>NC_035107.1:47117560-47427373 GCF_002204515.2 Aedes aegypti
TGTGGTCAGATAAAATTTTGACTATTATTATGAACAAACTGTATGTTGGTATCCTTTACTATTTTACTAAAGGTAGAGCTTAAGAAAAATCAATAATATTTCACCATTCTCCAATACTAGGTCACTCTAGTGATTTATCCTTTATGGCCGAATTCGCTGATACACCATCACCATCATCAGATTTTTAGGTATGAATTTTACTCTTTGTCGTCGTTTCATTAAATATCTCATACTTTTAAAATCATGTACGCATATTTATGGATCTACAGTGTAACCGTTCGGTTCCAAGATTTACTTGTTGGCTCCACCACAAGGTTTATTTCTTCTTTTTCGTTAATGAGACCTTTTCATATTTCGAACTTTCACACTCACTGGTCAACGAAAATGTCATGAGTGAGTGCGTGTTCCCATTTCATAACCGTACCAAGCAGACAAGATGTGATATACATTCGAGTAGTTTGAGTTCGGGCAAAATAATCACAGCCCTCTGTTAGCGTTGTTTTCACACACAGAGGGTGCTGAATATATCAGGATGTGCAAACAAAAAAGCATAAAACATAGATGTCAGTTACACAATTATGGGAAACGGCATTCTATATAGGAAGCCGTTTTGCGAAAATCCAGTCTCTTTTAACAAATAGTGATCCTAGAAGGAAATATAGTGCGCATGCGTTTAAATAGTATATTTAATGGTTATAGTTTTTCTTTATTGGTCAATTTTTTTTTAATTCTGTGTTGTCCTAAAATTAAAAATTCTTAAAATAGGTTATTGTAAAATGGTATTCGTTTAAACAGTAAATGTTAGTCGATTAAAAATGTGTTAGTAAATATAGTGTGAAAGAGCCTTTATTGAAAACCAGTTAGTATGGTTAGTATTGTAGTTTCTGAAATCTAACCTAAAATAAAAAATAATTAAAAATTTTAGTGAAACTAGCTACGAACAGAGATACAAACAAATAACGAATACAACCAACAAGCAAAAACAATAGAAAAAGGTAATTATCAGTAAAACAACGGAAAAGTAAAGGTTAGGTAGTTACGTCGCAGGGTGCTAATTCTTGGTGTCCAGGTCCACGTCAAGGGATCTTTTTCTTTTGCAGTTTATTCCAAAATCGCCAGCAGTGCCGTCGGTGTGCCTCCCGGGAAGATAAAGCCAGCTTCCGTTGAACTCGATGATGTGACCATTGGAAAGTGTTACAACCCAAGTGCGTGCCGCCATTGTCTTTGGCCGCCAAGAATAGCGTCACCGTCGTCGGCCATCGCGATCCTTGGGTTTATTCTACGAGTGGCGTGAGGTGACAATTAATGAACCCACCTGCCACGCTCCTACCATGCACCAACACCATCAGCAAAACTCAAGATACGTGAGAACACCTAAAAGCTAAGTACCCAAGAAATTATGACGTCACGAATAAATTTTAAATATTATAGCCTCAGGTGTAGCTAAACCGTAGAGAGCCTGAGTTCTAAAGGCCTTTCACCAAGTTCTCTTTGTGTCGTTCTCCGGGTTCAAAAGGAACCATCAAACCTTGTCCTTTGTAGATCACCAAGCATTCAAGAACCCCCTCCCCCTTTTTCTAATCTATATAAATAAAAATGGAACGGTGTTTGTATGTCACGAAATAACTTGAGAAAGGATGAACGGATTGGCGTCAGTTTTTCACAGTTACACACGGCAAGGGATGCGACGTGTTCGTGTGAGAAAAAAGTTTGGGAAAGTCTCCGGAATAACTGAGAAAACCGGGGAAGCCTAATGTGTCATTTTGTATGGGAAGGTAGATGACGTTTTACAACAGCCTACTTGATGGCGATACGAAGTTTGCCGGGGCCACTAGTATGTAATATTTTTGCCTATTCTGTATTCATCCTTTTTGTGAAGAGTTGGAATTTGACTCCTGCTTGAATCAATCAGCCCCTACAATTGCTATTGGGTGAATTGAATGTCCATACGTCCATACGACCCTGAAGATCCCAATCCCTTAAGCCGGTGACATAGTGAGTTACAGGTTGGTAAATGGCTGGGCATGGCGTACCATTGGTACCTCGCGTACCTGAAGGAATAAAATAGACCCCTTTGTGCGGTCCTTAGCCTCTTGCCCAGCAACTCCTATCCCTTCCTCCTCGCGGTACTGGCCGGGGTACGAGTAACCTTAGGGAAGATCGGGTAACCAACCCCCGGTGGGAACTTTGGTCGTATGCTGACAGGGAAGGGGGGGTTTGCTTTTGCTTCTGCAAACCCTGAGCGCCTGTACTCCATGTTAGGAGCAGCTCACAACAGCGTCTGTTCCCCATGTCAGGGGCGGCTGATCATCGTCCGAGTGCCAGAGAAGGACTCTAAGCTAAACTGCGCACTATGGTCCTCCGAACATTTAGGGGGAATGGTCCTCCGGAAATCTAGGGGGTTGGTGTCAGGCCCTGCAAGCCAGCCGTAAAAAAATCAAGCAACGAATAATCAACGAGAGAATACGAACCGGGACAATCGGCGAAGACCACAGCGACGTAAAGGGACTAGCGATTGGAAGCTCGGTACGTGGAACTGTAAATCTTTCAACTTCATCGGGAGCACACGCATACTCGCCGACGTGCTGAAGGACCGTGGATTCGGCATCGTAGCGTTGCAAGAAGTGTGTTGGAAGGGATCAATGGTGCGAACGTTTAGAGGTAACCATACCATCTACCAGAGCTGCGGCAATACACATGAGCTGGGAACAGCTTTTATAGTGATGGGTGATATTCAGAGGCGCGTGATCGGGTGGTGGCCGATCAATGAGAGAATGTGCAAGTTGAGGATCAAAGGCCGGTTCTTCAACTTCAGCATAATAAATGTGCACAGCCCTCACTCCGGAAGCACTTATGATGATATAGACGCTTTTTACGCGCAGCTCGAACGCGAGTACGACAGCTGCCCAAGCCACGACGTCAAAATCATCATAGGAGATCTAAACGCTCAGGTTGGCCAGGAGGAGGAATTCAGACCGACGATTGGAAAGTGCAGCGCCCACCGGCTGACGAACGAAAACGGCCTACGACTAATTGATTTTGCCGCCTCCAAGAATATGGCCATTCGTAGCACCTACTTCCAGCACAGCCTTCCATACCGATACACCTGGAGATCACCACAGCAGACAGAATCGCAAATCGACCACGTTCTGATTGATGGTCGGCACTTCTCCGACATTATCGACGTCAGGACCTATCGTGGCGCTAACATCGACTCTGACCACTATCTGGTGATGGTCAAACTGCGCCCAAAACTCTCCGTTGTTAACAACGTACGGTACCGACGGCCGTCCCGGTATGACCTAGAGCGGCTCAAGCAACCGGATGTCGCAGCGGCATACGCGCAGCAACTCGAGGCTGCATTACCGGAAGAGGGTGAGCTGGACGAAGCCCCTCTTGAGGACTGCTGGAGAACAGTAAAAGCAGCCATCAACGATGCAGCTGAGAGCAACATCGGGTACGTGGGACGGAGTCTACGGAACGATTGGTTCGACGAGGAGTGCCAGGAGGTTTTGAAGGAGAAGAATGCAGCGCGGGCGGTCATGCTGCAGCAAGGGACCCGGCAGAACGTGGAACGCTATAAACGGAAACGGCAACAGCAGACCCGCCTCTTTCGGGAGAAAAAACGCCGCCTGGAGGAGACGGAGTGTGAGGAAATGGAACAGCTGTGCTGGTCTCAGGAAACGCGTAGGTTCTATCAAAAGCTCAACGCATCCCGCAATGGCTTCGTGCCGCGAGCCGAGATGTGCAGGGATAAGGATGGGAGCATTCTGACGGACGAGCGTGAGGTGATCGAAAGGTGGAAGCAGCACTTCGACGAGCACCTGAATGGTGCTGAGAGCACAGGCAATGAAGGACGGGACAACGGAGGAAATGCCTTCGTCAGTACTGCGGAAGATGGAAACCAACCAGCCCCCACTTTGAGGGAGGTTAAGGATGCCATTCACCAGCTCAAGAACAATAAAGCTGCTGGTAAGGATGGTATCGGAGCTGAACTCATAAAGATGGGTCCGGAAAGGCTGGCCATTTGTCTGCACCGGTTGATAGGCACAATCTGGGAAACAGAACAGCTACCGGAGGAGTGGAAGGAAGGGGTAATATGCCCCATCTACAAGAAAGGCGACAAGTTAGATTGTGAGAACTTTCGAGCGATCACCATTCTAAATGCGGCCTACAAAGTATTATCCCAGATCATCTTCCGTCGTCTGTCACCTGTAGTAAACGAGTTCGTGGGAAGTTATCAAGCCGGCTTCGTTGACGGCCGATCGACAACGGACCAGATCTTTACTGTACGGCAAATCCTCCAAAAATGACCTTTTCATCGATTTCAAGGCGGCATAGGACAGTATCGACCGACGAGAACAGCTTTCCCGGGAAGTTCACGAGACTGATAAGAGCGACGATGGAAGGTGTGCTAAATTGTGTGAAGGTTTCAGGCGAACACTCCAGTTCGTTTGGATCCCACTGAGGACTATGACAAGGTGATGGACTTTCGTGCCTGTTGTTCAATATTGCACTAGAAGGTGTTATGCGGAGAGCCGGGCTTAACATCCGGGGTACGATTTTTACGAGATCCAGTCAATTTGTTTGCTTCGCGGATGATATGGACATCGTCGGCCGAACATTTGAAAAGGTGGCAGACCTGTACACCCGCCTGAAACGCGAGGCAGCAAAAGTTGGACTGGTGGTGAATGCGGCCAAGACAAAGTACATGCTAGCTGGTGGGGCCGAGCGCGACAGGGCTCGCCTAGGTAGCAGTGTTACGATAGACGGGGATACTTTCGAGGTGGCCGACGAGTTCGTCTACCTTGGATCCTTGCTGACGGCTGACAATAACGTTAGCCGTGAAATACGGAGCCGCATCATCAGTGGAAGTCGGGCCTACTATGGCCTCCAGAAGAAGCTGCGGTCAAAAAAGATTCACGCCCGCACCAAATGTACCATGTACAAAACGCTCATAAGGCCGGTAGTCCTCTACGGGCATGAAACGTGGACGATGCTCGAGGAGGACCTGCAAGCACTTGGAGTCTTCGAACGTCGGGTGCTTAGGACGATCTTCGGCGGTGTGCAGGAGAACGGTGTGTGGCAGCGAAGGATGAACCACGAGCTCGCCCAACTCTACGGCGAACCCAGTATCCAGAAGGTGGCCAAAGCTGGAAGGATACGATGGGCAGGGCATGTTGCAAGAATGCCGGACAGCAACCCTGCAAAGATGGTATTCGCTTCGGATCCGGTTGGTACAAGAAGGCGTGGGGCGCAGCGAGCTAGGTGGGCGGATCAAGTGCGTATCGATTTGGCGAGCGTGGGGCAGAACCGAGGATGGAGAGATGCTGCCACGAACCGAGTATTGTGGCTTGAAATTGTTGATTCAGTGTTATCTGTGTAGATGTTAACTAAATAAATGAAATGAATAGTGAGTTACAATAGCAAATTGTAAGCGTTTTTTTCCGAATGTTGTATAAGGTAATCTCAGAATAGTACATCATGAAGATAATGTACGGAAAATAAGTTCAATTATATTACAGCAGTGTTCCCAATTTTGATGATTTTCATTGTGTTTTGAGAGGTCTTCTGAAAATAAAGTATTTGTTTTTCTATTGTGCTTAAAATATGACGTGGGGAGTAAATAAGCAACTATATGAAGGCGTAGGTTATTTTTCATATTGATACTATTAGTAGTACCGTCAGGACGTACTTTACATTTAAAAACTCCACTCATATACGTTTCATTTAAATTTAATATATATTTTTCTCTTGAAAAAATGGAGAAAAATGATTTTATGATATCTGGAAAATTGTAGCTACAAAAATAACATGATATTTTTCATCAGGCTTCTGATTGATGACACTTTCGAAGAACAAGCCTTTTTTGAAAATAAAAAAAAATAGATCATCGAATTTTCAAGCCAATTTCTAATAATATAGCTGTGTGCGTTTGAAATGCAAATATCAAATGAGGGAACACCAAACGCGGTAAGATTTTCAACAAGGAAGGCGAAATCAAAGGTTGATTTTCTTTGCTAGGTTGGCGGTGATATGAATCATGGTTGCTAAGTATCCTCTGGTTACTTTATGTTACCGCATTTCAAGCCCAGTTAGACTGGATTTGCACGTCAAACGCAGACAGCAATAATTGATTTTGATAACCTCCAAAAATCGACCGTTCTAAACGTTGTGCCTTATTAGTGTGAAATTTAATTATTTTGGTTGTTTTTTATTACAGTAAGGACCCGATTTTGTCAGCCCCTCGGTGAATTATTGGCTGACAAAATCGGGAACCTGATAAAATTGGGACATCTTATTTTTGCTCATGTTTATCAACTGTTGACGTTTTTTATTGTTTAGAAGAATTTACATGATGCGTTACAAACAATATAAATGTTTAAGGGGAGAAAAGTCTTCTAGAATAAGTTTTCAAAAGAGCCTATCAAATGAAACAATTTTTATTTTTTGGACATTTATAACTCAAACAAGGTGCATTTGAATAAATTTATGGTAATAATTCACTGAGAGACATAAACAGAGTATATCTACATAATATAATATTGAAAGACGGGTTTCACAAAATCGTCGAATGCTCCATATGCTTTTCTAGTGTCTTTTTAACTCATATTTTGAACAGGCAAACAGTGCCATAAATGCAACTAATAGGCATGAATCAGCTAATATTTGCCGAAAAGGCAATTTCATTGCTTATTTTACCATAAACAATCAAGTATACTGATAAAAGTAACAATTTTACATTTTCAATACAATTTTTTGCAAGAGTTTGAAGCAGGGTTTCGCTTTAAACATCAATCACCGCTCATGTTGCTTGACGTTCCGAACACGTTCGTTAGTTAATAGGGGATCATGCACAAATTACGTCACGCTCCAAGGGGGGGGAGGGGGTCAAGCCAAGTGTGACAAGCCTTACAAAATTTTCGAACGACTCATACAAAAAGCGTGACAAAGGGGGGGGGGGGGGTCCAAAAAGTCGAAATTTAGCGTGACATAATTTGTGTACCATCCCTAGCTATGAGAGTGCTCAATAGAACACAAAGCTGAGAAACAGGCTTTGTCCCCGTTAAAACATAACACCAGAAAGAAGAAGATGAATAATTAGTAGTCAAATGTATGATTTCCCAACGAAGTCATCTGATTTAGTTTAACTGGCATCGAGCTAAGAAGCCGTTACTACTTCCAGTAGCTAAAACAGCTTTTAAGACAACAAAATTGAACCAAAACTGACTCCCATAAGCGATTTCATTGATAAATAAAAAAGATATTGCATGTACAAGGTGTCCACTTCATAAAATGAACAATCCTTAATCCGATTGATATGGTAGAAAATCATAAGTACAAGAATTATAATACATTTGTGATCAACACAGTAAAGCTCATCATATTAACATTTGATGCTTTATTACACTTGTTTTTACTGTCGTTTACCATCCTGTTCCACCAACTTATGATGCCTATTCAACAATGTAGCAAGAATTTATACAGCTAGCCTACTTTTCAAGACTTCTCATATACGTTCAACAATAATATTTAAAAATGCGAGTTCTACTCATAAGAACGTTGCACATTACCTTTCTTAGCTCACAATATTTACCACCATTTTCAATTTGACTTATTTTCTGTTTTTTTAAGGGGGACCGTGTTATTTTCCCTATTTTTGTCTCACTGTAACAATTTTTATCAAAACTTTGCAGAAGCAAATCTAGTGTTTAAGTGAACCGATTAAGCCGAAAATTGTATGGGTTGTGCACTACATATATAAAATTATACGATATTTTTTTCACGTCGATATATGGAGTGGTACTTGAAATTTGTTTCTTCAAATGGAAAGTGTGATTATAATGACGTCACGTGTTGCCTTAACTCAAAATGTTAGGTTTCAGTACCTAATAATCACTTGTTTAATTAATTATGATTCGTGGTTTACGGCTAACCAGCCGAGTGGAAGTTTGACAACTGCCGGAAAACTAAACATTACAAATATTTTGCAATTAAACAAGTACAGTGGGATTCCGTTTTTGGCACCCCTCAATTTTGGCAACAAAATTGATCCGTTTTTGGCAACATATTTGAATATCATTAAAATTTGTAAATTTTTGTAAATATTATTGTTGCTTTAGGTTTAGTCATCTGAAAAACAAATCAGCTGCACGTTTACCGCATTCCAGAGCTCAATTTTTATCGATATTCCCGCAAATCGCATCAAATGATAAAGGTCTCGTATGCGCCTATTTATTGCAAGATGGTCATGTGTTCGCAATGTTTCACGAAGTCATCAATACGCGCGGTAGACTTCTTGATCTTGTGTTCGTAAGTCTACCAGAGTTTTTGGATTTGACAGAACCTCCCGTACCAATTTACCTATTGACACTCATCACATGCCGCTTGTTTTACTATTTGACGTGAGCGACGAGAATTCGATCGAGTTTGAAAGCCGTGACGACGATCTCAGATACGATTTTACCACCTGTGACTTCAACCAACTAAAAGAAGCATTTAGAGATACCGATTGGAACTCGCAACTGCAAGGCGCTACTGTAGATGAATCGGTTTCGTTATTTTTTGTCTCTCTCAAGCTCTCTCAAAATCCGCCTTCCTATGATCCAGTTCTCTCCTGAAGAAGTATTGAAAGCCATCGATGATCTTGACATCAAAAATGGGCCGGGGACAGACGGTATTCTACCTGTGCTCTTGAAAAAATGTTCTGCAGAACTATCGATTGCTATTGCGTATTTGTTCAATAGATCGCTCAGTGAAATAACGTTTCCAATGTTTTGGAAGACAGCATCTGTTGTGCCCTGGGAGGGAGGCACCGATACTACACACGAAATATAGAACAAAGTTTGTTTGAACTGCAAGATAACTCCAGCTTGGCAACAACAATCAAGGCAGGCTTGGGGAAAATCGCTAGTTTTCTTTTGTTGTGTACTTTCGATCTTTCCTGACAAACATGTAAAAAGGGCCACAGTTTTCTATGCACCAAATATTAATTTTCATTGGAAAAAGTAAAACCATGCGTTTTTCAATACTTTATATTCAATCAGTTGAAAGGTGCTCACGTGACATTACTTGCATTAGGTGCATGAATTGATTTTCATTCAATTTTTGTCACTTTTGATGAAATGCGAAAATGTGTTTTAATCAGTTACGCGCTTTTTCCATGTTAGTCCAATGTTTGAGATCTGGGCTCACAGTGACAGTTCGTGACAGTGGAATCCCGGCTCACTATGACGTACAGAAATTTTGTATTGGTTTCTCCCTCCCAGGTTGTGCCCATCCATAAGTCTGGCAACATGAGTCGCGTTGAAAATTATCGTGGCGTCTCTATTTTGTGCTGTTTAAGCAAAGTTCTTGAAAAGCAAATGCATGGAGTACTGTATACAATCGCCTCACCTATAATCTGCGACAGTCAACATGGCTTCATGAAGCATCGATCGACAACATCCAATCTAATGTGTTATGTTACCAACTTATCACGTGAAATTGAAGGGAGGAGGCAAGTCGACGCGGTGTACATAGATTTTGCTAAAGCCTTCGATACTGTTCCACACGCTTTAGTCACTGAGAAGCTGAAACGCATCGGCTTCCCGAACTGGATTTCTGAATGGATTTGCTCGTATCTCTCTGGACATACCGCACACGTAGTAGTTAACTCAGCAAGCTCCCGCTCATTCAGCATTACGTCTGGCGTGCCCCAAGGCAGCGTTCTTGGACCATTACTGTTTAACAGACTTGGGAGTTATCGTTGACGAAAAACTAACGTTTAAGGAACATGTGAAGATAACGAGTGCCAAAGCATTGGTCCCCATATCATGTTACGAATGTGCCCTCAATCGAACGTGTCCAAAAGAAATTCGTACGTTTTGCATTGCGACTGCTTCCTTGGAACGATCCAAACAATCTTTCTCCATATGCTGAACGCTGTCAACTGATAGGATTAGAGCCACTATCTTGCATACGTGAGAGAAGTCAACGCACACTGGTCCAGGAAGCTAATTTAGGCGGACATGAGGTTTTCGTCAAGATTTATTGATTTTAGAGCCATAGTTACTTCTGAGAATATGTTCAGAATTTTAAGTACTACAAAATGTACGGATCAAAAACATTTTTACGGTGATCGCAAGAGTGACGTATACGCCAACTTTTTTTATTTTAACGAATCGTAAGTTGGTATGTTCAGCAAAGTTGTAGCAAATGATCAGAGAAACATCTTTGCCTAACAAACTTTTTCTTAGTTTTGCTCAAGAGCCAAGATAATTAAGTATTTTTAATAAAAAATCGTTTTTTGCTCTTAAGTGTTTTATTTTTTGGTTTTATCGGCCTACTATGTTCTACAAAGTTTTTATACTCATCATTTGCTACAACTTTGCTGAACATACCAAAGTTGTATTTCTTATGGTTTACATGTTATTTGAGTTTTTCATCTTAAAATTAGCTATTTTGTATGCCTTGTGTCTCAACTATGAGCACCTCAAAAAAATATATCTTTCCACCAAATGATTTTGCAGTCTTTCAAGTACCTGTGAGCAAAATTTGGAGAAGATGATATTTTTCTATCTCGTTTAAAATATTTATACATGTTAAACTCACAAAAGTCATGGCTACCTAAGCATATCAAACCAAATGTAACACGTGTATTTATATAGAAATATAAAGTACATCGTTTTTCAGTTGTTTTCGATTAACTTGGAAGCTTCTGCAAGAAATTCAACGTCTTTTCCTCTACCAGTATTTAATCTATTCCTAAGCAAGATCACCGGGTTGGAAGTCAACATAAGCCGTATAAAATACATATACAAAATTTACAGTCCGATTGAATTCTGTGGCATGGTTTTCCCAGCATCTTCTGATGGATTCCACGTTTCATGGTTTTCTTTGGCAGTGCCGTAGCGTGCGGTTGGCCAGGTTGGCACCCGCCAAGGGCGCCAGGCTTCAGGGGGCGCCAAAAAGCGTGACGCACTTTACTTTTTTCTTTTTTTTTTTTTTTGAGATATGTACTGCCCATAAAAGCATAACTGTCCCATATGGATTTTCGAATCAACATCTTTTTTCATCGCAACATCCATGTTTTAATATGTATTTAACTATGCACATTAAAATTTACATACTTTGTTTGAAAATGTTGTGGAAAAATATGAAGTTGGTGCAGTCCCATATTGAAAAATAAAGGCATAACAGTCTCTATATGAACTTTCAACCGAAATAGCAACTGCTAAACATGAATTGTGTTCAAGTTTATATATTTTTATGATCAATAGATGCAAAATGAGTTACCTGTGAGGTTGTGCTGAATGAATATGGCGAGTAGAAATGTACCAGAAAATCATGAACATTTGTATGAGAAGTCAAACTTTAAACTTTGAGCGGTATTTTGTCAATGCCTACTTTTTCAATATGGGACAGTTATGCCTTTATGGGCAGTGTACTAGAGTGTCCATTTCCCGGCCATTTTGCTCGTCCCGGGATTCGGGACAAAAATCTATGCCGGGATTTAACAACTTTTCAATAAAAGAAGCATTTCGGTTGAAATGGAAGTTCAAATTTAACAATACAATGTATTTTTCAATGAAATAAACAGATAATGTTACTTTTCAAAATGATATGTTAATTATAACAAATCACATTTCAGATATTCTGATGAAGAAACCTAACATAAATCAAAACTTAGCTTTAATAATTACGGGTTTGCTACGGATTTTTTCAAATTCTCTATAACACTTATGAATGGAAGTTTGATAAAAACTTAAGTCATAATATTAAAGCACTTTACTTCAAACATTTGAAAATTCATAAAACTTTAGAACAAAAGAAACGATCAAAGATCATTGAAGGTATTGTAGATCATGCTAAAAGTTAAATACTGAAAATTATTTACTGAAGTTTGCTGCCGTGAATCGCAAGTCAGTGCAATCTGCATTTTGGTCTAAATTGAGTTGATATCAGTTTTTATTATATCTTCTAATGACCTTTCAGCTGCACTAACGAGGAATAACTTTTTGGTCAGTAAATAAGGAAAAAATACCAAGTCGAATTGTCCCATAATGAAAAGTAAACACATGTCAGTCCCACTGCAGATTTTCGCATCGTGTTACACAAAAATGAATCGTTATTTGGTCATTTTTATATTTTTCCTGGAAAGGTAACGGATTGAAAAGCAATTTATGAAAATTTCATTGGAATCGAAAACTGTTCCATTCTCCTGGAATGTTTTGAATATTTGTATGGAAAACAAGATTGAAAACTTCTCAGTCAATTTGTTCAATGCCTACTTTTTACAGATGGTACCGATTTGCGATTTGCGGCAGTTTAGGTGTACTCGCGTACTCAGCATAGGCTTATAAAAAGGCTAATTTTGAAAAGAAAAGCATTAAAACTTTACCACTAGACAAATAAGAATATGTATTTCTATCTTGGTAATTAAATCTTTTCATGTAAATAATTACTCGTTTATTCTCTTTTTCATTGTGCTTTTCTACTTTATCAAAAAAGATTGATAGTGAGGAAAAATGTCATTGTTTTTCATTGAAATTTAGTGGTTTTCATCAAATTCTACGTACATTTCGGGAATCCCGGGATTCCCGGGATATCAGAAATAAAATCAGAAACGGGAAATCCCGAAATTTGTCAAATCCCGGGATTTTTTGTCCCGGGATGGACACTCTAATATGTACATATTTAGTAATGGCGTTTCTGGAGTCACAGTGTCTAGAAAAACAATCATAGATATTAACAAATAGCGATAGAGGGCAAATGTTGCGTCAAAAACACAGTTCCGTCATAGAGAATTCCTGAGATACGGACTCCTAATAACTCCCAATAAAAACCAATATCATAAAGTAATACTAGGAGGGTTATAGGCAGGATTTTAAGCCTCAAGCCAGATTTGTATAGAATCTTAAAGACAATTTTGATTTAATCCAGAGCAAAATTATCTTAGAAACCAAATGTCCTTTATGCCAAATGGCGTTATGACAAATGGCCTTATGATACACGGCTTTATGCCAAATGCCCTAGACCCGTGGAAAAAATGGTGTAGGGTAGGTTTGTAACAACTGATTTATTTTTGCTACTAAATACTTTTTTTCTCCGAACTGACTGATAAATGTTTGAATTCGTACAGAACTTTTGGAGACATTCATTTCATTAGTTTTCTTTTGCTATTTTTAGTTAAATCTTGGTAATATATTCTTAAAAATCTTCTCTAGTTTTTTTTGAGTAATTTCTGAGAATAAAGTATCAAACTTTTTACACAAATTCATTGCGTAAACTTAAAACTTTCGATGAAGAAGGACCTGGTGTAGTGGTTAGAACACATGCCTCTCACGCCGAGGACCTGGGATCGAGTACCAACCCTGAGATAGTCACTTATAACAAAAAGGACAGGTAATGGTGTGGACTTCCTTCGGAAGGGAAGTAAAGCCGTTGGTCCCGAGATGAACTAGCCCAGGGCTAAGAATATCGTTAATAAAGATCAAATATATTAAACTTCTACAAACAAATTCATTGCGCTACTTTGACGAAAATTCTTTACATTTATTCTTGTATGATGTATGCATGATGGCAAAAATATTCGACAAACTCTTGATTATTATAGGACTTGATCAAGCACTTTTTTGAATATATTCTACAATTGACCTTCGTTTTTAAGCCAACAGAATATGACTAAGAAAAAGCATAACCAAAATTTATTGAACATTTCCTTCGAAATATTGGACAAATGTATAAAAACTTGTGGAGAAATAAATGAATAAACAATATCCACAAATATATTTTCAGGAGTATGCATTTCATTGAAACTATAATAAAAGCATCTAAATGACGTGACGCCAAGTGGGCAATGAATCCAGTAGTTTCTCTCGTCTCTGGCCATATTAACATTAATTTTATTTGAAATTCTTTAAAAATCTTCAAAAACCTCTGGTTATTTGGACAATTTTACTTTAAAAGAGATATAACAAATTTAATATGCCTTCTTGCACAAGCCTTACCAAATCAAGCTAATGTATAAGTATTACTTGAGCTATATCTTATTATATTTTGAGAATTTCAATGAACAATATTTTCAGGAAACGCGCTTAAATTTTGAAAAAAAAAATCCTTCAAAATTTGCTGGAACTTTACTTAAACCTACACTCTTAAAAATTATGATTTTTACGTGTGACGTAAACCTTGTAATACCTTATTCTTTGTAGACTCAATCAGAAATATGATTGAGTTTTATGTCTCTTGTGATCTATAATAAATTATACTTATTCGCTAATCTATTTTTACAATTACATTTGAAATAAACTTATCGAATTCAAATTTAGATGTCCAAAGCTATACAATTTCAATATTTGGTTCAATTTCATGGTTATTAAGACATAAATTTACATGACTGTTGATTCTGATGACAGCGCCGTGCAAGCAATCAAGTCTGTTTTCAAACGCGGTCCGGGCAAGTCGTCGCGTGTAAAGTTTGTTCGAAAAACTTGGCAAAATGTTGTGAGAAATGAAATACAATATGTGAATTGTCGTAAATTTGACTGTTCCCTTCATCGACACGTTACACGACAAGTCGTAGGTTGCACTGAACCAGTATTTTCCAATGTTTGGTCTCGATTCTGACGACCAGTAAATTGTAGGAAGTGTGCAATGGCGTTGCAACCTAACCAGGAGGATTATGAACGAAGGCGAGAAGATGCTCAAGATGTTATTCTGACTTATGCAATAGTGGAATATTGTGAATAGTTTCTTTTTTTATACACATATAGCAAGCAACGGTGTGTTTGAAACCAAAATATGATGGTGGAAGTAAATGAAAGTGAATGAGCTGATTGCATTTAAAATTTTGGCCCCAATAATCAAATTACGCCAGTGAGAGTGAAATTATTATTTTCCGAAATCTCCTGCTTTTGAAAATTAATTTTGAGTGTAAATAAGGTTTCATTCAGCTTCAGAAAACGCACAACGAGAGAAAGAGCAGTTTTACTACTAGAAGGTAAGTTTTTCCATTCGTTGAGAGTCACAATTTGTCTAGCAATGTATAATTTATCACCCCGGTCATCGTGATCAACAAAGCCGTCATCGGAGCTGATGGATGCAGAGTTAATACACGGTATGGCGTGGAAGTAAGTGTTCATAACTTACTTTTACGTCATGTCGTGTATTTTTTTTTTTTGGTTTGTGATAATAATGTAATTTTATGAACGGATGTAAATTTGAGTCAAAATATTCGCTTCTTTTATGTGCATCTTAAAAGACTGAAATTTGCACGAAATTTTCGAAGAGTGTACGGAAAAAAGAACTTTGAACAAAGGGCGCTGAAATCGCAGTTCGCCAAGGGCGCCATGAGGCCACACTACGGCTCTGTTCTTTGGTAATGCGGCATGCCGGACAACACCACTTCCGTGCAATAGTTGTAGACGTATCAGTAAATGTAACAGCATTCTAAAGGATCGCCACGAAAAGCCCTCAAAGGAAGGTTGGAGCTGAGACTGTACGAACCTCTTCCAGCTGGTAGGAACTCAAATGGTCGTAACACGGCACGCCGCTTTTTTCGGGAAGTAGATATTGTGTATTTCTTTCACTACTGGACTGCGAAGTGCGGCCTCATAAGTGCGAAAGTGTGAATAAAAGTGAGGGATTTCATTGAATCCTGCTGGTGTCTTCAGAGCACTTATTCTTCGATTTACGAAGAATAAGTCCCCCGAAAACACGTACCCGATTTGATTCAATTGCGCACTTTTGTTATCGTTTCCGCACTTGTAATAACTTTTTTTTACGGATCTCAATAATTTTAAAAGTAGTCAACTTTAATCGGAAGATTAACGAGAAGGCATTTGAACAGTTTTTGTCAGAAACGCACTGTTAGTATCGCCAGTTCTACGATTGGTACGTACTCTCTCCAACGGTGCAAAAACTACTTTCGCAAGGAGTGATGTTGTCCGGCATGCCGCCGAAGAAGCATAAAAAATGCGGAAAAAATCCATCAGAAGATTCTGGGAAAACCATGCTATAGAATTCGATCGGACTGTAAATTTTGTATATGTATTTTGTACGGCTTATGTTGACTTCCAACCCGGTGATCTTGCTTAGGAATAGATTAAATACTAGTAGAGGAAAAGACGTTGAATTTCTTGCAGAAGCTTCCAAGTTAATCGAAAACAACTGAAAAACGATGTACTTTATATTTCTATATAAATACACGTGTTACATTTGGTTTGATATGCTTAGGTAGCCATGACTTTTGTGAGTTTAACATGTATAAATATTCAATAAATATGGATTTATCTCATATCGTCTATTAGTAAAATCGATTTGAAACGAAATACAAAAATATCATCTTCTCCAAATTTTGCTCACAGGTACTTGAAAGACTGCAAAATCATTTGGTGGAAAGATATATTTTTTTTTAGGTGCTTATAGTTAAAATACAAGGAATACAAAATAGCTAATTTTAAGACGAAAAACTCAAATAACATGAAAACCATAAGAAATACAACTTTGGTATGTTCAGCAAAGTTGTAGCAAATGATGAGTATGAAAACTTTGTAACATAGTAGGCCGATAAAACTAAAAAATAAAACACATAGGTAAGAGCAAAAAACGATTTTTTATTAAAAATACTTAATTATCTTGGCTCTTGAGCAAAACTAAGAAAAAGTTTGTTAGGCAAAGATGTTTCTCTGATCATTTGCTACAACTTTGCTGAACATACCAACTTACGATTCGTTAAAATAAAAAAAGTTGGCGTATACGTCACTCTTGCGATCACCGTAAAAAAATTTTGATCCGTACATTTTGTAGTACTGAAAATTCTGAACATATTCTCAGAAGAAACTATGGCTCTAATATCAATAAATCTTGACGAAAACCTCATGTCCGCCTTAATTAGCTTCCTGGACCAGTGTGCAACGGTTGCTAGTTTTCGACATCATCACAAATGCGATTGATTGTCCCGTGCTTCTTGAGCAAACACCGCTTTACATCCCTCCTCGTAGTTTCCGAAACTCTCCCTTACTTGCTGTTCCATATCACCAGACAAATTACGGCTACAACAACCCGCTTGACTCCTGCATTCGATCTTTTAACGAGATTTGTAACGAAATCGATTTTGATATATCCAAAAACGTGTATAAGTAGGCCACGAAATCGATTTTGATATATCCAAAAACCGTATAAGTAGGCCACAGGAAATTTAGATATAGTTAGTTCAGTCTGTACGACTTTCAGTCGAAGACGGTGAAATAAAATAAATAAATATCTATGATTATCTCAACTAGAGCTCCAACCTCTCAGGCATTCGCGTTATATGGCCAGCCTACTTGAGTATGCCGATATGATATGATAAAAATATGTTTTTTCTAGATCTGTAAGAATTCGTTTGAACAAAGTACAAGCATTTACAGAAAAGCAATAAAAAGTCTATGACTCACACAGAGTTTCTATCATAAATTTCATCTCGCCTTTCCAGCTCACCTTCAGCTTTAATTGTAGGATTACATGCATTGTGTGTCTAAAAGCATACCACAACAATAAAAGCAAACCAAGCAAAACATCGTGTCTCTTAACTTTTAATGAAATTTCATCAAATAAAATGCGTATTTCAAGTTAATTTGTATTCAAGTAAATTTTAGAAATGTCAACATATAATCTACAAGTAAATGACCCACCGGCTTCTTCTATACGTCATTTATAGCGCCACATTGACAAATGCAATCACAGTCTATGCTACACTTTGACCCCCTCCCGGGGTCCATAATAAGAATGTTTACTAATTTTGACGTTTCCTATTATGGACCCTCCATTTGAATACGGGTCGCTGCCGACATGCCTATTATTGTTAGTTTTCGGAATTAGAAGATTGTAGAAGAACCATTGAATTTCATCGGAGACTTCAGAATTTTCAGCAATATTGCAGCGAAATCTCAAAACTCTAAGCGAATCCTCAGAATTCCTGGCAAGTTCTTGGCTAGATGTCAAATCCTATCTGAATCCTGCGCAAGATCCTGTGGATTCCTATCGAGGTTCTTCAGAGTTCTAGCGGGCTCCTCAGGACTCTTTACCGACATCTGAAGATTCTTATATTTTACTTCATAGCGGGATTCTGTGAATTTCTGTTGAATTCATATGGTTGGTTAACATACAAGCTCAAATTCTAAAACACAAATAAAACTAATTTCAAATTGAAGTGATATGAAACTTATTTGTGTATAAATTGTGTATTTTTTGTGCAAATATTTAAAATTTGATTGAATATCAATTATTATATTTTTGTGTACAGAAATTGATTTCAACTGTTTCTGTGTGCAGTTTTGACTGTAGTCAATAATATGATATAAGATGCTTTGTGAAAAGCCATTTTCAAATTACCGAATATTGTATTTGTTCAATAAATTCTAAAAACAAAAAAATATTCAGTTTTGTAACACGTAGAACTATTTTCGTAAAAACGTTTATAATGAAATGTGTTGAATATCTGTATTCTTACCCTATTTTAAGGTATGGACCAATTATTAAATAAAAATTACTTATGCGATTATATGCGATTATTGCTTTGGCTTGGCATATGTGTACTAATGATATACATTTTAGAAGCTTAATGTAACTCATTGAAGATACTTCAGCTGTGAAAAGTGTGTGGAATGTTTATAACAAATAATTGGACGGGTCCATAATTTCATAGTAAAGCCATATCCTAAGGAAATCTGCTTTGAAGTGGACCGTTAGGAAGTCTGACCATCATTTGGTTCCATAATAATGATGTTACAACGTTCAAATGAATTTCTTGAAATTAAAAAACTGAGTTCCGATTTCGGCACGGTTCCGTTTTTGACAACTGAAAATTTCGTTTTTGTTGCCAAAAACGGAATCCCACTGTATTTATCGGCCAACAGACTCGTGTTCCATAACCGGTCGTTTGAGAACGTTGAGAACCATTTTAAGCCCGTACTTTAGAAATCTCATCCAGCACGTCGTTGGCGAGTAGTGTATGGTATTTCAATACCTAATAAATAATGCGCTCTCGGGCTAGGCATTGCATATAAATAGAAAGCCTTGGGTTTATGGGTATTTGATTCTTCTGAAAGTGCGCTTTGCGAAAAAAGACCACGAGATTCTTGAGCTGAAATCGAATTCAGGTTAACTTCTGCGTCCATCAGTCCTCTCGTGGCGTAGGGGTAACGCGCCCTATCTAATGAACAGAGAGTCGTGAGTTCCAGAAACCAACGTTTCCACATATTCAACTCGAAAACCTCGAGTTTAGCCATTCAACTGACTAGATACTCCTTAATGCGTCTGTTTGAATGAGCCTCGCATTTAAATTCCTGAGCTTACACACACCGTCACTGAAAGGTGCCAGACGGATCCTTTCATCCATCTTCTAACCACCGTTTCCATTCGTCTTCGATTTCCCACAAATGAGTCACTTTTTCTCTTGCCGTCAACACAATCGGTTCACAGTTTTCGATTCTCTAGAATCAAACAATTCACCAAGACTCCACCTTTCCCGAATTTCTATCTCGTTTCATGGACTATAGTGTGTAGAATAGTGTGTCGTGAATTGAAAATCTTCCAAAAACTTGCGTTACCTAATTCCCGTAATTCAAAGTGGTTGTGATTCCTCACGGAAAAGGAACACTAGGTGCGTTGAGAAGAAACCATCTTTTTTTTTTCTTGGCAACAACTTCGTCAAAAGGTAGACCTGCTTTCTACAGACAGTAAAACGAATCCTGTGGCGGAGAAAGTGCAAGCCGGGAGTAAGTTGTGATGGTGGAGAATTTTTCCTCCTTCCGAACGTTTCAAAACAAATTCGTCTGTCGCAGGTGAGGGATGCGAGAGCGTAAACTCCGTTGTCATCAAGTGGGCGGTTGCGTCGTTGTGTGCGTGAAGTGGCGAGAGAGCGACGGAAAGGCGTCCATCTCTCGCACCGGTGGGTGGTGAAATTCATTCGAATCTTTCGAATCGCGTTCGTGATGAGGAAGCAACAGAGCATCGCGTCGTCAATCGCGAACCGAGCGTCTCCATCTCCCGTCAGTTCATTTTGGACGGTCGTGTGAATCAGTCGTGCAAAGTTTGTTTTTCCTGTGTGCTCCGAAGTGGAAAGCGATTGTTCGGTGGAAATTCGCAGCTCTCGAGGGGGTTCCGTTTACACAGGATACAGGGTACGCACTACGCACACATATTTATGTGAAGGCATTTGGTGACGGTGAGGACGGCGCTGCTAGAGGTGTGCACCGATGCAGCTGTTTTGTCGATTGAAAATGACAATCTATGAATTATATCTTTGATACCCAACATCATCCGGTTTGAAAAGAATGTCAAATCGAAAATTCGGTTTGCTAGTTTAATTTGACCGGATTAAGATTTTACATTCAACCAAATAAAAAGGCTATTATTACATAATGATTTATTCACAGATTTCATAACGTCGAAAATGCTCGTTTTCGATACCCACCAACCCCCTCATAACGCAATTTGTATGAATATTTCACGAATTTTGTATGAGTCGTAACATCTTTACGACACTCACCCACCCCCTCTAGCGTTATGAAATTTGTGAATTGGCCCAAAAAATCTGGTTCAAATGCAAAAATGTTTACATAAATCTTGTCTAGGATGCAAATTGAACTTCCTTTGGTGATTAGGGGGAGATCCCCCAGTGCCGGACTGCACCCAATACCGGACAAAGTCGAAACATTGAGAAATCATGGTCCAATCAAGATGGTGTATCAGTAGAAAAGAAAGCTATTATGTAGACTAATGTTTGCGTAGAATAGCACATCTTTGATATATGCATGTCTTTTGTTTTAAAGGAGAAAAGTTTGAAAATCTTTAAAAAATTGAATATATTTTGTGCCATAATTGAACTAAATATGGACAAATTACAATTTTGGTTAAGCACCTTCTGTCCCTCAGTTTCGGACAGTTTGATTTATTATATGATATTTTTATAAGTATTGCATCAGTGTATCAAAATACTTTCATTTTTCATGGGTTTCGTCGATCATGGAATCAAACATACAATAAAATTAGGAAGAATGAACATTCAGAACAACATCGTAAAATGTGCTATTTTTCATCATATATGATAGAGGTTTTTGATAGG
Organism: Aedes aegypti; assembly: GCF_002204515.2. Classification (NCBI taxonomy): domain Eukaryota; kingdom Metazoa; phylum Arthropoda; class Insecta; order Diptera; family Culicidae; genus Aedes; species Aedes aegypti. The sequence continues at coordinate 47,138,652 of NC_035107.1, forward strand.
CATTTTTCTTTTTCTTGGCATTACTTTCTCATTGGGACAGAGCCTGCTTCTCAGCTCAGTGTTCAATGAACATTTTCACAGTTAGTTCACAGTTGAGACCGCTCTTTGCCCTAGTTGCCATTTTAGCATTCGTATATCGTGTGGCAGGTACGATGATACTCAATGCCCAGGGAAGTCAAGGAAATTTCCATTACGAAAATATTTTGGATCGACCGGGAATCGAACCTAGACACGTTCAGAATGGTTTTGTTTTGTAGCCGCGGACTCTAACCATGCGGGTAAGGAATGTCCCCTAATCAACTATATTATAATAAAATATGAAAATAAAATTTTTACCTCTGGGAGTAAAGAGGGGCAAAAAAACTATTGAACATCTAAAAGTATGGTTCATTTGCAGAGGGTCTCATTTTTCCGAAACACTTTTTATAAAACTGACAAAACTTCGAAAATTTACCAAAATTTGTTTAAAAATAACTTTTTTTTGTTACAAATTACAACTTAACAAGCTAAAAATCACATTCCTATCGCCAAGTCAAAAGACTATATTTTCAAATAAAGCTTGAATCGGTTATGATTTCGTTGAGATACAGCTGTTTGAAGTTTGCTTAGTGAACTTCGATTGATAAATTTTCAGCATTCCAATCTTACAAACTTTTCCACACTTGTATGTAAAATAAAACTGATGTATCTCAAGTTTTGGAAAATCGTCACTCAATTGTTCAGAAGTCTATAAACCATATTGGCAAGTGATTTTGAGAGCATAAGTTTTTAAGCTTTGTGCGCTGATGTGGAAATGAAATCCTGAAATAACGCTGAAATCCTTTCTAAATATATGATGGGGAGAATCGTAGTTATATTTAGAAAATGTTTCCTAAGATCCTTGATGATTCAACAAAAAAAAAATGATGTTCTTTAAAGCTCGGCATAAAGAAATATGAAATGTTGAAAGGGAGGCTATTTACTTCAAATTTGGAGGTTTAATTTTTAATTCGAATTCTATTTATTTTGAATTCAAAAAGAGATATTAAGCAGATTCCTGATTCCGAGATTTTTGACGGATTGTAGCTCTGACATGAGTCTTAGTAAATACTTAAAAATTTTTGGTCTTCTATTCTCAAAAACTGGGCCAAAGCTTGAGCAATTGGAAATATTTGGCAGAATCTCCAAAAAATCCTTAAAGTTTTTTTTTCGCATATTTGATTGTAAAATGTCTAAAAAAATAACATCATTACTATATTGCAAGATGTTTCGTGAATTCCTCCTAAGCTCTACAAAGGATCATTTTTCAACATTTTTGTGGACTGCCTGAATGATTCTTAGAATAGCCCTTTCGATATTTTTATAGGATTGATTGAAGTATGTTTTGAGATTTTTTTTGTGAAATCATGTGGGAATATGCTAAACAGTCCACTACTCGGCTCGTGAACCCCTATTCTATGTCTATTAGACATAAGATATTATTCATACCGAAAAAGATTCATCTTCTGTTTTATGTGTCCAGGGATCTAGAAGTTTATCTAGAGAAGTGTTCTGAGTCTCAAAAAACACCTTCGGAGATCTTTCCAAGAATTCCTCTTGAGATTCTTCCAGAGATTCCATCCTCCAGGAATTTCATCAGAAATAATCCCAAAAATTTTCATGAAAAACTTTCGGAGGAATTCGTAGATAAATTCCTGGAGAAATACATGGAAGAATTCCAGGTGCAATTCCAAGAGGAATCTATAGAAAAAAATATTAAGGAATCCCTGTTGGATTTTATGGAGAAATCCCTAGAGGAGAAATCCTGGAAGAATGTCTGGTCAAATCTCTGGAGAAATTTTTGCCGGAGTTTTCGAAGGAAAGTTCAGGAAAATCTCAAGAGGAATTCCCGGAAAAAATCCCTAGGACATCTTGGGAGAAATCCCTAGGAGTATCTTTGGAAAATTTTCTAAAGAGGTTATGCTGGAGAAATCTCTGTCTACGCGCCATACAAATTATTATTAATTTTCATACAAAAATAATGGACAGCCCCCTTCCTAATGCATCAAGAAAAATTTACACATTATGCGTTAAGTGTCAAAAATGTCTCATGACTTTTAAACGCTCTCAAAAATCCATTTTTATATCAAAGATATGGAACTCTAAAATAGAAACCTGGACTTTTTTGTGAGTGTGGCCATTCTGGGCTCGGTGACACAAAGACGTCTGGAACCCGTTTCAGAAGGAACCGGTACATATCATATTCAGTAGTTTATACGCATGTATGGTACGACGGTTAAAATTTCATAGTTTCTCATTCCGATTTACAAGAACATCAAAAGGACCAACAACTAAATTTTGTCTAAGTATTCTGGAACCGGTTCCGGTAGGGTGTGGTTTGGACATTTATAGACCATCATATAGTTTCATCATGCGACAGCTCAAAATTCATGATTTCTCATCCAGATTTTAACGAACACCAAGCCGGAAATCATACAAAATTCTTCTTCTTGTTTCTAGCATTACGTCCCCACCAGGATAGAGCCTGCTTCTCAGCTCAGTGTCTTTATGAGTACTTCTACAGTTATTTACTGAGAGTTTCCTTTGCTGATTGGCCATTTTTGCATGTGTATACCGTGTGGCAATTACGAGGATACTCTATGCTCTGATGATCATTCCAGGAATCGCAGGGATATGCAGGGGATTCCTTTATTAAGAGATTTCACAAAAAGCTCCTGTCTCCAGTGATTCGTTTATATATTCCTCTAGTAAAATCTTTACTGGAATTTCTCCAAGGATTCCTCTAGGATTTATTTCATGAATCTCCGGATTTATCCTTGTATTATCGCAAAGATATCTTCAAGGAATTCTCCAGGAATTGTTCCAGGAATTACACTAGAATAATCTCTTTAAGTATTGCTCAAGATATTTCTCTAGTGATTTCTCCAGAGCTTCCTTCGAGGATTCCCTTACGGATTCATACAAAGATATCTATTCATACGGATTCATACCAATATATTATTCCGAAGATTTTTTATCGGGATTCTTCCACGACTTGCTCCAGAGATTTTACCAGGAATTCCTCCAGATGTTCTACAACTCACAAATTCACAAGGAATTCTTCCAGGATTCCTCGAGACATTCGCTCCTGCAGGAATTTCATCACAAATTATCCTAAAAATTTCTCCAGTAAAATCTCTACGTCAATTCCTTTTGAAAAATCTATCCTTGGATTCCTCCCTAAGATTTCACGTAGGATTTCTACAGAAAGCTCTCAATGCATTCCTTTAAGGATAATTCCAGGATTTTCTACAGAAAAATCTCTACACGGGATTTTTCCGGGATTTCTCTAGAGATTCTACCAGCAAAATCTCTACAATGATGCTTCCTAGGATACTTCCAAGGATTCTTCAGAGATTCCTCCAAAGATGCCTCCAGGAGTCCTTCAGTGATTAACTTAGATAATTCTTCCTACACGAGTTTCTCCACAGACTCCCCCAGATATTGCTGTAGGAAAATCTCTACAGAGATTTCTCCAGTTTTTTTTTTCAGCAATTCCTCCAAGGCTCAATAAAATTTATAAAGGTTTCCTCTGAAAGTTGCTCCTACGCTGAGCTGATAGAGAACCGACTGTACATTTTAATGAAATATGCCTCGTCTTCATTATACAAAAATGTTGAAAAAAAGATTGCGTAGCAGAAAACCATGTGTTACAGGGATTTCTTCAAGAACTTTGATCACCTCTTTTGATATATCTCCTGGCAAGTATGAACGTCGTAAAATTAATCTATGACCATCTATTGGCTATTTATGATCTATTCTTGAAGCTTGACATATTGTTTTCATTATTCTGGTATTAGCTTGCTGTAAAGTTACCTTTACGGCAAAATTTGAGGAGTTTGTCCGTATCTCAAATCACAATGGAATTTTTCAAAGGTACTATGCACACATATTGGGGCCCAGATAGCCGTAGCGGTAAACGCGCAGCTATTCAGCAAGACCAAGCTGAGGGTCGTGGGTTCGAATCCCACTGGTCGAGGATCTTTTCGTATAGGAAATATTCTCGACTTCCCAGGGCATAAAGTATCTTCGTACCTGCCACACGATGTACACATGCAAAAATGGTCAAACGGCAAAGAAAGCGCTCAGTTAAAAACTGTGGAAGTGCTAATAAGAACACTAAGCTGAGAAGCAGGCTTTGTCCCAGTTGGGATGTTACGTCAGAAAGAAGAAGAAGATGCGCACGAAGGCGCCAAGGCGAAGAAAAATCAGAAAGTAAATTTCGAAAAGTCTTTTGTACTTTTCTGAAATATTTGAAATGTATTTACCTACAATGTCGCGAGGATTGGGTAAAAATTGTTTTTTTTTTTTCAACTTTATAAACGACCCTTTAATTCAATGAAGAATCATTCAGGTCAAATTCATTAACCTAAATTATAATACATTTTTATTTTTCATCTTTTTCTTCATTTAACGACTATGTTTCTCCTTTATTTATACCAACCATTTATCATAATCCTCATCATATGCCTGCTCTTTTTCTGATGTTTCCGTGTCATCATCATCGGTCGAGAATAGGGCGATATTCAAAACTGAAAAGGCAATAGATGGCTCTTTTTCAGTGGTGGTAAAAACGAAATCCTGAAACAAAGAAAGCACCACGGAAGATGAACTAAACACAAAATGTTATGTATTCACATTACACTTGATTTCTTATCACTACTTTTTTGATCCAGTTTTCTAATTGCAAGTAATTTACGTGTTTCATTATTTTTCATACGTTTTGACAGTTTTCGATTACCATTCTTCCATGCGCTTGTATTGAAAGTTTGAGAAATTTAAGAATCCAGCGTAGCGCGATGAGTGAGTGGAATACAAACAATAGTGTCGTCGCTCGGCAGCTAGTGATAGAAACTTAATGTTCGAAAGGTTGTTGCCTGTAATTTTCGCCGCTGGCGCCAACTGTTAGCGTTTAAGAACGAAATAAACAGTCGCTACCCTATTCATGACGCACAGTCTGTAGTCCATCCAAATTTCGTTTGTTATCGATTCGCTTTCGTGGTGGGGATCTTCCAATAGGCGACGAATCAGTCTGGTTCTTAATTTTCTTAGCTTGTCTCAGACGCCATATAACTTGACAGAGCTAATATCGCATGTTGCTCTCATAAATATCCGATACATATAGCCAAATTAACCACGCGAGAAAAAACAGCTCTTCGGCGCACACCTCTAACTCGCGACGTCAAAACAAAACTTCGTTCGAGCCGAGTGGGGGGGCTTTTGGGGTGTTTCGTCGACGCTTCGATTCGTCACGGCGCGCGGAGGGATTCGTGTCGTCTTCGAGTGAGTGTTTTTCGCACACGATGGCACGACGCTGTTGGTGTGAGTTACTTGGCGCTGCACAGTGGTTCCATTAGATCTACGAACTACATGGACATTGGACATGCTTTTGCTACCAGAAAATGTGTCCAATATATCAGCTAACTAGAAATACATCATTACTATTGGGAAACTGCTTTTTGAGTTCTGATATTCGCTTCATTTTTACCTGGGCTTTAAATGAGAGTGTGGTTTTAGCCAACATTTGTTCTAAATAGAACAACTGTGCACTGTGCGCTGCTGCTGCTGCTGCTGCTGGAAAAGGATACTCGGTCGCGGTGACACTGAAGGAAAAGCTCACGAAAGCACCCAGTTTGTGAGGGTGGTCCTGTTTTCAGGGTGCTCCCCAACGGTCGGGTTGTTGTATAATCAGTTTGTGAGTTGGAATCGAAAGTGATTGGTCGCAGTTTTTCTTTTCTCGTCCGGTGTGAATAGTGATTCTGCAGTGAAAACTCCTTTTGCAAAAGAATAGCGAAGAAAAGTGTGCTTCTTGAATTGATGTTGTGATTGCAAATGGATATGAATTAATTATAGCATGATTAACAATCGATCCAGCTCGTGGTGGCGTCAGGTGGAGTGAAGGTGTGGTTAAAGTGCTTTCAACGCACCGAAACGCGTCCGTCGTCTTCGTCTTTCCCAGTGGATTGGGCGAAAATTTCGCCAAGTGTGCTATCCTTCTCGCCCTTCCTTTGTACGTGTGGCCATCCGAAACGAGAGCTCTGAAAACAATATTATGGAATTATGTTTGCCGAACGGAATCTCCTGAGCTGTTTATATAATACCCTGGTTTTCATGCAGCGTAAGTATTCCGATTTGATTTTACCTCTCGCTTCAAATCAGTGCATTTCCCCTTTTGATATACGTAATATACGGGGGCCTATCGGGTAGAATGGAAACGTGTTTTGCTATTTTGTTGCTGGGTTTGCTATCGAATGCAGCAAGGTGAATTTTGTTTATGCTTTTTTGCACAGATTTGACGAGTTTCACTTTCAGCTCGCCCACAACCTACAACGGAACGCTAATTCTGGCTGAACAATACCAAAATAGCATCTAGATAGCATTGGCGTAGGCCCCCTCCAGAATCATCCAGGCACCCCCCCCCCCCCCAGAAATTTGGATGATAATAAAAAAAAAAAAAAAAAACAATATTACATGAATTAAATTCTTATGAATCAATGTACATGACTCTTGTTATGGATAAAAAAAGTCTCTTCAGAAGCTACGTTATTTGAGAGAAAAGATTATTGTTAGAACTAGCTTCTTGTTATATGCGATGAGCGCAATTTTTCGCCATCTCCGTTGCAAAAAATAGCGTCATACAAAAAAACGTCAATGCATATAAATATGATATGTAAAATTAAAATATGTAAATATGTAAATATTTTAATATGATTCCCAAAATTAGTTTTTTTTTTGTTCTGAACAATCCAAACAATTCTTTTTCAGCATAAAGCAGCATATTCACTGCATTCTGATTTCTCATGCTTTTCGAGGATACCATGTTCGAGGTGTCCGCACGGTGCTCCCCTGACCGTTATTATCAGAAAAAAATCTCCATCAAATCTGTGCTCACCAGTCGATTTCTATAGCTAAGCTGCATGTCTTGGCAAAATTTAAAAAAAAATCGTAGGGCCCGTTTTGAAGTTACGCCCTTTTGAATGTGTAAGTCTACTAATTCAAAGGAAATCTGAGATATTTAAACGAGTTTTCAATGGCCGTGATTATCAGAATAGATATAATATTGATATTTGAATCAAAATTGGTTTATAAAGTTATTTGTAACTTCTAGGAGGAGTTTTGAATGAGAAAATATGCGAAATTTGGAGTTACGTCCTTTTGGAAGCGTAACCATTGAAAACACTAATTTCCAATAGATTAATTGGACATACTTATACCTTTGAGCATATTCAAATGTTTTCAATGGCACATTGCGCTTATATGCCGCCGAAGCATTTCACAATCAACTGATTTTCCATAGGCTCAAGTGTTTTAAGGCATTACGGAGCTAATTTCATCATGTAACCAAATTAGTTCTTGTAGCACAATATTCTGGCTAGCTTGGTGAACCCATGTACTCACGATTCAGATTATTTTACATGCAATTGGTTGTTAACAGCTGTACATCGAAGGAATACTTTATGAGTCAAGGAATACTTTATGAGTTAAGTTTTCGGTTATGGGTAGAAGAGTGTGGAATAAAATAAAAATAAAATTCTAAGCAGCGATAAATAATGGAAGAAAAGAATGTAAAGTTTAGAATATCCATTGTTATTTTGTTTAATGGAATTCAAAATTGTAGCATTTACAGAGTTTGATTTGGAATGTTTGTCTTTGTCAATTTGGAAAACTCAGTGAAGCTCCTAAAATATGATTTTTTTTTCGTTTGTACTTTTGTGTCATTACAGCTGGTGAGTCTTTACTTCACAAGCACAGTCTGCGATCGAAAACAATTAAAAGTTTACATGGAAATCCTCAGTTTGTGTAGGATTGAAACCATATTCTTGTATGTAGACCAGCAGGTTATCAACAGGGCCACAGAACAATTTACAATTCTCCGATAATCAAAACTAAAATTTATGTAAAATCCATGAACAACTTTGTTTTAACCATGTTTTATATAGCTTTTCAAAATTATACCCCTTATCTTTGCATTCCATTACCCAGATACCCGAAGACCATCTCCGTAAGCTCCAGTTTCTAGAATGGCATTACTTCGAGTTCCATTATCACAGGACAATGTCATGCAAGACACGACGAATATATAGACATAAACATTCAGTGTAATAGTGGGTTCAGGGTGATGACACTCGGGTTCATGAAATTCGGAGTTAAGGTATAAAATCTTCTCAAGAGAAATTGATTTTCAAGAGAGACATGTAACATAAAGGTCTGAAAGTGTTATAATTTTAAATTCAATGAACCCAAATAATAAAGAATGTTTCTTACTCTTCTTAAGCATATTTCAAGTACTGAGGCTTTCTCTTCACGTGTTAGCACGAGAATGGATTGATTGATTTATACAATTCTTTGACTATTATATTTGAACAGAGCTCTTACGTGTTTGTGTAATAAAAAAGACCATGAAACCCAAAGGTTAAATTGAAGATTTTTAAAATTTATATTGTAATGTAATGGGGCCCTTCGTACCTGCCACACGATATACACATGCAAAAATGGTCAATCGGCAAAGAAAGCTCTCAGTTAATAACTGTGGAAGTGCTCATAAGAACACTTATCTGAGAAACAGGTTTTGTCCCAGTTGGGACGTAATGCCAGAAAGAAGAAGAAGATTGTAATGTAGTAATGTATGCTACAAATGATCACAAAATTATTGACAGTGGTCTAGAGTTCTATAGTTTGGCCAATTGTGCATTACTCAGCAATTTAAGTCTGATGCAGTATAAAATTAGCCGCAATAGCCGGTAGCTTCTGTTTCTTCTTATTGGCATTACGTCCTCACTGGAACAGAGCCTGCTTCTCAGTGTAGTGTTCTTATGAGCACTTCCACAGTTATTAACTGAGAGATTTCTTTGCCAAAGCTGTCATTTTCGCATTCACATATCGTATAGCAGGTACGAACATACTCTATGCCCAGAGAAGTCAAGGAAATTTCCATTATGAAGAGATCTTGGACCGACCAAGAATTGAACCCAATCACCTCCAGCATGTCTTTGCTTTGTAGCCGCAGACTCTAGCCACTCGGCTAAGGAAGGCCCAAGGTAGCTAGTTGGACTTTTTATAAATAATAATAATAATAATGACACGAAAATTGCTCCGTAATGCCTTACAGTGCTTGAGCCTTTGAAAAAATAATCAATTGTGAAAGAATGTGGTGACATATAAATGCAATGTGTCATTGAAAACATTTGAACATGCTTAACGGAATGCCTGCTTAAAAGAATGCCTTATTAATCTATTGGAAATTAATGTTTTCAATGGTTACGCTTCCAAAAGGACGTAACTCCAAGTTTCGTATATCTTCTCATTCAAAACTCCTCCCAGAAGTTACAAATAACTATATAGACCAATTTTGATTCAAATTTTAATATTATATCTAGTCTGATAATCACGGCCATTGAAAATTTGTTCAAATATCTCAGATTTCCTCGATCTAGTAGACTTACACATTCAAAAGGGCGTAACTTCAAAACGGGCCCTACGATTTTTTTAAAATTTTGCCCAAACATGCAGCTTAGCTATAGAAATCGACTGGTGAGCACAGATTTGATGGAGATTTTTTTCTGATAATAACGGTCAGAGGAGCACCGTGTTCCGGTGATGATGATTTCTCTTTCGAGAATTCACTAAAGAAATCCATACATTAACTTTAATTCGTGTAGGGTAAGTGTTCCCTTAGTTGTGGGTGTTACTATAGTTGCGGTTGTGCCGTTTTCAATGATTTTATTACATTACACAAAAGCGACACTGCCAATCGACGTATTGGCTTGTTGATGCACGGAATAGTTGAAAAAAGCGTTCAAGTTGTTTCAAAACTGATGAAATATTACTAAAATTACTAAAACTTTTCTTACTTGTACCAATAGTTGCGGTAAAGTGTTCCTATAGTGGAGGATCCCATAAGAAAACAACGGATACCGCAACCATAGGAACACACATTAAAAATATACCGCAACTTAAGGTACAGTGTACCAATAGGGGAGGTATTATTTTTCACTGACATGCCGTGGATTACTGCGATGAAATCATTTTTCTCATTAAGTCAATGGTCATTAATTCTCGTTACAACATCAACATGTACATTAATTGCGTTTCTTGAATTTAGGCGGTTAAATGAAGTTCAATCGTGCTTAGTACCTCCACTATTGGTACATCTACCCTAATGACCGAAAAAATAATTGGTAAAATAGACAACATTACTAAAGGAATTTCCCAGACAATACAAAGCGGGATTTTTTTTTTATCGGCATGACCAAATTTTCTTCAGTCGAATGACAGAAATTTAACCTGGTGTGAAAAATGTAACACAATCGTTTATTCCAGCAATAAATTCTCTCTTTGATGTTTATTCAACTTTTCAAGTATTTTGGCATTAATAAATTTATTGCTTAAACTATATTATTTCAGGAAAACTTAATAATCCATAAATTATTTAATTAATTTCCAACAGATTTGTAGCTAAACTTTTCATAAAACTTTACGATATTCTTTATAGAATTTTACTATAATCAAATTCCTCAAGGAATATTGAAGGGTAGCATTAGAACTTTTGCAAATCTTTTGGAAATCAGTCAAACAATATTGTGGGACTTTCAAAGCGAATTCCTCCTGGTGGTCATGCATTCCTTCTATGTCTACTTTTTATTAGCAAATTGATTCCGGATTTACCTGAAAAATGTTAATTATTCTTTAAAAAGTTCAGTTTTCCCTCGTATAGGGTGTCCCAGAAAGTATGGGCACGACTTTACCATTCTGCCGTTTCGAGACTAATGCAGATAAAAATCTGATTTCCACACATTTTATTCTTTTACTTATCAAGAGTCGATTTTGAATTTTCAACGATTTTTCTCGCAACCTGTTTGTTGATGGTGTTACATTTCTGGAAGCTCTTCTTATCAGTTCTGCACAAATCGCGTTATTTCTGAGCGACTTTGTTGTACGAAATTTGTACTGGGTCATAAAGTACGTACAATAAAATTCTGAAAAAATATATTTATCATTTCCGATACGATAAATGATCAAGACTTTCACTTATTTTATTGGAAATTATGAACTTAAGTATATGAAATGTGAATAGGAACCAATCCGATTTCATTTCGATGTGGTCGATTTTCGAAAGGGTCAAAACCAAATCCGTGTATATCCAACAAAGTATATAAAAACCTAAATTTTTTGTTACCTATCCAAAAGTATAGATATTTGACGTAAGTAAATTTGAAATGAAATAATTTCATTTATATTAAAAATACCTGAAAAACTATGATTTCGTGAAGTTATCGTGTGTGGAGAGAAAAAATTGCGATTTTTTAGATTTTTACAATTTTGTCAAATATTTTCTAGAAAGGCCAAATGGAATTTTAAACAATAATTCTTGTGAAACGTCTCCAATACAATGTACTTGAACTCACCACATCGAAGGATTTTCAAAAAATCATCAATTACTAGTTAAGTTCCAACAAAACACAAAAGTAGGGTCAGTGCTGGCTAGATAAGAATTGATTTTCTAAAATCAAAAATTTCAATGTAAATGTTTATTTATTTAAACAAAATTTTCACAGGCAGCATTTAAAATGCCGCAAGGAGACATACAAAAAATATAAAAATATTTATTTGATTGAAATAAAAAGTGTAATTCTCGTTATCAAAGTCGTGCCCATACTTTCTTATACACCCCATATTTCCTCCAAAAAATAATTGATTCTGTCGAATCTAATACAAAGATATTTCGCTGGAAGATCTACTAGAAATTCTTCTGTGATATTCTTAAAATAGTTTTCCCACAAATTTTAATACAAATTCTTCCGCGAAGTTCATCAAAAGTCCTTAAGAAATGTTTCAAAAATAAATCACAAATTGCGTCATAAATTCTTCTATGTTTTTTTTTTTGAATTTTGCTGCAAATTCCCGGATTATTCAAGAATTGGATTTTTTTTAAATGTCCCTTGCCTTCGAATCCTCAGAAGAAATATGTTGAAAAACCCCAAGAAAACCTTTGATCTCGAACATACCTGAAAAACACGAAAAAAAACTGGGAAGGAGGAAAGGACTTTTTAGGATATTTACAAAGGAAATTGTATTGACTTTCCTTTAAAATATATTTTTTTGGTTAGAATTTTTGTACGATACGAGGGTGGTATTTCTAGAGGCATTCTGACAGAGAAGGATATATTTCAAGGATAATTTCTGAAGAAGATGCTGTTTATGTTTATGAGAAAATTGTTTTATTTGTAAATCCATTGAAGAGGGTTTAATTATCCTGTAAGTTACCTCTAAAAAAAAATTGAAAAGATTATAAATTATCTTTATTTCCCATTTATTTTTACCTGTTTCAACATTTTGTTGTTTGTTCTTCTTTCACATGACGCTTTGAGAAACTTCGAACAAAACTCTTTCCATACTCCAAAAAAGCAACATTTTAAATAATCTAAAAAAGGGTAAATTATAAGAGTTTCGAAAATTACAGATTTCTTCTTTGTATGGTTCCTGATTTCTGAAAGTCCATCAGGAATTCTTCAACAAATTTTCAAAGTAATGCAAAAGTTTCACTTATGATTCAAATTCATGAAATCTTACATTATGAAATTTACAACAATATATCTTTGGTAATGTGCTTAAAACTTGCGGTAAACTTTTATAGAAAAAGACGCTTCAGAAAAGTTTGTTTGGAATTTCTAAAGGTAATATAAAATGGATTAATTCTACATAAATATGTTCCCCATCATTAAACTTTGGAGTTCATATAAAATGTTATCAAAGATTTAAGTTACAAAACGTTTCAGTAAAAATTCGATCCATTTCAACACCAACTATTTTCCATTATCAAAGAAGAAGAAAACAGAACAAGAATTGTTGTAGTAAATCCTACAAGACCACTTCAGCTTTTCAGTGAGGTATATTGCCTTTTCAATGCTCTGGACAGCAAGTTAAATTGCTCCAAACTGAGTTGCGAAAATTGACTCGCTATAAGGCAAAATTTTTTGTCATTGGTGACTTTAATGCCAAACATCGGTCATGGAATAATTCTCAAAGTAATTCCAACGGCAGAATTTTATTTGATGAGTGCTCTTCAGGATATTTCTCAATTCAATACCCTGATAGCCCTACATGTTTTTCCTCTTCTAGAAATCCATCTACGATTGATTTGGTCTTAACCGACTCTAGTCATCTTTGTAGCCAACTGATTACTCATGCTGATTTTGATTCTGATCATGTCCCTATTACATTTCAAATATCCCAAGAAGCGATTCTCAATCCTATCAGCTCCACTTTCAATTATTTTCGAGCCGACTGGAATATATATGAAACGTATATTGACTCTAATCTTGATGTTAACATTTCTTTAGAAACTAAACTTGATATTGACAATGCTCTTGAAACTTTAACAAATTCCATTGTTGAAGCCAGGAGCATTGCAATTCCAAAATGTGAAGTAAAATTTGAATCCGTGATTATAGACGATGATCTTAAACTCTTGATCCGTCTTAAAAAGGTGAGGAGAAGGCAATTTCAACGCACTCGCGATCCTGCTATGAAAATTATATGGCAGGATTTGCAGAAAGAAATCAAGAAACGTTTTGCTCAATTAAGAAACAAAAATTTTGAAAATAAAATTTCTCAATTGGACCCTGGCTCTAAGCCCTTTTGGAAATTATCTAAAATCTTGAAAAAACCTCAGAAGCCTATACCGGCATTGAAAGAGGAAAACAAATTATAACTAACTAATTGCGAAAAAGCTCAAAAACTTGCTATGCAGTTTGAAAGTGCGCACAATTTTAATTTAGGACTTACTAGTCCAATTGAAAATGAAGTTACTCAGGAGTTCGAAAATATTCTCAATCAGGAGAACGTTTTCCAAAATGCCTGGGAGACTGATTTGGAAGAAGTGAGAACTATTATCAAAAAATTCAAAAATATGAAAGCTCCTGGCGATGATGGAATTTTCTACATCCTCATCAAGAAACTTCCAGAAAGTAGCTTATCATTTCTAGTTGATATATTTAAACAAATGTTGCAATTAGGAATTTTCTTACACTCCTATCAAGAAACTTCCAGCAAAGTAGCTTCCATCATTTTTAAGCTTGATATATACAATCAGTAACAATTGTTAAACTCTTCGATCTCCCCGAGGACATCGCCGAACGTAGTATCGTCGAGTTTCTGCAAGACTTCGGAGAAGTTCTCTCAATCCGAGAGCAAATGTGGACTGACCAATACACCTTCGGAGGAATTTCGACCGGTGTATGGATTGCAAGAATGATAGTGAAGCGCAACATTCCATCCTACGTCAACATCGACGGTGAGACAACATATCTCTCGTATTATGGGCAACTTCAATCTTGTAAGCATTGCGGGGAGTATGTCCATAATGGAGCTTCTTGCGTCCAAAACAAGAAGCTTCTAATTCAGAAGATGTCCTCTGAGCAAACGTCTAAGCAATCGTATGCTAGCGTCGCTAAAAAACCGGTTAAATCGCGGAATGCCGGACCAACCAACAGAGCGCCACGGCCTGTAGTTAGCGAGCAATCCAACACTCTAGCTCCACCGCTAGTCCCAATGACGACCTCACCAATACCTTCATCGAAAAATGCAACAACTGTCTCGGCAAGCAAGCAACCGTTGGTGTCCGTCACACCGATTCCATCGGGAACCTTCAAAAAACCGAATTCGACTCAGCACAACAACCAACAGCAAAGAGAGAAGCATGCAAAACCTATTCGTAGCAACGATGGTGGTGAAACGGATGAATCCACATCATCAAACACTAGCAGACGGTCACGACGTCACACCGACAAGAAACCAAGATACGATGACGGAGAAATCTCGCCGGATGAAGGAATGCTACACTAATGGATTTCAGAAGCTACAATCTCGTTACAATCAATATTAATAACATTACCAACGCTATCAAACTAGACGCTCTCCGCTCATTCTTGCGAACGATGGAATCCGATATCGTTTTCCTACAGGAGGTAGAGAACGACCATCTGTCACTACCTGGGTATAACATTATCTTCAACATTGACCACGCGAGGAGAGGAACAGCGATAGCTCTGCGAGACTACATCAGTTTCTCCCATGTAGAGACAAGCCTTGATGGTCGGTTAATTGCTCTACGGGTACAGAACACAACTCTCGTATGCATCTACGCGCATAGTGGTCCTTCGATGCGAGCAGAGCGTGAGCGATTTTTCAACCACACACTGGCTTACTACCTACGTCACGATACACCTCACACTGTCGTAGCTGGTGACTTTAATTGTGTACTACGCCAATGTGATGCTACAGGACGCAATGACAGCCCTTCGCTTAGGAGATCTGTCCAGCAGTTACAGTTATCCGATGCCTGGATGAAACTTCGACCTCGTGAGCCTGGACATACCTACATTTCGGTGAATTCTGCCTCCAGACTTGATCGGTACTATGTGAGTCCAGGTCTATGTAACCAATTACGCTCCATCGAAGCTCATGTATGCTCATTCTCTGACCACAAGGCGATCACACTTCGAATTTGCCTCCCAAATCTTGGCAGAGCACCAGGACGTGGCTTTTGGTCCATTCGACCACATCTACTTACTGCCGAAAATATCGAGGAATTCCGATATCGTTGGCAATTCTGGACCCGAGCGAAAAGAAATTATCCTTCCTGGATGACGTGGTGGATTAACCACGCAAAACCAAAACTTAAATCTTTTTTTCGCTGGAAGTCGAAGATCGCATTTGATGAGTTTCACCGAGAGCATCAACGATTATACGCTTTACTACGACAAGCATACGACAGCCTACCGGGACGACCCAACATGCGCACCCAAGTCAACGAAATCAAAGCAAGAATGCTCACACTACAAAGAAACTTTGCTCAAATGTTTGTCCGTATCAATGAGACATTCGTCGCAGGTGAAGAGATGTCAACTTTTCAACTAGCCGAAAGAAGACGGAAGAGGACTACAATAACTCAACTGAGGAAAGAAGATGGCGAAGTTGTCGACCAGTCCGAAGAAATCGAACAGCACTTGTTACACTATTTTACTGAACTCTACTCAGAACAACAACACGATGAGGAGATAGTCGACGAATTTCCATGCGAAAGGGTGATCCCAGAGAATGATGAAATCAATGAAGCCTGCGGCAGAGAAATCACTACGGCCGAAATCATTGCAGCAATCCGT
Organism: Aedes aegypti; assembly: GCF_002204515.2. Lineage (NCBI taxonomy): Eukaryota > Metazoa > Arthropoda > Insecta > Diptera > Culicidae > Aedes > Aedes aegypti. Next base: position 47,154,833 of record NC_035107.1, read on the forward strand.
ACGAGTGCACCACGAAAATCTCCAGGAAGTGACGGTATACCGAGGGAATTCTACCACCGAACGTTTGACATTATCCATAGGGAGCTGAACCTTGTGATGAACGAAGCACTGACTGGACGATTCCCCTCTGAATTTGTAGATGGGGTGATCGTTCTGGTAAAAAAGAAAAACGGAGATGGGTCAGCTCGCTCATACAGACCAATATCTCTACTAAATGTGGATTTCAAAATTCTCTCCAGAGTTTTGAAAGCAAGACTCGATGAAATAATGAGAGCCCACCGTCTACTCAGTCCGGCTCAGAAATGTGCAAACTCTTCTCGCAACATATTCCAGGCCACTCTATCCTTAAAAGATCGGTTGGCTCATCTGATTCGGAGTAAACAGAGAGGAAAAATGATAACGTGGGATTTGGACCACGCATTCGATCGGGTACGACAATCGTATTTACACAACACCATGCGCTCACTCGGAATACATCGTGGCCTGGTCGATCTGTTAGCTCGTATAGATAGTCTCTCTTCATCCCGATTACTTATCAACGGACACCTATCGACACCCTTCCCGATTAAACGTTCTGTTCGACAAGGCTCACCTCTGAGCATGCATCTGTTCGTTTTGTATCTCCATCCTTTACTGAATAGGTTGGAGAGACTATCTGGCGATGATCTAATCGTCGCTTACGCGGACGACATCACGATAATATCCACATCGATCCAGAGAATAAATCAGATGAGGAATATTTTCTCACAATTCGAACACATCTCCGGAGCAAAAGTCAATTGGGACAAAACAACATCTCTGGACGTCGGGTACATAGAAAGTAATCCACTTCACATTCCATGGCTACAGACGGAAAACACTATTAAAGTACTCGGGATTATTTTTGCCAATTCTGTTCGGCTGATGGCAAAACTAAATTGGGATAAAATGGTTGCCATTTTTTCACAAATAGTATGGATGAATTCAATGCGTTCGTTAACACTTCTGCAAAAAGTTATAATGCTGAACACATTTGCGACATCTAAGGTATGGTATCTTGCTTCGGTTCTACATCCTTCCTCTGTACATGTTGCAAAAATTACGTCAAAAATGGGAAGTTTCCTTTGGAACAATATTCCAACAAGAATACCATTGCAACAAATGGCACGTGACAGAGCTAATGGCGGATTAAGATTGCACCTACCTGCGGCAAAATGCAAGGCTTTGCTCTTGAATCGGCATGTTCAAGAAATTGATTCTTTGCCTTACTACAAATCTTTCCTTTTTCCCGATAACCCCAATTATAATCCTATTCCCGCTGATGTTCCTGATCTGAAAGTTATCTGCCAACACTTTCGTCAGCTGCCCCAACACATCCAACAGAACCCTACCTCTGATATCATACATCGATATTACGTGGAGCAAGGCGAAGCACCGCGAGTTGAGAGACTGCACCCAGAAGTAGATTGGAGGAGAATTTGGTCGTGCTTGCGTTGGCGTTCTTTCTCTTCTACTGAGAAGAGTAGTCTGTACTTGTTAATCAACGAAAAAGGCCCTTATGGAAAACTACTACATACAATTGGTCGAGCTGATAGCGATATATGTACACACTGCGGTGTGGTGATAGAAACTATGCAACACAAATACACCGAATGCCCGAGAGTACATCTAGCCTGGAGATTTTTGCAGCAAAAAATCTGGGATGTGCTTGGAGGATGGCGTATGCTTTCATTCACGGAATTGTTGAGACCATCGCTGAAACGAATACCCAAAGATAAGCGTATTAAAGTTCTTAAACTTTTTGTACATTACGTAAAATTCATCGATAATGTTAATGTTATAATTGATATAACCGCCTTAGAATTTCATCTCAATTGTGAACTCTATATTTAAGTGAAATGTTTTAAAACCAATGACAAAATAAAAACTTCATAAAAAAAAAAAAATTAGCATATTTTCCTGACAAATGAAAAAATGCTAAGGTTGTTCCAATTTTAAAACCAGACAAACATCCTGCAGAAGCTTCTAGCTATCGTCCAATCAGTTTGCTTTCCTCCATCAGTAAACTTTTTGAAAAGGTTATTTTAAACAGAATGATGACCCACATCAACGAAAATTCAATTTTTGCCAATGAACAGTTCGGATTCCGCCATGGACATTCGACCACTCATCAACTTTTACGTTTAACAAATTTGATCCGTTCCAACAATTCTGAAGGCTATTCTACTGGTCTTGCTCTTCTAGACATAGAAAAAGCATTCGACAGTGTTTGGCATAAAGGTTTGATTGTAAAATTGAAAAAAACTTTAATTTTCCAACATAAATTGTTAGAATAATTCAAAGTTATCTGTCAAATCGTACACTTCAGGTTAATTATCAGAATTCCAGATCTGAAAGACTTCCTGTAAGAGCTGGTGTTCCTCAAGGCAGCATTTTGGGACCAATATTATACAATATTTTCACATCTGACTTACCTGAGTTACCTCAGGGTTGGGTTGTCAAAAATTCTTGTTTGCGGATGACACAGGCCTCTCCGCCAAAGGACGAAGTCTGCGTGTCATCTGTAGTCGACTGCAAAAAAGTTTGGATATTTTTTCTTCATACTTGCAAAAATGGAAGATTTCTTCTAATGCTTCCAAAACTCAACTAATAGTATTCCCACATAAACCAAAACCTCTTTATTTGAAACTTTCCAGTAGACATGTTGTCACGATGAGAGGGGTTCCAATAAATTGGTCAGATGAAGTTAAGTATCTAGGGCTCATGCTAGATAAGAATTTAGCTTTCAAAAATCACATTGAGGACATTCAAGCCAAATGTAATAAATACGTAAAATGTCTCTATCCCCTTATTAATAGAAAATCAAAACTTTGTCTTAAGAACAAGCTTTTGATATTCAAACAAATTTTCAGGCCAGCCATGTTGTATGCTGCACCAATATGGACTAGCTGTTGTAATACCAGGAAGAAAGCTCTGCAGAGAATTCAAAATAAAACTTTGAAAATGATTCTGAAGCTTCCTCCCTCGTATAGTACCAATGAGTTACATAGAATATCAAATGTTGAAACATTGGAACAAATGTTAAATAAAATAATAAATAATTTCAGGCAAAAATCGTTACAATTTTCTATTGCCACGATTAATGCGTTATATGTTTAGGTTAAGTTAGGTTAAGTGTATTTAAAGCGTTTTTTTTTCTCTTATAAGCAGGTGAAATCAACTCACCTGTAAAAAATCTGAACTGCTACGGCAAATGAAATGTAATATGTTGTTAACAAAATGTTAATAAAATCTTAAATTTGTTTTACCAAATTAGGATGATAGTGTTGTCTAATAACACAGAACACCTAGATATAAGAAATGAATGTAATGTTTGAAATGATACTAATAAAGAAATTAAAAAAAAAATATATATATATATATAAGAACTACCAAAACTAGGTTTTATTACTTTAAAATACCAAGATGCAATGTCAACATGGCTGCCAAAACATATGAAATAGGAAGCATGAGGATTGATGTCAAGATAGATAGTAAAGAAACCCTCATCAAAAGCGGTTTTCTTTCTGCAAGCACAATCCAGTTAGTTGTCACGAGGAGAGAAACAAAAAGTTCGTTTGATTTCGGTTTCCTTTGTCCGGAATCGAACGCGTACGGACGACGCAAGTGGGTGGCAAATGGCTCGCAATGGTGGTGATAATTAGAAAATCGAGTTTTTTTTATTGCTTGGTTCTATTTTTTCTCTTCCTTCGATTGTCGGTTTTCTTTAGAAGTGTCTTACTGCGGTGGAAAACGGACGGACGTCATCTGGGCGCCAATTAGACTGCATGCAACCGAGAGCGTCGTATGGTTGGATTAGAAATGAATCGATGAACTTTTTCTTAGCTTTTAGTTACTGAACTTCACAATTTTTCTTCTTGATGGCATTTGAGGACAACTTAAAGAAATTGTTCGGAAATGTCCTCAACGCCAAAACAAAATCCATATATTTCTCAGAAAGTTTAGAGTTCGCATTCTTGGTGAAGGCAGCCTCCTATTTCACCTACCAAAACCAAAATTACCGCCAATTTTATTTTATTTTTTATATCCTTCCTTCATACGATGCCACTAAGTTTGCTACGTGTTCCAAGGGAAAAGTGAGACATATCACGCGAAAAAATACCTATGATTTATCGAAAAATGGGCTTTTCGCAAACTATTTAGCTAGCTGGCGTACGAGAGGTCCATCAATTTGAGAAAACCGAAAGGACCACCCTTTAGTTTAAGCATATACTAGCCATCATTAACATAAAATGTGTGCCGATGGTGGCCTGGTTTCATCAAGAATTGCTCCTCTAAGATTCGATCAAAAATTGAATTCAACAACAGCCTACAATGTTTTATCAATTATTAAACGTCATCTTAAATTCTATTCGATATAATTCATAGATTGATTAGCAAGACCCGAAATTATCACTTTGTGTCTAATAGTTTGACACTATTTTTAGAGTAGCCGCAGCTCAAAAGCTAAAAGTAGGTAATGGAGAAAAACTAACTCCATATATCTTTCGACATAATAGGAGACAATCCTAAATTTATTTACACGTAATGGCTAGGATAAAGCCAAAGCCTTCTGTGGAAATAGAAATGGGCAGCGTTTTCCTTTCTCCTCTGCCAAGCTGGAAAAGCACAATCGTGACGCTAATTAATATATCGCACCTTCTATCCCCCCGCCCTCCGAGCTCTCAACCCAGAACCATACACCGCACTTCCCGAGCAGAAGAAAATTGCTGCAGAATACCAAACCAATTAAACCAGAATACCAGATTTGTTTCAATACTTACCACGTGACTAAGATATGAAGGATCACTGTATAAGAGGTAAAATATCTCTCATGAATATTCACCAAACTGATAATTGGGTCAGGTATTGCAATACCTCAATAAAACATAATGAATTTTTATATAGAAAAGATGTTTTTTTTTTCAATAGTAGTGCAATACCTCAAGCTGTCCTCTCAATAGGTTTTGCATACCCAAATGAGATGTTTTGTATTATTTCTAACCATATTTTCAATACTTTAATTATTCCAAATTCAGGTGTGGTCAATACTTGGACTACTGAAAAATACCCAATTAAGATATAATACCAATATATGGTGTGCACTGATAGGTACGAATTATTCATTCTTCCTCGGGTTCCATCCCGGCAAGAAGAACGTATATGCGAAGTGGTTATGAAGCTAATCTTTGTTGTTTGGCGCGATTGTGGATTCAAGTCAAGGACCAAATTGGTCGTCGTAACAGAAACAACAGCGAAAGCAACTTTACACGTCCTCATGGCAACGCCATAAATAGCTTCGAGGCGGAAGCTCCGAAAACAACATCACCTCTTCTGGGAACGTGTGCGCCTCTGTTTGCTCCGAACAGGAAAACAGGCAAAATCCAGATAACGCTCGCTTGCTTCGATGGTATCGCATGGAAGGAGGATATCTATCCTCTTTTGTTTATCCTGGCAAGCCATGTAAATTTGCATGAGACCTTTGGCGATGGAAAGCCTCTCTGCTTATATTTCTGATTTCTTCAAAATTCGGACGGTTTCATGAAAAACAAATCAGGTTTTGAAGAATGCTGGATATTTTTTGTACTTGTGTGGACAGATTATCAATATGTAAGATGCTAATGCTATTTATAATACTTTAATTGCCATATAATGAAAAATTCATCAAGTTATAACTTTTATACACAAGGACTGAAGCCGTGCTTAGCCGAGTGGTTAGAGTCCGCGGCTACAAAGCAAATCCATGCTGAATGTGTTCTGGGTTCGATTCCCGGTCGGTCCAGGATCTTTTCGTAATGGAAATTATCTTGACTTCCCTGGGCGACGGTTTCACCACCGACGATTACAAATCGTCGCGTTCGATGAGGTACGAAATGCACAATATCTCGATATCGATAAAGAGAACCATAGTAAAAGCTGGATTTCATGGCTACCTTGACGGTTCCTTGGATCACATTTGCACTGGTTTTGTGTTCAGTAACTCGATACTTACTTAACTCGATAATATCGACATATGGAGAATTTTCTGTAACTTCGAATTCGCTATGCTATAAATTCAAAGCTTTTCATATATAAACTTTTAAATTATCGCAATTCTTAAATTTTGAAAATAAAAAAAATTGATTTAAAAATAATTTTAGAAATAGAACACAATCGTATAAACTGAAATGACGCACATGTTTGTACAACAACATCTTTCAGTGAAGCTGATGGTTTCAAAATATTTCCCAAATAAATTTATGCCGTTTTTCGCAAAATGAGAGATTTTCAAAAACCCAAAGGTTTGTATTATGAATATTGTGATATTTCAGTTTAGTGAAATTCATGTTGTTTTCGAGCTACGGTGAAAATTTCTGATCCTGACCTCCAAACTTTATCATTTTGTATGAAAAACAGCCAATCAGTACCATTCTATATATTTTAGGAATATTTTATTTGCTTAAGTATAATCCCATACAGTAGGTTATACAATGTATGCATGAAAAAACGTTTAAAAGATAAATTAAATTTGTGTTTCAATAAAAATGTAGTGAACGTCGACTTCATTTCTTTTTGACTCTTACGCGCTTAGCATAAGATGGCCATTTAACATCTTTGTCATCGACCACTATAGTATGTACAGCAAAAATCATAGGCAAAGTTTAATTTTCATTCATGACGCTATGCCACAATCGAGCAGTTTTCCAAACTGAATTGACTCATCTTATGTTTTATCAACTACTTCTATATTTTTGTCGAAAGAAATGTACAAAAGAAATTACAACTTTATTACCAACATTGTCGTAGCCAAGTAATAAAATAACCAGATATATAAAACATTCAAAGATTTTCTGTACCATTTCCGCCAATAAAATAATTATATTACATGATACCTCCTCTACAACCAACTCCGAGAACTCATACGAGGGTTTTTCAATGATTTTATCGAATGGGAATTTACGTCTTCTCGGCAGTCCAAGCCGATGGTTTGTTTGTTTTGTTATTTTCTAGAACATAACAAACAAATTATGTTTCTGTCTGTTTACATTTGTGCGCTACCTAATTTCCTATGCATTAACAACGACAGAGTTGTCGAAAATTTATTCGGAACATTTTTACAGCGCTTCGAACTACTCATTTCAGTGCGACATTTGTCGGAAGCCCTGTTTTCTTCGGCAGCCGTTCCCTTAAGAACTGCGGGTTAATCTGTTTTACTATTATCAGCAGCTCCAAATCACTTATTGTTTTGAGAATATAAAACGAAAAAAGTGTTCGCAGAATGCAGATACATGATGATTTTCTTATCTTAATTTCCAAAGTGATTTCGTTTCACTGTGTGCCGGCACAAATGATACGTTAACCCTGTCATCATTTTCGCCTAAATTTTCTGATTCAATGGAACAACAAGATTTGTTCAATAACTATGGTCAAAAGGATGAATTTTCTCGTTTCATGCTTGAGCTATGTTGTGTAATCCAAGCAGCCAGTACACCACTCAAACGTCAAAAGAGCCAATCCGTGCATTGGACCATGCTTCAAGGTCAGCCTGCTGTGTCGGTATTCCTTCCCTGCAGCTAATGACTGTTTGAAGGAAAAATCAACATAAGCTCTCTTAAATTCATCCGCTAAATTGAATTTCCCTTCATCCACTCAAATGCTTGATTATTCATGGAACCATTTTCCGAGTAAGCCATTTTCTATAGGTACTTCGCAAGCAGTATACCCTTACAACGAGTTCCATGCCGAGTGCTCCAGGATGCTGACTCAATACGGAAAACATGAAGCACCGATATCGTCTGTTTTGATTGAAAACCGCCCGCTCTAAAATCTGTGTACCTATGTTAATCATATTAGAATGTTCCGGATTATGGCAGAAGGGGTTCCGAAGCGGCTCGATTCCAATTTGCACTGTCAACAACACGTGCTGATAGACATCCAACCAACCGAGAGGCATCTTGTTAATATACCACGCACTGTTCGGTTGTTTGTGTCTATAATGGCCTACAAACATAGTAACCTGGGCACACATTCTTAGGAAAAGCGAAGCAGTTATCACGGTGATTCCCAGACCGTTATTATCAGGAAAAAACTCCGTCAAATCGGTGCTCATCAGTCAATTTATATAAGTAAACTGTATGTCTGCAAAATTGAGAATAAAAAATCCTAAGGTCCGTATTGAAGTTCTTCTTCTTGGCATTCTAACTGGGACAGAGCCTGCTTCTCAGCGTAGTGTTCTTATGAGCACTTCCACAGTTATTAGCAGATAGCTTTCTTTGCCAAAGTTAAAGTTGCCATCTTCGCATTCGTATATCATGTTCCTGAACCGACCGGAATTCGAACCCAGACACCTTCAGCATGGCTTTGTAGCCGCGGACTCTAGCCATTCGGCTAAGGAAAGCCCACTTTTTGAAGTTACGCCCTTTTAATGACATAATTCAACAAATTCTAAAAAAAACGGTGGTATTCACATGGTTTTTCATTCACTGTTATTATTAGAAGAAACTTACTATCAAAACATGGTTCAAAGTGGGTTTGTATAAGTATTCTTCACCTCTGGCATAATTTTAAACAATAGATGAATAATGTTTTAAATTACACCGTTATTAAGGCGTAACTACCAACATGTGGAGTGCTAACAAGGTGTAAAATTCATTCTTATACCTGAACTCCAACTGATAATCCTATTTTTCTCTTGAGTCGAGGAAAGAATCAATAATTGAAAACTTATTACTTTGTGATACAAAAAATGATGTTTACATTTACCGCACTCACCATATTCGTTAAAATCATTCATTTTATAAGGTAAATATCATTGCTCAACTTATTTCTGACAATAATTCCTTGTTTTTTTTTTCTCTTCTGATGAAAATTCAAAACGAGCGGTGCGCTAAAGAAATACCTGTTTTGAGTATAGTAATCTGATTCAGTTAGATTCTTTATTTCTTATAAAGCGTGAGCTTTGAAAATAGTTATAACGAAACTCATAGCATGTGAATCGTAATTACGTTTTGTTATTGAACACTTAACAACTACCGAAAAACTAAACATTACATATACTATACATGGATGAAATGGACAAATTGATGTGAAGTTTGCGCAAAAGTTACACGTCTTCTCGGTAAGAATCGAATTCACGACTCAGACAGAAGTTATCCTGAATTAGATTTCAGCTCAATAATCACGTGGTCCTCTTTCGCAAAGCGCACCTCCTCCGGAAGAATTAGATGTCCATCCAAACACAACTCTTTCTATTTATATGCAATGCCTAGTCCGAGAGCGCATTATTTATTACACCACTCGCCAAAAACATGCTGGCTGAGATTTCTATAGTGCGGGCTTCCAATGGGTCGCGACGTTCTCAAACGACCGGTTAAGGAACATGAGTCCGTTGCTCGATAAATACCATTCAATCCAATTGCAAAGTATATGTAATGTTTAGTTTTTCGGTAATTGTTAAACTTCCACTCGGTTGGTTAGCCGTAAACCATTAATCATAATTAATTAAAACAAGTACATTTAATGCTGTTTGACGGTATTCGCATTCTACGGTAAACTACATAGGGAACTTTAAGAATTTCGAGGGTAGATAGGTCTCCACGAGTTATGAAAAAGCGCCCAAGGAACATAGGGTCACAAGTCACTGCTAAATGAGTCATTCACAATTTATAAAATGTTTCAATTCGGTCATCCTTGACGCTCTATAGCTTTTTAACTATGTGCCGTACTATTTTTTTTTTTTTTTTTTTTTTTTTTTTTTTTTTTTTTTTTTTTTTTTTTAATTTCTTTTATTAGTACCATTCCAAACATTACATTCATTTCTTATATCTAGGTGTTCTGTGTTATTTGACAACACTATCATCCTAATTTGGTAAAACAAATTTAAGATTTAATTAACATTTTGTTAACAACATATTACATTTCATTTGCCGTAGCAGTTCAGATTTTTTACAGGTGAGTTGATTTCACCTGCTTATAAGAGAAAAAAAAACGCTTTAAATACACTTAACCTAACTTAACCTAAACATATAACGCATTAATCGTGACAATAGAAGATTGTAACGATTTTTGCCTGAAATTATTAATGATTGTATTTGACATTTGTTCCAATGTTTCAACATTGGATATTCTATGTAACTCATTGGTACTATACCAGGGAGGAAGCCTCAGAATCATTTTCAAAATTTTATTTTGAATTCTCTGCAAAGCTTTCTTCCTGGTATTACAACAGCTAGTCCATATTGGTACAGCATACAACATGGCTGGCCTGAAAATTTGTTTGAATATCAACAGCTTGTTCTTAAGACAAAGTTTTGATTTTCTATTAATAAGGGGATAGAGACATTTTACATATTTATTACATTTGGCTTGAATGCCCTCAATGTGATTTTTTAAAGTTAAATTCTTATCTAGCATGAGCCCTAGATACTTAACTTCATCTGACCAATTTATTGGAACCCCTCTCATCGTGACAACATGTCTACTTGAAGGTTTCAAATAAAGAGCTTTTGGTTTATGTGGGAATATTATTAGTTGAGTTTTGGAAGCATTAGGAGAAATCTTCCATTTTTGCAAGTATGAAGAAAAAATATCCAAACTTTTTTGCAATCGACTACAGATGACACGCAGGCTTCGTCCTTTGGCGGAGAGGCCTGTGTCATCCGCAAACAAAGATTTTTGACATCCCTGAGGTTACTCAGGTAAGTCAGATGTGAAAATATTGTATAATATTGGTCCCAAAATGCTGCCTTGAGGAACACCAGCTCTTACAGGAAGTCTTTCAGATCTTGAGTTCTGATAATTAACCTGAAGTGTACGATTTGACAGATAACTTTGAATTATTCTAACAATGTATGTTGGAAAATTAAAGTTTTTCAATTTTACTATCAAACCTTCATGCCATACACTGTCGAATGCTTTTTCTATGTCTAGAAGAGCAAGACCAGTAGAGTAGCCTTCAGATTTGTTGGAACGGATCAAATTTGTTACACGTAAAAGTTGATGAGTGGTCGAATGTCCATGGCGGAATCCGAACTGTTCATTGGCAAAAATTGAATTTTCGTTGATGTGTGCCATCATTCTGTTCAAAATAACCTTTTCAAAAAGTTTACTGATGGAGGAAAGCAAACTGATTGGACGATAGCTAGAAGCTTCTGCAGGATTTTTGTCTGGTTTTAAAATTGGAACAACCTTAGCATTTTTCCATTTGTCAGGAAAATATGCTAATTGAAAACATTTGTTAAATATATCAACTAAAAATGATAAGCTACTTTCTGGAAGTTTCTTGATGAGGATGTAGAAAATTCCATCATCGCCAGGAGCTTTCATGTTTTTGATTTTTTTAATAATAGTTCTCACTTCTTCCAAATCAGTCTCACAGGCATTTTCGAAAACGTTCTCTTGATTGAGAATATTTTCGAACTCCTGAGTAACTTCATTTTCAATTGGACTAGTAAGTCCTAAATTAAAATTGTGCGCGCTTTCAAACTGCATAGCAAGTTTGAGGTTTTTTCAAGATTTTCGATAATTTCCAAAAGGGCTTAGAGCCAGGGTCCAATTGAGAAATTTTATTTTCAAAATTTTTGTTTCTTAATTGAGCAAAACGTTTCTTGATTTCTTTCTGCAAATCCTGCCATATAATTTTCATAACAGGATCGCGAGTGCGTTGAAATTGCCTTCTCCTCACGTTTTTAAGACGGATCAAGAGTTTAAGATCATCGTCTATAATAACGGATTCAAATTTTACTTCACATTTTGGAATTGCAATGTTCCGGGCTTCAACAATGGAATTTGTTAAAGTTTCAAGAGCATTGTCAATATCAAGTTTAGTTTCTAAAGAAATGTTAACATCAAGATTGGAGTCAACAAACGTTTTATATATATTCCAGTCGGCTCGTAAATAATTGAAAGTGGAGCTGATAGGATTGAGAATCGCTTCTTGGGATATTTGAAATGTAATAGGGACATGATCAGAATCAAAATCAGCATGAGTAATCATTTGGCTACAAAGATGACTAGAGTCGGTTAAGACCAAATCAATCGTAGATGGATTTCTAGAAGAGGAAAAACATGTGGGGCTATCAGGGTATTGAATTGAGAAATATCCTGAAGAGCACTCATCAAATAAAATTCTGCCGTTGGAATTACTTTGAGAATTATTCCATGACCGATGTTTGGCATTAAAGTCACCAATGACAAAAAATTTTGACTTATTGCGAGTCAATTTTCGCAAGTCAGTTTGGAGCAAATTAACTTGCTGTCCAGAGCATTGAAAAGGCAAATAGGCAGCTATGAAAGTATATTTACCAAACTGTGTTTCAACAGCAACACCTAAAGTTTCAAAAACTTTAGTTTCAAATGATGAAAACAGTTGATGTTTTATACGCCTATGAATGATGATTGCAACTCCCCCACATGCCCCATCAAGTCGATCATTACGATAAACAAAAAAGTTAGGATCTCTTTTGAGTTTAGATCCAGGTTTTAAGTACGTTTCGGTAATAACTGCAATATGCACGTTATTAACCGTAAGAAAATTAAACAGCTCGTCCTCTTTACCATTCAGAGAACGAGCATTCCAATTTAAAATATTTAAATTATTATTTGGATCCATTAGAAAAACGTAATCCAATAACAATTTGATTTGTAAATTTTACACCTACTTGGACTGCTTCAGTCATAGTGGTGGCTTTGAACATTGCATCAATCATTAGATTCAATTGTTCAGTTAGAAAATTAAAATCAGAGGCAGACATGTCATGTGATTTCCCATTGGAATTTCCGGTAGACGAAGAAGCGGAGTTACCTGTGGCGGTAGGGTTTTTTTCATTTGATTTGAAACAAGTAGAATGGGTACCCATGGATCGAACAGGGGAGGAGTTCGAATTTCCTGCTACGATATCGGCAAAGGATTTACCGTGGGTAGATACATTCGAAATAGAAAGATTCGAACGGCAACCCGACGGATTAAAATTAGTTTGTGAATGAGCGTGATTATGATCTTCCTGATGGGTATGATTCATGATCAAGCGATCGTTAACTGAAAAATGAGCATTGTTCGATACTCTACCAGGCAAATTCCGGAAACGACCGTTATCGTAACGGATATTATCTTTCATCTGCCTGGCACGAGCCTCAATGACCCTTTTGCGTGAAGGACAATTCCAAAAATTGGACTTATGGTTAGCCCCGCAATTACAACATATGAATTTGGTGGTATCTTCCTTCACTGGACAGACGTCTTTGGCGTGAGAAGAATCTCCGCAAATCATGCATTTAGCATCCATGCGACAATTTTTTGTACCATGACCCCACTTTTGGCACCGACGGCACTGAGTGGGGTTCTGGTAATTTCCTCCAGGTTTCTGGAAATGTTCCCATGTCACACGGACATCAAACAAAAGTTTTGCTTTTTCTAAAGCTTTAATATTATTTAGTTCTTTTTTGTTAAAGTGAACTAAATAAAATTCTTGAGAAAGCCCTTTCCGAACAATGCCAGATTGGGTTCTCTTTTTCATAATGATTACTTGGACTGGGGAAAATCCAAGTATATCATTTATTCCATTTTTGATCTCTTCAGGTGATTTATAGTCACTTGAGAGACCTTTCAAGACAAATTTGAACAAACGTTCAGTTTTGTCGTCATAAGTAAAAAATTTGTGCTTCTTCTCTTCAAGATGTTTGAGAAGAAGCTCACGATCTTTAAGAGTTTCCGGCAAAATGCGACAGTCTCCTTTCTTTGCGATTTGGAAGGAAACCTTGATTCCCCTAATGGAGTTCAAGATCTCCTGCCTAAATCCGGAACAACTGACCACGATAGGCGGCACTCTTTGCTTCCTCACTTGAATCAAAGAGCCTGGGCTAGAGGCTGCTTCGATTTGGTGTTCGGAAAATTTGTCTAGAGCATCGAACTGATTGCTCATTTCGATACAATTATTCATTTCACCCTTGGAAGAAAGTTCGCATTCCGGGGAAACGTCCTTTCTTCCATTCTTGCCACGTGTAGTGACAGTTTTAAAACCCACTTTTTTGGAAGGAAGTAGTGAATTCAGAGATTCACCCTTCCTTTTGTTAGTTGTTGATACCATGTTTAATTAATAAACGAAAGAAGACGTGACCTTCGAAAGGTTTTTTCCCAAGACGGTGTCCAAGAAGGATTACCACCGCTAGCTTTCGCCAACGGGTCCAACGAAAAATCGAAGGCACGGGTCCAAACAAGGATCGTAAAGGGATCAATAGTAGAAAAAATAGTACTGAAAAGTACTGTTTTAGTAGCACTGAAAAGTACCGATTTAATTTTAGCACTGAAAAGTACTGTTTTTGCAGCACTGAAAAGTACTGTTTTATTGCTTTAGGTAGTTTTTAAGAAAACTTCCAAGAGCAGAGAGAATTCGTGTACGCACAGCACGAAGGTACGATGCGCACTGAGCCGTACTATTTTTGTTTTATGGCTGTAGCGGTCATGCGACTCAATAAAAAAAAAGGTTTCCAGTTACCCTGTTCATTTTTCCGTTCGTTGGTTGATCGGTAATGCCTTCGCGTCAGAATGAACGGTGGCGACAATTAATAAGCTAGTGAAAGTGGTTCACCTCGAATGAATGAGGGACGAACTTATTGCTGAGATAAAGTTGATTTTGTATGAAATTTGACAAATATTTTAATGACAGATTCATTATCGTTCATCCACTTGTCCTAGCCTATTTGCTTCGCAAAATGCGCCGTATCCTCTTTACTGAGGCGTTCGGTTTGAAAACAGACGCGTAAACAGATTTACTGCGCGCGTCGCACAACTATCGTAGTAGCGTAGTAGCGTAGTGTGTTTATAAAGAATGATCCTTTTAAATTCCTCGCACTCGTAGCTCAGCTACGGTGCAGTGCATATGGGGGCTTATGTGCACGTGTAGCGAGAACTCAATTTGAGCATTTATCGTTGCACTTTTGATATATGTTGAAGAATTTTATATCGTCTATAAACTTCATACAGATGAGCAAGGGAGAGTGAAATTTATCACGTGCCAAGGGCATCGTTGTAAGAGTATAACACTAACAAGCAAAGCTTGTCCGTGGTATACACCACGAGCGAGGTGAAATTTGAGATTGACATTTCTTACAAAATTGTTGATCACCTCCTAGCAGTAGTACTTGATGATCCGTATGAGACTAAATACAAGTTATGTTCAGTACATTAATATATGCTCACTATAGCTGGATGTAAAACTTAAGGTCAGTTATAAGCCAGTATTCTCTGTTTTGTACATAACATGATCATGGGTCACTCTATTTTCATACTTTCGTTTCAAGTGAGTTCCTCCAGGTGTTTCTTTTGAAAATCTTCCAAAATTTGTTTCTGAAAATCCTTCTTAATATAGATATTTCAAGATTTTCTTCAAAAATTTAATTTGAGTTATGGAGTTTGTCGAGCCTTCTGATTAAAGTAATCCTGCAATTCTGCACGAAAGCCTTCTGCAATTTCAAATGATACCTCTGGTGATATATACGATCGTTCGTCTAGAAATTCCTATGGAGGCTTAACCGCAAATTGCTATAGAAATGCTTCCAGCGATGCCTTTGGGAAACAATCAAGTGATTACTTTTGCGAATTTTTAAATGATTTATTCAGAGATTCCTCTCGTCCCGAATAAGTCCTACGAAATTATACAGAATTATATTGGATGTAATTTCCATGGAGATTTGACCACATCAGGGACAAAAATACTTAATCTACCCTCGCCTGTATTGACGCTTACTGGGTAGAATCTTCATTGTTTTGTATTTGTTTTTATCCTCACTTTGACAACATAACAAAGATTGGCAAAGCGTTTGCCGCAAGATTGTCAGTTTCCTTTTAACCTACTGATACTCAACCACTTTGTGATAATTTATTCAAACCAAATTGACTTTTTGCATTCCGCTTCGGGAAGTTGAAATTTTTGCACGAAGCACACTAAATACGCGTCAATGTTACCCATTCCGTGCATCGGATCGTTCATTACCCGTATAGCAGCATATTTTCAAATTAATATGAAAGTTATTGATAATCAATTTCCTATAACTGACACTCTTCTGGTTCTGATAATCAAAAACACCAACGACATACGCACATCGTTGTTTGTTTTCTTCATCTATTTATGTGCCATCTTCATTGGTACAATCATATTGGTGGGTGGTGCGGTTACTTTGATGGTGGCATAAATGTCAGTGAATTGAGTATAGGTAGTGAGCCACTGATGCATTTGAACGCGTTCAGTTCGCGTTTTAGTTCAATTTGTTGAACGGAGTGATCAAGTAGGCTTGCTCATTATTCAGTTCAAAAACCTTAGTGAGCAGAAAATTGAACGCAGATTGTTCTGACAGGATTCACAGCATCTTACCGTGCTAAAGTTGCTCAAAGCAAGACATAATATATTTATTTATAACTTAATTGAATTTATTATTGATTCAGAAAATCTTTTCTTGGTGAAACCCAACTCTATGCTCTGATTATCATTGTAATTCATCGAGTTCAGTAGTGTGCTCTGGCTCGGGAGTTTACTGTGTACTGCGTTCTCGAGCAAAATTTGAACTTGCTCCGTTCAGTTTTGGCTCGCGTTCAGTTCAAAATGCATCACTGTAGTGAGCATTATTTGTTTCGTCCCTTGACATCATATTGTAGAGGAAATGAATCCAGCGATATCTTTGGGAAATAAACCAAGCATTACTTTCAGATTCCTTCATAGATTCCGGAGTTCAAGGATTCCTAAAAAAAAATCTACAAATATTTCAAGAAATTATTTCAGTGATTTTTTATTTGTTTGCTCAAGATTTATTTTATTACCCATTTGTTCCGAAATTCCTCCAACAATTTTCATAGTAATTTTCCAGGGTATTAAACAAATGAGTCGTTAAAATATTTATTCAGATAATAGATGAAAGAAAGCCCGGCATTTTATGCAGGCTGCAAGGACTCTTTTAGGAATTTCTAAAAAAAAACTCCAAGAGCTGTTCCAAATTTCAGCGAGTTCACCAAAAAAATCATGTAAAGAAAGGTTCATTTTTGATTTTTCAGGGAGATTTTCTTCTTTTTAAATCTTGTATGATATATTTCTGGAATTTCCAGAAGAGTCACATTTATGATGCCCCCAGGAGATTCGCCTTAAATTTCTTCAAAATTACTTTAGAAATTTCTTATGAGGGATTTTCAGAGATTCAAAGTTACTAAAAATCATCTCTGAGGATTCATTTAGGAATATCCTGATGAAACCAGAAGAACTCCAGGAGCCCCTAGGAGGAATAATTGTTTAGGAATACCAGCAGATTTTTTTCGAGAAATTTTATAGAAATTCCTTCAGCAGTTTTCTACGAAATCCTTCAAAGAAGTTTAACACGAATAGGTTTATTAAAGTATTTTGGACAGACCGTTACGCGTACATAATTTGGCCATTTACGGCAAAATCAAATGGAAGTGGCCAAATTATATATGCGTAGCGCTCTGTCCAAAGTACATAAAACACCCTACATGCAGAAAATCTTGGGAACCATCAAGGAATTATCCAGGATTTTTTTTTTCAATTATTAATGTAGGAAATTTTTCAGAAAACTCTTGGGAACCCCTTTTAGAATTCATGCAAGATTTCTAATAGGTTCTCCAGGAAAGTCTCCAGGGATTGCTTCTGCAATTAGTTCAAGTTTTCCAGAGTTCTTTATTCTGAAATTTTCATAATAAATGCTTCACGAACTTAATACCCAAACGTAGTCATTACAAACAAAAGTGTTTGTCTAAAAACCATAACATTAAGTTAGTTAATACCAAAGATGTAAAGAAAGGTTTCTGTATCACTAACAATGTGTAATAACTTGAAAAAAAAATAACATTTGAAGGGGTGTAAGTGACAAAAATCCAGTTTTGAGAAAATCGACTTTGAAGTTTTTTCAGTAATTTTCCATACAAATTGTATGGAAGCCAGGAAGATAAACCAATCTTCTACGAATTATGTTATTTTTCGTGTCGGACGGAAAATCACCCAAGAATACCGTTAAAAAATCTTGGAAAATGTAGATTTTTTTTGGTACATTTAACTCAAAACCAAAATGTCACTTACACACCTTTGCGTTTGGGCCCTTAATTTGAAGTTAAAAAAGAATCCTTCAGTAATTTTGCAGAAGTTAACATAGAATTGTTTTAAATTTTAACTACGATTGTCTTACATGGAAGTCTCCAGGGGTGTATCTCAGGTTTTTTTTTGTCAAGAATTATACCAGGGATTTTTCAGATTTATCATGGAATTTTGAAAGTAATCATCCAAGAAATTTCCTCAGGTACAATGGTGGAATTCATGGAAGAATCGCCCAAAATATTCCAGGAGGAATCCTTGAAAAAAAGCTTAGAGGTTTACCTGAACAAATCTTAGAGGCATTTCTGACGAAATCCTTGAACGTTTGTCTTGAGAAATCTATTGAGGTGTTGCAGAAGGGATATTTGGAGGTATTCCGGGAATGGTTTGAAATATTACAAGAGGAATTCTTGGAGAATGTTTTGGATGTATTCCTGGATAGTTTGGAGGTATTCCTGAAGTTATTCCTGAAGACATCTCTGAAGGTATTTCTGGAAGAATCCTTGAAGACATTTCTGGTATATTCCTGAAGATTTCCTTGTAGATACTTTTATATGGATTCTTATAAATATTCTTCAACGATCAAAACGATCAACTGATGGAACATACACTTCGTAGTTGCTACTCCGTGATCAATCAGGATAGTGATATTGCACAGAGAACCACTCAGATGAAGCTTGGGTTCTAGCTTTTTTTCCATCTTTAATGTACAATCACACTACCCTTGATATTTTTCGATTGATACCGGCGCCGGCCACGTCCTTATGTCCACCGGGGAGAGGAAGGAAGTTAATTAGTTATAGCTGTTGTTACTAGAAAACCGGAGAATCTCCTGCATTTCCCACAGCTACCTTGGAGGTAGGAGTGTTTTGTTAGTGATGGATGAGGTATTCGACCGTATGGGACCACTGTGGTAAGCGGTCAAGTCGATATATTCAATTCTAGCGATAGATAGAACTGATGATGTTTGCGCCATAATGACGCAGAGAGATAGAGAAAGAGTGTTACAAATATGTGAAAGGGACGGGCCTGGGATTGAACCCACGACCTTCTGCTTGCAAAGCAGAAGCGATAGCCATTAGACCACAAACCCCGTCTATGGATTCTTATAAATATTCTTATGGAAAAACCAGAAGGTATTCTTCAAAGAATTTTTGATCCTTGGTGGAATTCCTAGAGGAATATTAAACATTATTCCTGGCTAAATCTCAACAGATATTCCAGGAACATACCTTGAAGATATTCGTTCAAAAATTCCTGGAGAAATCTTTGGAGGTGTTCCCGAGAGACACCCTAAAATTATTTCTTAAGAACCCTTGAATCTAATCCTAATAGAATTCATAGAGTTATTCCTGAAGATTACCATGTGGTTTATTAACAGCCTCCGTATACCATAAAAAAAACTTATGGTCAAAACTGGTCCTAAGTTTGTTTATTTTTTATTTTTCCCAGTTACATATGCTGTTTAGCCATAAAAATCAATTGGTGAACACATACATATTTCTTGGAGATTTTTTTTCTGATACTAACGGTCTGGCGAGCACCGTGACCACGTCTAGACGGCTTAAGGCGAAGGTAAACACGATCTATTCGAAAAGGAAAGTTCCTCACCTGACGGTTTCCCTCCCAGAAGAAACTCGATATACGCTCCATCTGGCTTCCTTGTCGTCAAATTGGTTTGCATTAGTGATGAGACGGGGTTTTCGCCGCATGGCATTAAAATTCGATCCAATTTCCTTCTTGCGTGAGTGTGGGTGCGCTTTCCATTGACCGTGTTTGCCAAAGGTAGCGCCAATCAGGGCCCAGATAGCCATAGCGGTAAACGCGCAGCTATTCAGCAAGACCAAGCTGAGGGTCGTGGGTTCGAATCCCAACGGTTGAGGATCTTTTCGGGTTGGAAACTTTCTCGACTTCCTAAGGCATAGAGTATCTTCGTACCTGCCACGCAATATACACATGCAAAAATGGTCAATTGGCATAGAAAGCTCTCAATTAATAACTGTGGAAGTGCTCATAAGAACACTTAGCTGAGAAGCAAGCTCTGTCCCAGTTGGGACGTAACGCCAGAAAGAAGAAGAAGCGCCAATCATTGGCGTGGATAAGACAGAAAAGACAGAAGATTGGACGGATCGAATTCTCTTTTCACGCCCACACCAATGCATGTTTTTCGCGCGTCGAGCTCATAAAAATGAGGAAAAATGTAAATAATCAAAATCATCATCGCCAAGCGGAGGGAACTGGACCAGTCATACTTGCACTTTCAAACATCGTGGGGCCCAGATAGCCGTAGTGGTAAATGCGCAGCTATTCAGTAAGACCAAGCTGAGGGTCGTTGGTTCGAATCTCACTGATCCTTTTCGTAAAGGAAATTTTCTTGACTTTCCAGAACATAGAGTATTTTAGTACCACACGATATACACATACAAAAAAGGGTCAATTATTGTCAAAGAAAGCTCTCAGTTAATAACTGTGGAAATGCTCATGTGAACACTAAGCTTAGAAGCAGATTCTGTCTCATTTGGGATGTAAAGGAAAAAGAAGAAACACCGTCAAACGGAACGCTACTGGTGAGTATTCAAACAGAAAACAGACCCATTCGGTGGAGGTGTGAAAATATAATCAACCGAGATAAAAAAAAGCCACTGTTCATAACTATTTTGGCCGTGAATGAAGCTCAATCACCACCACATATGCACAGATCAATCCGGTTTTTATTTACATGTCGAAAATCGCTCATTCATGTTATAATTGCTGACGGGTGAATTCGATCAAGCAGTGGCAAATGGAGTTGGTTGATTCACAGAAAGATGTGAGATACAGTATGTACTTAGTTCTGTAACATTGAATCCGATGGAGACGCTTGGTAGCTCATACAACAGGCCACGGCAGGCTCAGAGAAATCACTTTGAATGGCTCGGCTCATACAGTAGAGTTAAACCCCCTACTAGGAGCTTCCTTTTTTACCGCAAGAACAAAATCCAAATCACGATAGCAATTTGTTTTTCTCGATATTGTTGTACCATTTTTTCACAAGTTCTCAAAAAACTCTTTGTCGACATTGATGATTGGTCAATTGAATCCGGAGATGTTCCAAAATTCCCCATGGAACGTAATCATAACCCACCGTAATTTCTCAGGCTACATAATTTTTATCATATTGGGACATTCAAGTTGTGAAAAAATGAAGCAATTTGGTGCAGCCGTCTTTGAATAATGAGCATCTTGGTTTCTGGTACTATGCTGACCAAATAAATATCTTGAAAACTTCAAAAAACATCATATCGTGATTTTTCAGATATCTCCAAGAAGAACATTAGTAGCTAAAGTTTATTCTGCTCAGTTATACTTGAGAATGATTTGTTTCACTTTCCACTAAATTTTTCTTAGATAATCCTATTCTTAATCAATGAGAACGCCATAGCAAGGGCTACAGTGAACTATTAAAGTTGGTGTCTTCCGCAAAGTTTTACAAAATTAAGTGAAGTGAGAACACTTCAAATTGCTGACTTGAAATGCAGAACAATATTTCCATATTGTGTAGGACATTTCTAACATAACATAATGTCAAAATGTAGTCCTTATTATATGTAACAATTTTGCCAATAAAACTTTTGTTCTAAAATAGGTATCATCTTCATCGTCAAAATAATCTTGAATGGGATCTGGTAAAATGTGGATCGTAAGTTATACAACAGAAGCCTAACAATTATCCATGTATGTTTAGGCTGACCATTAGCCAACCAGATAAAAACGGGACAAATAAAAAACAAAAACGGGACAATTTTTGAAGACATAGATTATACGATTGTGCTACTTTTCCCGAATTCCAGTTCCCCGAATGGTTCGTTTCTCCGAAGTCATTTCCCCGAATGACCCGTTCCCTTGTAAATCAATGCAGCTCAAAAAAGTGCAATAATAGTCTTTACCCGAAAAAAGCTAAGTTATAGCAAATTTTGATATGGACATACAAAAGTGATATTAACTTGAAAGATATAAGAGATAAAATATCCAAAAATAATATCTAAAATATACTCCTGGAATACTATTAGCATATCATATTTAGCCTTTATAAGATCTCCCCAATATCAACGAGCTCTTTCTTAGATCTCCCAACATCAAATTTAGCTATGGCTAAGATGTTCCAGGAATAAAATTTTGATATTATCTTCAGATCTTTTATCTCTTATATCAATCCAATCAATATCTCGATTTAGTGATGAACTTTGCTTCTGCTCGGGTAGTGAGATAGTGTTGAATTAGAAAGTTCGATAAGCTACCAAAGAAGGAGATATTTGATCATTCTCGACTAAATACATATTGCCAAAAATACATATTGTTCACCACCTTGAAATGCAAAAGGTTATGACAATTATGAGTGTTAGAACTTTTTGGAGAACTGAGCTATTCGGAGAAACGGGGTTTTCGGGGAACTAGCATTCTGAGAACTGGCGTTGAGAGAACGACATTCGGGAAACCGCCATTCGAGGGAAAGTAGCAGAACCAGATTATGCAATCCCAATGTCTGTATGATTCAATAAAAATCGCTTAAGAACCTTGAAGCTCATTCTTTGATTTCCAAGAAGCAGCGTTTTTTAAGAATTTCCTAAAAAAAACATTAGACTTTTCAATTTTTCAAATTCAAACGTATTTTTTTTTATAATATTTCATTACTTTATTGAAAAATCCACTTTTTATACGGTTAATCCAATCAATTGCGTATCAGAAGTAAACACATAGTTGTCCTTTTTCATTTTAGGTATTATATGAATAATTATCTTATGAAGATCCGTATTTTGGAAATCCACCAAAATTTGGCATAAATATGAGCAAAGAAACGCAAAAAGTTAAGCAGAAGCATGTACGGATCAACTTGAACTCTGTTTGAGAAACTAATAATTGCTTGGAAAATAGATGAGTAAGACAATAAACTCTAAAATATTTCTAAAAACTGTTTGTTATGTTGTTATTTTTATTTACTGGTGTTGAAAAATATGTGCCATTTCTCCATTTCCTAAAATACGGGACAATTCGACCATCTTCCTTAAAACGACGGGACAGCTCGTCGAGGGGATGAAAACGGTACTGTCCCGTTAAATACGGTACGTATGGTCAGCCTATGTATGTATACTGTTCGGACCAGTTCTCGAAATAAATCTATACAATGTTGGGTAACTTCCCGTAATTCTGGGGGAATCTCCATCGACACCAGAGTTACGCTCCTGAATCTCTAGCACCACCAGCTTCGCCACAGGACGCCGGAACGCTCCTTTCGCCGTCTTCACCAATGGTTGTCTCACTCGACCATCAGCTCCAGGATATACCTCGCTGACCACGCCACGTGTCCAACCCATCCGCACTCCTTCTTCGGCTATATACACCAGATCCCCTGGCCTGATTGGCTGGGTCTTCGCATGCCATCTCGTACGGTTGTTGATCGCCGGCACGTATCTCGCTAACGGTCCCACATCTCATCGGCCAACACCTGCGACCGCTTGAAGAGGTATCTACAGCCAGGTCTACACTTTCACGAAGTGAATTGGTGTTAACGCTTGGCGCTTGGTGGATTGATGTTCCACCTAGTCCGAGCATCCGTCATCCCCTCTTCACACTCTCTATCTATCTTCCGAATTATCTCCTTACTCGCACCCTGGAAGTTTGTCTCGTTGGCGGAATAGACCGGTTTGCCTCTCGACACACAAAACGTCTAATCACCATCAGACATGCCTGCGTCGTCAAGCTGGGTGCCACTTCCAGGTGAATCGCTCTCGTTGTCAGGCACGAGAATAGGCAGATCCAACGCTTTTCGGATCCACGCCCAACCGTGACCATGATCGGACCGCAAGGTCCACGCCGGTGAAGCTGAATGGCCTCCACCCTGGAGTAATCCGCGCTAGGGGAAGAGGTGCCATCCGCGGAACTTTTGGTGGTACTTCAGGGTTCTTCACCATCGTCTTTAGTTCTTCCTCGTAAGAATCGGCCTGTGCCGACCGCCACAGGTAGGCTTCCGCTCGCCGATGCTCTTCTCGTTTTAGTGGAACTGCCACCGCTGGTATGGTTCTTTTCAGCAAACTGCGCACTCTAGGTATTGCCGGAATCGCTTCGATCGCCAGACCCTTTCTCTTCCGATCACAGTTGGATATGAACCGGTAAACGCATGCATCAGCCCTGGCCAACACCTTCCAACGGGAAATGCGTGACACATCAACCATAAAGCAGATGACACGCCCGTACCTCTTCAGGAGTATTCGCTTCTACCGCTTCTTGATTCGTTAATAGTTCATCCGGCTGGTACAGAAAGCATGGACCCCGAAACCACGGTTCATTCTCGTCGAAATCCAACGCCACTCGCTGTGCTTCGTGAGGCTCAAAATCTCGCCGATCCGGAACGCCACAAAAGGCTTGTACCGCCGCTGCTCCGAATGGATCCAGGAGATGACGGTTCTTGAATCCGATCCGATGAACCGTTGTTCGATGTCTAGCGAGTGTGCGTCGACGACCGTCTGCAATAAACTCTATCCGATCACCGCCGCTTGCAGCTCTAGCCTCGGAATGGACATCATTTTTAAAAGAGCAACCTTCAACCGCGCCATCGCCAAAAAACAAGACGGTTCATCACTTGTGAGCACCCAGAAATATGCCGCTGCACCATACGCATCCTGGCTGGCGTCGACAAGCACGTGAAGTTGAAGCGTACCATAATCCACGGTCCACGACTCATGACAACAGTAACAGGGAATCTTCACTTGTTTAATTTCCGGGAGACGAGCTATCCACCGATCCCACTTTTCGCAGCTTCCGTTGGCGATCGGTTGATCCCACAGATCCTGGATCAGCATTTTTCCGTGGATTACGAATGTTGCCAGCATTCCTAGCGGATCGAACAGACTCATTAGTCGGCCGACGTTCGCCAGAGAAATACGGCATCAGATCTGGTCGAAGCTTCGCCAGAAAGGTGAACTCGTCGCTAACTGGATTCCACACTATTCCCAGCACACGCTCCAGATTGGATTCTTTATCCTGCAGGATCTGCACGCTCTGTTTGGGTGTGCGCTCACCGATGCCATGGAGAAACTCTTCCGATTCCGAGCAACCTCTTGAACGCGTCGCAGTTCCGAATGCAATGATCGCAGCGGCCGCAAATTCTGCATGGCTTCTTCTCCCATTGGGGAGCTTAGTGGACTGCTCCGCTGTCTTCGACGTTGTGCGTATGCAGAAATCTGGCTTGCTCATTCCTTCCCTTCTTCTTCCGGAACGCTTGATCCGATGTAACTGGTGCCGACTCGCTGTACGGAGTGATTTCGCTGGCATCCTTGACAATTCGCGAGAGAAAGTTGGACAATGTCCGAAACGTAATAACTTGGGCTTTCCTCCGGTACTGCACCCATTCCAGCTGCGTTCCGGCAGGCAGTTTTTCCGTCAACTCCAGGATGAGCATTGGGTTGATGAGATGCGCTGTCAGTCCCGTTGCCTCCAAATGGTCGATGAGCTGCTGAACGACGACACCGAACTGAATGAACGTCGACAACTAATCCGCTTTTGACGACGAAGCCTTTCGCACGTTCGAAAGCAGCATATTCAGCAGCTACTCAGGCCTTCCGTACAGCCTTCCGTTTTGATAATTTGTGGCACTGCACTGGGAAGGAGCAATCTGCTTCTCACCGCATCCAGCGCTTGACCCTTCAAGCACTCTTGAAGTCGTGCGAGATTCTCGACATTGCACACTGGGCCAGGAGCAGAATTTAGCCAGACAAAACCTCTAGCGCTTTAGGAGTGCATTTTTTCGGGTTGGTGTCAAAGGAGGCTTATCTTGAATTTGTTTGTTCTTCAATTTGATGATAAAAGTTAGTTGGAAATTTCGCCGCATAGGTGGCGCTGCGATGCAAACTTTTTTTTTGTTTTGCGTCCTAGAGCTTTCGCGTCTTCGGCAATGTTTTAGAACGTATAAAAATACGACAAGTTGTCGAAGACACCAAAGTTCTAGGACTTCAAATAACAAAGTTATGGTAAAAAATGTGTAAATCACTTAAATTTTATGTTTTTTCTACTGTTTACGTTAAAATCGAAAAAGGTTTCATTTTAACAACCATGCGTCGCTTAATTTCGATAACATGCATAAACTTCATGAAAAAAAATCTTATTTTTATATTTATTTTTTATTTTAATATTTGAATTTTTGAACAAATTATTGTAAAAAATATGATAATTTTTAACATAACTTAACTCAAAAAGTTGCAAATTTTTGCAAAAACTTATCAATGATCCCAAATACGCTATATTTCATCTACCAAATGTCAAAGTTTGCCGGATGTATATTTTGGTATATTTGAGATATCTGAATTCAAAATAACCACCGTTTTCATATAAATAGAACAGACTTATTATCAATTTTATCATTGTACTACAAGATTGTTAGACACAATGCGTCAGTCAATTTTTATTAATCAATAATACTTTTTATTAGTCAGGTGTTACAGTATCTAGATATTTTCATATTGTTGTGTGGCTCTTATGTCATCTCCAGCAACTGTCTAATTAGAACTTCGCTATGGCCTGCTATAATTCATTTTTTACATCCTGTTATGACCGCGTCGAGACAGTTCTCTTTGACATAAATCACAATTTACAAATCACTAGTATCAAAATAAAAGTATTTGATTGACAAATCTTAACTGACGCAATGTGTCAAAAATCTTGTAGAATAATGATAAAATTAATAATAAGTCCATTCTATTTATATGAAGAGATGGCTATTTTGAATTAAGATATCTCAAATATATCAAAATATACATCTGGCAAACTTTGACATTTGGTAGATGAAATATAGCGTATTTCGGTACATTAATAAGTTTTTGCAAAAACTTGCAACTTTTTGAGTAAAGTTATGATAAAAATTATGATGTTTTTACAATAATTTGTTCAAAAATTCAAATATTTATATAAAAATAAGATTTTTTTTTCATGCAGTACATGCATGTCATCGAAATTAAACGACGCACGGTTGTTAAAATAAAATATTTTACGATTTTGAGGTAAAAAGTAGAAAAAACGTAAAATTTAAGTGATTTACACATTTTTTACCATAACTTTGTTATTTGAAGTCCTAGAACTTTGGTGTCTTCGACAACTTGTCGTATTTTTACACGTTCTGAAACATTGCCGAAGACGCGATAGCTCTAGGACGCAAAACAAAAAAGTTTGCATCGCAGCGCCACCTATGCGGCGAAATTTCCAACTAACTTTTATCATCAAATTGAAGAACAAACAAATTCAAGACAAGTCTCTTTTGACACCAACTCGAAAAAATGCACTCCTAAAGCGCTAGAGGTTTTGTCTGGCTAAATTCTGCTCCTGGCCCAGTGTGCATTGGAAAAACCGCACGCTGTAGTCAGGTAGCAAGGTCAAATACTGCAGTACAGGCGGTGCAACTCCGGACGCTTTTGGTGTGGAGAACTTGCTCCACGGTAATCCTCACGGTCTGCTTTCATCGGTTCAGTTGTTTTCCGGTTTGATTTGCTCGACTTTCGTTTCTCAGGCTCATCTTCATCAGGCATTTCCATCCCCGACTTCGCTTGCTTGAACTTCCATTCATCCTGGCTTTCTCCATTTACAGCTCCGAATGCTCCTCTTTCCCGTTCTGCTACCGCTATCCTTGCCGAATCGACCTTCACATTCTCTAGCTTTGTTTGCATCTGCTTCAGCATCTCATCCCGCTTCTTAAGGTGGGCTTCTTCTTCTGCCACCTGTAGTTCCATTTGCTCTTGTTCGTAAGCCAACTCCATATCCCGCTTCTCCTTTTCCGCCTGCTGACGCAGCAGAAACAGCTTCTTGTGATGCTCCAGCATCTTATTGTAAAGGTTTTTCTCCAATTCGAGTTTTTCCAACTGCTCTTCTTAGGCAGGGTGACCCCTCTTTGTCCGCCAACAGCCGCAGACATTCTTCGCTCGACCGGATGACATCATCCGGACGATGGCATCCCGCGCAGTTGATACCTGTCCTTTCATGATCCTGGCTTCGTCTCGACGTTAAAAAAAATCAGAGGGGGTCGACGTTAACTACGTTAAGTGATTTTCTGCATTTGAATTTTAGTCGATTGTCATAGTTGTAGCCTTTCTTTAGTTCAAACTCTAACATAGTATCGGTCGCAACATTATAGATCAAAATCTTACATAATTTCGTGACGGTCGCAATATTTTAGATTTTCAATTGACACCCAGTATATTGCCGTAAGACGTAGTTAACGTAAAAATTTAAAATCTTTCATTGCGTGGGAAAGAAGGGGAACCAAAGCTGGCAAATTTTGCGTTACGTAATATTTGAATCATTCCTTAACAATAGAAATAATCCCAACGGTACAGCAGCAGCGTCCTCGGAAACATCCTCAAATTGCCGTATTGTCAATTATTCGTAATAAATCAATTATTGTATGATGCTATGAGATGAATTAAGAGATTATAGCAAGTATGTGGTAAACACATTAGGGAATATTACACAAATAACTCTTTAAAACACATTTGTTTGCTCTGAAAAGGGCCGATTGAATTGTTGAATTTGCGTAACACGGACACATTTTGACGGCGCACAGGTTGCAATCCTCCTTGCCCGATGAGATTTGCGGTGCGGATGACGATGTGCGCTTTAACAAGCGGCTTTGGCCGATTTTTTCAGCCACCTCGTACAAACTTACATTTGCGCCCCGATTCCTGCAGCGCCAATTCTGGAAGCGCGAGTCCATGAGCGATTTCACAAACCGGACGCTGGTGTTTTGCCGCCACTTGATTATCAACAGCTTGCCTCTGGTAACGAGGAGCTGACGGCGCCCTGGCTAGAAATCCTCCTCGCCCGATTAGGTTTGCGGTGGCGATGACGATGGGCGCTTCAACAAGCGGCTTCAGTCGTGGCGGCGTGTTGTTGTTCCATTCGCGTTCCATTGAAAACTGAGCTGAGAATGCGAAAGGCACTCGAGACTTGTCCGCTGACGGCAAAAAGAAGAATGAGCGAAGAAGCAGGAATCGGTCTGCTTTTATAGTGCGAAGTGGAACGCAAAAGAAGCGTGGAAAACTGCTTGCACGTGCTTGGTTGCGTAAGAAAGGGGTCGACATTTTCCCAATTTTCAATAGTTCATTGTCAATAATCAATAGTTTTCTCCATTTGAAGAAATTGTTGTATACATATCCGACCGATTGGTGGGAAAATATTGAAAATCTATCGATAAATGACTGAGTTATTAGCGTTCAAAATCTTACATAATTTCGTGACGGTCGCAAAATTTTAGATTTTCAATTGACACCCACTATATTGCCGTAAGACGTAGTTAACGTCAAAATTTTCAAGAATGTTCGGGCCAGTTCTCGAAATAAAACTTCTACAGCGGTGTTATTTGATTACATCAGCTTGAAACTAAATTTATTGAATTAGTCTTTATTTCTTTGCATGATTAATCATTTTCCAAACTTACATTTTATAATTTTAATTCAATCCCTTGTTGGGTGATGCGGGCATATACATTAAAACATGCTAGGGGAAAAGCATCAATTTTCGACTCAACATTAATTTACGACTATTTCATATTTACAATTTTGGCCTACCTTATATGAAAATCTGGCACATAATTCTTGTAGATCACAAATTAATGCTTTTCCTTTTATTCACAATGATTTACTGAACAAATCAATTCAACATTTTTGGCCTTATTCCCAATGTTCGGTAATCTAACCTGCTTGGTTGAAAATAATTGATCCATAAGCCTTCGAAGGTTGTCTTCCACATGAACGAACAAGCATATTTATTCCATGGTAATAAAAATATGAGTACGAGTAGGCGGAAGAGCAAACAACGACAAGCTAACAGCAAGGATCAGCATTTTCAATTCCAAAACAATTCCGAAGGCATCTGTTGCCCGTTGCCAAACGGATCAAAATTGGTCCCAAGATATTTCATAGTTCAAATTTGAGGAATACATTGCAGTTGTGACTGGATAAAACTTTGCCGTCAGGAGCCAAGCTGGACAGAAAAATCAATTTCCATTCAATCACCATCGAAAGCATCGCCTACTATTTTTTCTCGATGAACGGGTACAACATTGTGCTTTGAAAGTTGACGCAGGAGGCCTGATGCACTATTATTTCAACACTAGTGGCACTGCAAAATCTTTTGTCTGGCACGGAATCCATTGTTTGTAACTCGATTGAAAGCCCGCACTCGAGCAAACGACGCGGCACAACGAGTTAAAAAGTGGATAAAAGCTTCTGACTCCGTCGCCATTGTGATTGATTTCCAAACGGGTTTTCGCATCGGCCAAGGAATCGGCACAGCGTGAATGGAAGTCAATGCCTTTAAGCTCAACCAGGACATTGTACTGCGAAGTGATCCAATTGATTTGTGAGTGCGGCAAACGCAGGTATAGTAACAGGTTTTTCTTTAGTGATTTCGTCACTGTATTGCAATAACCACAACTGATTAAATTACAAGAGAAAGTCATGGACAAATACCGTGCACCCCCGCTAATTTGAACTGTACCTCATGCAAACCATCGGGGTTCATTTTTAATTTGAACATCTAGTCACCCTAGAAACGCGTTTCTGATTACCTCTTTCACTGTTTTGTTTTGATTCTGCGTTCCGTTCCACGGCGTTCCATCTCACTTCACTCCGTTCCATGAGCTAAATGACGTTTGAACTATTTTTAATCTGAACGATGTGCAAATTAGCGGGGTACAGATTAAAAAGAGTTCAGATTAAATGTGGTCAAACCAACGGGGGTACCCGGTACATACAATAATACTTGTCGTCATATCACAAAGAATTCCCAATTAAAAATCTTATAAATAATCTTAGAGAAATGTCTGATCAGACTCTAAAGGGAATCAAATCTTTGCTTTAGTTTTCTGGTAGGTTTCTTTTTGTTTTCTTGCTTCCTGTTCGATCTGTTTTTTTAGCCGCTACTAGCCCTGCGAAATGGATTATCGTGCGATAGAAAATGGAGAAAGGGACGATTTCTACTGCCTATTGATTGATGTGTGCTTCTGTCCTTTTACATCGATGGGGGAATTCTTCATTCGATTGATTTTTTAGCTCCTCTAAGCTCGACAAGTCGGTAAGCCTTGTCCCATTTATTGCAGTGCATGGAAACCGATAGCATTATCCGTAGAGGTCAATTCCATTGGATCGCTTCGGGTCGGCATTGAAGATGGGCATGAACAGCCATAATGTATAACTAACTTGTTGGTTATTTATTTATTGCCTACCAGGGCAACAAATCAAAGCAAGCCGGCGAGGCGATTCAGATTTCAAAAAACCAATGCAACGTGGCAAACGATGGCGAGGGGATGAGGTGTTGACAGGTTATGTACAAACATTTAAATGCAAAGAGCAACAGTTGTTACTATCGACCCCCGGAGGAAATGGAATCCAAAGTGTCAAAGGCTCGGTTCGGAATGATGTATGAACTGAGCACGTAAACTGAACTGATGGTGGTCACGAGGGAACGGGGTGTAATAATGATGTTAGGCAGTCGATAAATATTTAATGGTAGGCTATTTTTACTGAACGTAATGATGACAGATTATGTCTACATTATGTCTGTTTATTATTGGTTCATTGAGTAGGCTGTTAATTGCAATGATTTTTCACCATTCTCCTATATCATGATTTTTGTGCAGAGCCCTATTGTTAAGAATAAATAGTATTAAGGCGAAGTAGGCCGTCATTGAAATTTGTACGCGTCGTTGATGATTGTTGCTAATTCATCTCACGATTTCTAATCAAAGAAAATCAGTTGGCTTTGCACTGACACACCTGAAAAAGTATCAGCATACTTTATGCATGTTAGCACGTACAGTGATGCTTTTTCAAGTCAATATAAACTATCAAGGCTGAGTTTTATCACTTTGAAATGCAAGCTGAAAAGTCATCATTGTTGCAAAAATGAATGACGGGCTACTTAGCTTTAATCCTTTTGGAATACAGGTTAGTTTCAACCTGAGATAGAGGAGACAGCTGGCCTATATAACGAGCTCCCAAAAGTCACGCGAACCTGTCACCAACTGTCACTGGAAAACCGCACATTCAAAGGGCAGAGCGCAAAAACCGTCAAAACTCAAGTAATCGTTATTAAAATGTCTAGGTGTTTTTCAATGATTTCACATTTTAAAAAAGTTGAAGTTGATTACCTAAATATAGTTGTCTGTTGGCCAACTGATTTGATTTTTTTCATATTCATATCCTTTTTCATAGTGAACAACAAGATGTGATTATGATTTTGACCAAAATAGGTTCATCTGACCGTTGTGCACAACCCAAGAACTAAAGAAAAAAGTCAAAGAAGGCAAGAAAACATGTCGACTGTCAGTGAGCTGTCTCCTCTCTCTCAGGTTTCTACCTACTGTAGTAGGTAACCCGTAATTTCATGGATTATTCAGTTTTAAAATGGGCAACTCGGGTGATATAAGTATCTCTTTTGATCCTTACATGTTTCACTGTCCATAGAAAATCCTAAACATTATTCATTCATATAAATTAACGGCGTATATTTCAAAACAAGCGAACCAGTTGTAAACACTCTCATAATCCACCCATTTATTACAATCCAACCCAGTCGGGCGATCATGGCCAACGAACAATGAAGTTATGCTAATCTGTTCATGGGGAAAATAGCAACAAATTTGCCATCCCACTACGCCCAGCAGGCAAGTGGATTGCATCCCATTCACTTTATTCATCGTCGTCATGGGTCATCCGTTTTCGACCCCCTCTTCGTTCCTATACTGATCTACCATAGACAAACAGAAGTAACACTTGGAACACATTTCGTCAAAATCCATCACTAAATTCACATCAGCATCATATGGTGAACATGTTGCACAAAATACTGTTTTGTTCGGCAAGACCTGCAGATGGCGGTAGTGTGAAACGTCAAACACGAAGACAAACGATGCGCGTGCCACTAGTTGTGAGATTTGAAGCATTGATCACTAAACGAGAGGTAACTGGAAATTACGCCAGCGTTACGTCTGTTTGTCTGTGGTTCTACTATCATCATCATCATCATTGTTGGTAATGGTAACATCTGCGTTGAACTTGGGTTTAATGAATTCATCAACTATTTATTGTCATTGCGAGCGAACATGCAAATCGACCGAGTCAAGACGGCCATCGAGGTGACTATATAGTCCAATGAGTTTAGGGTAGGAAGGGGCAAAATGGCCACCCGAGGCAAGATTAGCACCCCTCAGTTTTACGGCTGATTGGATAAATTTTGTTACAAAAAAACGTCTTATACTGTTGATTTAAAATTCACTCAACTACTCTCCATGATAAAATTTATTTAAAAAAAGAAGAAAAATGGCTTAAGGCGACACGGGAGACCGTGTTATTTTCCCTATCTTTCGTCTCACTCTAGCAATAATCATCAAGTCAAAGTCAAATTTGAAACAACCTTTCCTTTTAAGCTTTTGTATAATGCTGCCTAGCTAGTCCGTGGCTCTCATCCTTAAGTTTTCCTTCCAATCTTCTTTCCTAAAAGTCTTGGCCTGCTGTTGGAAATGAAGGGCCTGCTCGGGATGAATGCTGCTGCTGTTGTTGCGGATACTGTTGCTGTTGTTGCTGTTAGATATCGTTATGGACCGATGCACGAGCTCACTATTTGACGTTTGAGCGGTGCCGTGTTATTTACGTGACCATGGCAACGAGTGAATTCGGCACCGCTTAAACGTCAAATTAGTGAACTCGTGCATCGGTCCATTGATTGCTGCTTGGATGCTTTTCTATCGCCATTAAGAAATTAATTTGATGCTGATCTTCGGTAGATTCACTACACACTCAAACAGAGTATACGCGTTCGGTAAAGAAAATTACCGAAACAAGACGGTAATTCACACGAATACCGATCATTCGGTAATTTAACAGTTTTTGACACCTCATCATGATCATAATTACTGAACTACGGTGAATTGTCGTCGATCTATCACAAAGATTACCGAATAATCTGTGAATCGTCCGTATTACCGATAATGGTAAAATATTTAACTGAAGTTTCGGTAAACGAACTCTTCGATTACCGAATTCAGCAATTTGAATGAATGACAACATCAACTTATTGTCAATACTTATCTTTCGGGCGTTGCAGTGAAACTATTCGTGGAATATCTCCAACCGAAATTGTAACAGTAATCCTGCAAATTTTCTTGACACAGATGAGTTTACGGTAGTGCACGTACGTTTAATCAATAAGCCAACGTTATATTAATCTTTGCAGTCCAGCCGTCAGCGTCCACCGTGTTTTCCTCATTTTCCCGTGCGCATACTGCTGCATGCTTCCACCTGAAAATAAGTCATCGATCCCAACATCATTGGTGACTTCAGTTAAGCCTCATAACCATCTTTTGTTGATTCCTGAATTTCCGATTCTGGTACATAATGTGCAAATGTACTATTTACTTGTGAAATAAAGAAATGCGATTTGAAAATTTGTCCACGTTATTGCATGCGAGAAAGTAGGTCCCCAAGGAAAATAATCCGTGCATCGCGATTACAGTTCTTCGGTAAACGATTACCGACAGCTCGGTTGTTTTGACAGCTGAGCTTGAAAATGGGAATTACCGAGCAATCTGTAATTTTTTCGTTTACCGAACTGGTTACCGATCATTCAGCTGTTGAGATTTCGGTAAATGAATTACCGAAGTCGGTGATTTGATCTAGTGTGTGGAACAAAACGGATAGTAAAACGGAACGATTTAAAAGTTCCTTAGACAATTACGGCTTAAGCACAGACAAACAGACGTCACACTCTCATCATTGTTCATCGACCACCTTTTTAACGGTCGATTCAAATATATGTTGGGTGGCCAATCCGCCACCCGCAGCGCTCGCATCGTTTTTGTTCGAGTTTGACGTTTACACACTACCGCCATCTGTTGGCCCGTCGGCCAAACACACCGATTTCAGCATTGGGCGTACATGTCCTCGTGACTATGATTTTGATCAAGATTTGTTCTAAGTGTTACGTCTGTTTGTCTGTGGCTTAAGCCTGATTTGCTACAGTAAACGAATCGCTAAAGAAATTTCTCGCCGATTCCTTGCAGAAATTTTCTACAGCGACTCCCATTTGAACTGACATTTATTTTCAACTGCGTACTGCGATCAGAAAAAAGCGCATTCTTGATCGATTCCTTGCAGAAATTTTCCATGCATCAAGATAGGCCGAGAAATTACTTGTCAGCAGCGAAGCAGGCTTTAAAATGATTAAATTCAATGAACACCCATTTTCATCATAATGGTAGTTCTTTATTAGATCTCGTTTTGACCAATAATCCATAGTTTGTATTGAACTTAAATCAAGTTTCGGCACCTGCTTTTTCGAAACACGACGGGCTTTTATGCTCAATCAATATAAGTAAATATAATGAAGAAACTACTCGTACATATCGTGATTATAGTAGCATTAATGTGGTTCAATCAAGAAATTGCAAATGTAATTGTCGAACGCAACATCGCTTATCGTCTTTGGATTGCTAATAGATCTACTTTCAATCATAACCAATTTAAACGTCTTCGTAACAGAACTACTACTTTAATAAATAATGCTAAGGCCAATTATATGTCAAATAACCTTTCAGCTTCTAGTACAAGCAAAGATTTGTGGAAGAGAATTAAAAATTTAAATATTTCCAAGACTTCTGAACGTAATGATAAATTCGATAACAGCATTGACGAAATCAACAAAAAGTTCAGCTCAAACTTCACCTTCGATGAGGATTTACCATCTGTGCCACCTGAAAATGGATATGGTTTCAGATGTTCCGAAATTTCTGAGAATGATATTATAAATTCTATCAATTCTATAAAATCTAACGCAGTAGGCTTGGACGAAATTCCCTTACGTTTTTATAAAACTTTTGTTTCCTTCCATTTGTCCAATCATACATTATATTTTCAACTTAATTGTATCTTCGTCAAAATTTCCTCAAGCATGGAAACATTCAAAAATAATTCCTATAAAGAAGAAGGCAAGAACGTTAAACCTAGAAAATCTCCGTCCAATCAGCATTTTATGTGGTTTATCAAAAGTCTTTGAGCGGATTTTGAAATATCAAATTCAAGAGCATATCGAAAACTTTGACCTCATGCATACTTTCCAATCAAGGTTTCGACGTGGTCACAGTAGGGTTTCGTTCTATTCCGTCGTAAGCGCTATTATTCGTCGTATCAAACTTAAAATGTTCCACTATGGTGCATGTTCCAACTTACCCGCAACATAGATTCATTTTCCAAGCGTATTTTTGTGAGAACTGTCATGGTTTGTACACTTGCACACCAAAAATGCAATAAAACTACTGTATTTCGTTAAATAACTTTCCAAGCGCATTTTTGTGAGAACTGTCATGGTTTGTACACTTGCACACCAAAAATGCAATAAAACTACTGTATTTCGTTAAATAACTTCAGTTCAATTATCCACTTGGCACTTTTTTACCGAAATCGCATGGACGAACACGATTTGAGAGAAATGCTAAACGATCGACTCCAGTTGCACCAAGTTTCTTTCCATCCCCCTGTGTGACTTTCTTCGCCATGCACTTATTTTCACTATGGAAATCCTTCGTACTTCTTCACTGAAGGATTTCATTCCAATCACACGTCGCAAAAGTTCTATAATTCACGAAATTTTATGATATTTCCTCACCGACCGCGTAAAATTGAGAATGTAAACAAAGTTCAATCCGTCGTACTGAGAAAAAAAAAAGCGTGTGCGCATCAATGTGTGCGCGATGCTCGACGTAAAAATACGATTCCTTTGATTGTGTTGTTTTCGCTGCACTGTGAGTAAATGCCTTAATTGTACGGTCAAAAAGAATTTTGCTCATATGTTTGGGCTGAACTTCGATGACGAACAATGAATTTTAAAGGAAATTAGTATGTTCCATCATGCTGAAGGAATGCAGGGAGATGCCCGTAGATCAATTCTAGTGGAACATTTTAAGTTAATATGTTGTGTTTTTACCACTCAATATATCACAGTGAGCCGTAAGTTATGAGACGAATCTGGAAACTTATTGCGACAGAAATGAAAACGTTTGTCTAGACAATGATCTTTTGGAGTACGTTAATAAGGCATCAAATCTAGGTTTCATAATTCAAAACAATCTTGAATGGGACAGTCACGTCAATAATATGTGCAGCAAAATTTATAGCGGATTGAGATTGTTGAGAATTTCATCAAATATGTTACCAACTTCAGTAAAATTACAACTTTTCAAATCATTGCTGCTTCCGCATTTCATGTATTACTTATAAATGCTTCTGCCAGAGCTATAGACAGACTCAGAATAGCATAAAATTGTTGTGTACGTTATGTTTACAATTTGTCAAGATTTTCTCATGTGTCACGTTTTCATCCCAAGTTGATTGGATGTCCATTTTATGATTTTTTTCAAAATGCGATCATGTCTAACTTTGTTCAAGATTATTCGATTTGCAACACCTTCATACTTATAAGAAAACTTAAACCCTTTCCAAAGCTATCGCACTAGAAACTTTATAATACCGCGATATAATACAGCCCACTTTGCGAATACCCTATTTGTAAGAGGCATAGTATTCTGGAATCAATTACCAAATGAAACCAAAAACTTAAATACTTCCAAAAGCTTCCAGCAAGAATGCGTCAAATGGTTCAACAGGGGGAATCAACAATATTAATAACTACGGAGTATCAGAAATATAATATTAAGATAAAAGTATTCCTTCAAATAAAAGCTAATTGTAGCGCTTTAAAAGGAATTGTCCTTATGCTACATTGATATGAACAAGTAAATAAAGAATTAAATAAAAAATAAAATTATCACAACATGTGAAAATTTTATTTTTTTTTTGCACAAAAAATTATCGAAACAAAAGAATAATTCTGTCGGATGCTAAACGTAAAACTGCTTTTTTGTTCAGTAATTTATTCAATTATATTTTTACTTATTTTTGAGTCCCTTATGTTGAGAAAATATGATAAAGAAGCAGGTTTATAGAATTTGAAGCAAAAATAATGGTCAGTAAACTTCGGTTCATCCTTCACGTGCTCATCGTACCCCACCCTACCCTATTAATCCTCGGCCGGTATTCATTGGGCGAGCCAATCCCATCTAAATTGATGAATAGCCATTAGTCGGATTTGCCCAATTGACTAGGCAGCTCTCGTGTACTACTGTCCATCAACCTTAATTTGAAACATTGCTTTGCCCATTTACTGCCTGATTGACTGTTACGATGTCTGTCAAGGGCTTACACAGAAGGTTAGCGGAAAACTTCTCGGCTTCTGAAATTTTAATCTTTTCTCGGTCTATTTTTTCGCACCTCACAAAACCAAGACAACTTGTCGGGGCTTACAGATTGGCTCCATAATTCATTTGGGGAACGGGAAAAACGAGATGCAACAGAAAACTTTCCCTACTTTGCCCTTTACTTTCGCTGGCCCTCTCATAACGGCTATTTGTATCCTCACTATCTGCAAGTGAGAAGGTGGTACAAGCGGAAATGAGTAAAATAGTAAAGCCGTCCAAACTTCTCCGGTAAAGCGCTCTTTACCACAGTCCGTTTTGTTCCATCCAGGACAGGTGCAGGGAAACTGTTGCAGGAAGTCCCCACACAGGAAGGTATCATCTCCCACCGTAAACAAAAGGGCTCTGTGTCGGTAGAACAGCAGCCAAGAGTTCAAAAAGCTCCATCAGCGGCGAATTGTACAGTTTCCCACCCACGACCAGAGAAGGAGCAGTGGAAAACGGCAGAAAGTACAAGTGGTCAACCCATTCAATGGAAGAGTAGTCCAATATCTGGATGTAAAAATGCAAAATTGGATTGGAATTTAAACACGTAGCTTCTCCAGTGGAAAGCTTTTCTGTTGACTGTGCTGTACTTTTCTCCGGATCTCTAGAAGCTCATCCACCACCGTTTTATTCGTGCCTGCCACAAGTGATGCTGAGAGTGGCAGAAAACGAAATGAGCATGCCACTATGAGGGAAATTTTTGGTGCACGATAGATACGATATAATGGCGTAGAGGTTAGAACAATGGCTTTAGCCATTTCATGCCGTATGGTTCCACACTGCTATACGAAATGGATATTTGTAGTCATTTGAATAATAACTTTTATTGCAATGATTTTTGGATGTGATTTAGAGTCTTAGCACCAGTTGGTACCGCGGCCAATTTTGTTTGCATCGCACATATTAGGACACCCTATAATTCCTATTTTTGTCTCAAGTTAAAGACATGGAGATCAATGGGAATCGTTGTTCAGACTATAATGTCATAGAAGGCCACATCAATGGACATTTTCAAAATCTTTTAAGTCCTGAAGTTGTTGATATCAGCACGGATTTTTACCCGGATTACGATGTACCACAAGATTTAGTTGAAAATGATAATTTAAATGAATTTGTCAACTAATTATTTCTGCTCCGTTTGATTCAGAAAAGTTTTGTTGCTCCGGGAAATGATGGTTTGACGAAACAATTTTACATAGATAGGTACTTGGGATATTATTAAAACAGACTTTGCAGAAGTGATCAACGATTTTCTTGCTGGACATGTCCACACAACTTTTTGTAACGCTGTCGTGATTCTTGTGAAAAGGAAAATTACTGTGAACGTCAAGCATTAAATCAATTAAGGTCTTCCCAAGTAACCATAAGCACTAATAATAAGCCTTTAATCAGCATCGTAGATGCGTACAGACATTAAAATATCACTACGAAAGCTGACACGTCCAATAAGAGCACTTCCACAGCATAGAACCCATATTACTTAATCATTAATGCTTCTAAGTCTGATGCATACAGGACTACCCAACTAACAATTCAGAGCCACAAACAAGCATGCATGTTTAATTATTGTTCAATAATGGTAATGGCAGCTGAATAAAAAGTTGCTCTAAAAAGAGCTGAGAAGGTGGCTTTTTAACACAAACTTAGATCAATGTTCAACGTTATGCATTAGAATGAACAAAAGTTGAATCGCCACTTATTAAACGTTTCCAAAGATTCTCATTCGACTAGTCAAGATTGTTCTACAAATGAGCTTCTTATTCAGGTGGGTTCTGAGGACTAACCCTTCAAATGATTCAAATATATTCATACAGAGAACTTTTACTTCAATGCATATGTAATAGGTTTATGGAAAATACAAATAAAATAATAATCAAATTATAATTTGTAAAATTATTTAAGTTAATTAATCAGTTTTGAACAAAATAAAACTTATTATGAAATAAGATTAATTATTTCAG
Organism: Aedes aegypti; assembly: GCF_002204515.2. NCBI lineage: Eukaryota > Metazoa > Arthropoda > Insecta > Diptera > Culicidae > Aedes > Aedes aegypti. The sequence goes on from NC_035107.1 coordinate 47,195,185, forward strand.
ACTGTTTTTACTTTGTGTAAATAAACATTATTTTGACCAACATCGATATAAATTTTCTCACTGTGCGCTAAAAATAGCCGACTGAACTCAGCTTGGATCAGCGCTAAACAGCAGCTGAATAATATGCTTGTTCAGTTGTAGATTAGCGTACCATGTGTTGATTAGACGTTGTCGAATAGAAGCTCGAACATGGTCAATATTCAGCTATGAGAAGTTTATATTTTGCACTGGACGATACAATCATCAATTCTAGGATGGCGCAGATGGCAAGGCATACCGCTGACGATTGGAAGGTCTCGAGTTCGAATCCAGGTTACAGGCGATTTTTAAATAAGAATGTAATACTATCATAATAATAGTGCACACTACATTTATAAAGTGCCTAGAAAAATATTTTTTTTGTTTTTATTAGTCTTTAATTATTTTTAGACCAGCCGTATAAAAGCTGAACTAAATGCTTGTAAAACGATTTAAAAGCTGAAAAATAAAGTTGGTATTCAACGACATGCTTTAAAGTTTCTCCAAATTTGTGTGAACAATGCTTTAACAAAGGTTGGCCATGGAAATTATTAAAATGTTATAAAACATGATGCTGGATAAAACTGCCATAATGGTGTTTGTTAAATGAGTGAATGTTAGTTGGGATGTTAGTTGGGTACTTCCTCTTCGTCTTGGCATTACGTCCACTGGGACAGAGCCTGCTTCTCAGCTTAGTGTTGTTAACTGAGAGTTTTCTTAGCCAAAGTTGCCATTTTCGCATTCGTATATCGTGTGGGTGGTATGATAATACTCTATACCCAGGGAAGTCAAGGAAATTTCCATTACGAAAAGCTCATGGACCGACCGGGAATCGAACCCAGACACCTTCAGCATGGCATTGCTTTGTAGCCACGGACTCTAACCAATCGGCCAAAGAAAACCCAACATTAGCACTATATTTGCTCTATATTCACATATAGGGCATGTTGCAATGCTATCCAATTTTGGACAGATATACCACGTTCTTTTTGTTTGCATGGATTGGTAAGAGGTAAGAGTTAAGCAACACATACATCTTCTCACTACCACAATCGCAGATTTTATGACAGGGAAAAGTGATGGTTTAAATTGAGGGTTTTTCTCCACAACAAAATTCATCTCGTGTGTCCAATGGATCATAGGTGCAGAACTTCAACAATCCAGCATTACAGAAGTCGCAAAATAGAGACGGGAACGAGTAATTTGTATCACAATATAGCAAGGATCAACATATATCAATCATCTCATCGTGATAAACATGGAAAACGTTAGAAGTAATGAAAATGATACAGAGAAGTAGGGTAGAAGCTCCAGTTTTGGCCAGCCTAAGAGAAAACGTCTATAAAAATCATATTGGAAACCCTATTTAGATATACCGTAAAACGGGGTATCTTTCTTAATGTGGGTAACTTTGATAGTGAGAGACACACCACATACTAAACGAAATTAGATTATAATCAGTTAAGCCAAATGAATGCAAAAGTAAAGAATATTGGTATGACACTCCATGTCAGAGCTATATTCATTTGAATCGAGAACATTTGAGATTTAATTTACGAATATTAAATATTGATGCAACTTTAGCAATTTCGAAACGTTTACGAACAATTCTAATAGAACTTCAATATGGTCTCAAATCTCCTAGCGAAAACCATTTTTACAGACTGGGACCATTTTTGTAATCTAAGTAAGAAATTTCCATATAACGTTTAACGCCTAGAGGTATGCAATGTCCTATAAATGTTACGTAATTCTTTTAATTTTGTTCGATTTATACTCCATTATCAAAATAATCCCAAAACAGAAAACCGACTTTCGATTGTATGAAAAATTTTATATCCATTCAAAATAAATCTTTTGGCAATCTATTAACTGCAATCGATGGCTAGGATGCCAGTAATTGTTTTAAAAATATAATTCTTTGAAACTTTCAAATTCATGCTTTTATTTCATATTATGTATGAAAAATGTATCTGACTAGTAACGGGTGTTCAATAAAAAATAAGATTTTTTTCGGTCATATAGTAAAAAAAAATCAATGAATTCAGAATTTTGTACTTAATACACAATGCTTATTATTCAAAACAACGACAATGAGCATTGAAGATGGGACCCTGATCGGCCTTCGACGCAACTTAGTCGCGATGCTCTCACAAAAGCGCTGGAAGGCACTGATCTTCCGGATACAATACCGTATCCTCGTGGTCAACTGCTTCGTATCCTTGGCCCACCAAATATTTTTGTACACTAGGGCACTGAGAGCGCCGAAGAAAACCTCAATGGCACGGCACGTGGGCAAGCATGCAAGGTATCTTTTTCTGCTCAAGATACTCCAACGTCTTCTTGGCGTAATGGAAAACGCCTTGTTCGACCAGAAGACATACTTCCCATCCGCATGATATTCCTTTAAGAACGACAGAAGAATTTTCTCAAGACACTCCTCCTGGTACACTTGTCGATTGATGGACAGACCGCTCGGATTGAATCACGGCTTCGAAATCCCTCTGTCCGATATGGCGATGTACAGCATTATTATCGTCCCTCGGCCTTCCACTCCACGCTTTGGGAGTTGCCAGGATCCGGCACGTTTTCGTCTCGAAAGTGGTCTACCGTAAACTTTTTTCCAAGATGACCATGCGTTTCGTAAAGCCATACAACACGCTTGCGCCATCTTCAATTGAGCTGACAGTACCCTAGCGAAAATAAACTGCCACTCATTTTTAGGAAGTCCAGAGAGCAATTCTCTCTGGAGAGAAAAAAATGACGCGACGCCTTTTACTTTAATTACAGAAAGATATTGAAATCATTCTAATGTTTCACTGAATATCCGTTAAATGAGTGCTACTCTATCATGTGAATGTGATGTACTGTTCTCAAAATGTTTGATGCTCATTGGCGCTGTAAAACGTTGTTTAATCCACTATGCCTACGACTGGCGTATGGTCCAAAATGGTGCTTCTACCCTACTTACTTAATAATCAAGAATACAGGAATAACAATTTTGGATCAGTTTTATGCACCCCACAGACGCTCAGACGGTTTGACCAACATTGACTCCGCTCCCCAGGTTGATGCTCATGTTGGTGCTATGTTTGACCGTGTGTGATGCTGTTTGACGAACCAATTTGACAGTTTGTGAAACCAATTTGACGGTTGACGAATCGGTCGGCCAAAATCAAACGAGTTTGATTTTGCTCAAACCACCGGTGGGCGGAGCCAAATGTTCGACGAACTGATCGTACCGTCTGTAGGGATGTTGCACGAACACCGACGTCATCATGTCAAATTGAAGCTTCGACGTCCCATGAACTGCCGATGCAGATGGGTGGAAAGTCAAAATGCGTGAATTTACGCAGCGTCGGTGCCATAGTGATCTATCAAATTTCACTATCGTTTCCAACTATCTCTAACCGTTTTCTTTATCAAATTCACCAAGGATTCTTTAATTGTGCCTTAACCAATTTCTCCACAAATATCTTCAGTGAATCCATCAGCAGTTTTACCTGTGATTAAAAAAATCTATCCATGAATTGTACCTGGATTTGTACTACAGGGATTACATCAGGAATTTCTCCAGGTAATCTTCTGGTAATATCTTTAGGAATTCTTCCAAAACTGCTTCATGATTCCACCAGGTGTTCTCCCAGAAATTTAATCAACATTTTGTCCAGTGATTTAACAAGAAATTCCTGTAAGAATTCCTTAATAAATTCCTTCCGAAAGTTCACCTGGAATTCCTCATGAGATTCTATCAGGAGTTCCTACAGGGATTCCATCAGTGATTCCTCTGAGAATCAGGAGTTCTTCTTCTTGGCGTTACGTCCTCACTGGGACAGATCCTACTTCTCAGCTTAAAGTTCAATGGGCATTTCCACAGTTTTTAACTGTGAGCTTTTTTTGCCAAAGTTGCCATTTTCGCGTCCATATATCGTCTGGCAGGTACGATGATACTCTATGCCCAGGGAAGTCAAGGAAATTTCCATTACGAAAAGATCCTGGATCGACCGGAAATTTAAACCAAATACCTTTAGCAAGGTTTTGCTTTATAACCGCGGACTTTGATCACTCGGCTAAGGAAGGCCTCTAGAATCAGGAGTTATTCTAGAGAATTAAACACGATTTCATCCAGGAATTCCATCAGGAGAACTTTTAATGATTCAATCATAAATTTCACGAAGGTTTCATTCAGCAGTTCCTTCAGGGCTTTTATCAGGACTAGCTCTAGGGATTCCATCGGAAGTTCCTCTCCGAATTCCATCGGAAGTTCCTCTAGGAATTCCATCAAGAATTCTTCTGGGGGTTTCATCAGATGTTCGACTAGGGATTCCATCAGGCATTCCATCTGGAATTACTCCAGAGATTCGATCAGGTGTTCTTTCAGGGATTGCACCTGGAACTCAACTAGGGGTTTCATCAGAAGTTTCTCCTAAGATTCTATCAGGAGATATTTCAGAGATTCCACCTGGAATTCCTTCATGGACTCTGTCCATCGTTGCTCTAGGGATTCCATTAGGAGTTCTTCTCGGGATTTTAACAGAAATTCCTCCAATGACTCCATCCAGAGTTCCTTCAAGAATATCTTTACAAATTATTCCAAGGATTCCTTCAGGAGTTCCCCCAGGGATTTCACCAGAAGCTCCTGTAGTGATTCAATCGGGAGTACCTTTAGGGCTTCTGGAGATTTCATCAGGAGTGGAAAGTCAAAATGCGTTTTGATCCTCCAGGGATTCCATCAAGAGTTCCTTCAACGATAGCAACTGGAACTTCTCCAGGGATTCCATCAGGAATACCTCTAGCAATTCCATTAGAAGTTTCTCCAGCGATTTCATCAGCAGTTCCTTCAGAGATTCCACCTGGAATTCCTTCCAGAGATTCTATCAGGGGTTTCTCTAGAGATTTTATCACTGGTTATTCTATGAATTTCATCAGAAATTCCTCCATTGATTCCATCAGGAACTTCTTCAACAATATATTTAGGATTTCCTCCAAGGATTTCATCAAGAGTTCCTCCAGGGATGCCATAAAGAGTTTCCTCTGAGATTTCACCGAGATTCTATCAGGAGTTCTTCTATATATCCTCCAACAATATCTTTATATTCCTCCAAGGATTCCATCAGGAGTTCCTCTAGGGATTCAATCAGGAATTCCAATAGGGATTTTATTAGAAGTACCTTTAGGGCTACCATTAGAGTTCTTCTGAGGATTTCATCAGGAGTTTCTCCAGAAGACTTCCTTCAGAGACCACCAAGACTTCCTTCAGAGATTCCAGCTAGCATTTCTTCCAAGATTCTATTAGAACTTCCTCCAGAGTTTATATCAGGAGGTCACCTAAGAATTCCATCAGGATCTTCTAGGGATATCATAAGGAACTTCTCTAGGCATTCTATCAGAAGTTACATCAGGAGTTTTATCAAGAATTCCTTCAGGGATTTCATTAGGTGTTCCTATAGTGATTTCATCTGGAGTTCCGGCAAGTATATCTTTAGGAATTCGTACAAGGGTTCCATCAGGAATTCCTCCGGCTTCCTTCAGGAATCATCATTAAATTCTTCAGAAATTTTAACAGGAGTTCCTCTAGAGATTGTATCAGAAGTTTCTTCAGAGATGTCACCTGGATCCTCGAGGGATTACATCAGAAGTTTCTTCTAGGGATAACATCAGGATTTCTTCTGGTAATTACATCAGGAGTTTTTCTGAGGATTTCAAGAAGAGTTCCTTCAGGGGTTTCATTAGCATTCTCTTTAGACATTACACCTGGAATTCCTTTTGGGATTCTATCAAGAGTTTCTATAGGGATTCCATCAGGAGTTCCCCTGAGTTTTTCAATAAGAGTTCCCAAGGATTTCCATCAGGTGTTCTTCTAAGGATTTTATCAGGAATTTCAATAGGGATTCAATTAGGAATTCCTACAGGGTAAAACGACAGAAGTCGTTTTTGGCATTTCATCACAAGTTCCCAAGGGATTCCATAAGAAGTTTTTCTAAGGACTTTATCAGGAGTTCCTCTAGGGTTTCCATTAGGAGTTCATTCAGAGATTCCACCTGGCATTTCTACAGGAATTCTATCAAGAGTTTCTCTAATGATTCTATCAGGAATTACTCCAGGGATTACATCACAAGTTTTTCCAAGGATTCCATCTGGAGGAGTTCTTCAATAGATTTTATTGGGAATTTTTGTAGGGATTCCTTTGGAAGTTCTTTCATAGATTCCATTAGAAAAACTTCTAAGACGTCCTTCAGGAATCCCTCTAGGGCTATTCTGAGTTAATTTATTATGAATTCTTTTCGAAATTTATTAGGAGATACTATCCGAACTTCTAGAGAATACTTCCAGAGATTCATCCAAGAACTCTTCAAGGTAGTCTGGAATTCCTTAAGGGATTCCTCCCGGAATTAGTCAAGGGATACCTTCCGAAATTCCTCAAGGAATTCCTGCAGCAAAATCTCCAAAGATTCTCGAAAATTATCAGGATTTCCTCCAGGGATTTTATCAGAAATTTCTTATAAGTATTCCATTACCGGCATTACTCAAGAGATTCCTTCCGGAATTTCTCAAAAGATTCCTCGCGGTATTCGTCATGGGGCTGCTCCCGGATTTCCTTAAGGAATCAATCCCGGGAATCCTCAAGGGATTTCTCTGGATTTTTCAAGGAATTTCTCATGGAATAACTCCAGGGATTCTTGCAGGTTTTCAGGAACACTCCAGCGATATTACCAGAAATTTATTATAATAGTTTTACATGTAATTTGGGAATCTACCAGTATATCATCCAGTGACTCCATAAGGAATTCCTCCTGGGATTGCAAACAGGAATTCCTTCAGGGATTCCTCTGGGAAGTTCCTTCGTGGATGCCACCAAGATGAACTCCAATTATACAATAACGAATTTCCTATGCGATTTGACCACAATTTCCTGTAAAGTTTCCACTAGTAATTCCTTCAGATACTTCATCAGTATTTTCCCTAATTTTATCACCTGTAATTTTCCGCGAGAGAAGTTTTTTAAGGAATTTCACAAGGAGTTCTTCTAGCGTTAACACTGGGAATATCACCAGAGTTTCGCTAGAAATACCACCAGAAAACATCTACCAGAGTTTCGCCAACCATAAAATACTTCAAAGGTGTTACTAGGATTGTGCTTCGGGATTATCATAAATTCCTCCAGGGAGTTAACTGATATTTACTCAGAGTTTCAAACAACACATTTCTCTAAATGCCTCAGGAAGAAACCATAAAGTAGCCCTTAAAGATTTTTTTTTAATTCGCAAAAAAAATCCATGGAGATATATTTTTAGAAATTCTTGGAGGTATCATCAAAGAAATCAATAGATTAATTCCTAGAGAGTTTCCTGGAGAGATTCCCTAGTATATTTCTGGATGAACTTTTAAAGCAATCTCTGAAGGAGTTTCTGAAAGATTCTCTAAGGTAATTCCTGGTAGATTCCTTGGAAAAAAATCCTTCAAGAAATACTGGATGGAATTGATGGATAAATTCCTTTAGGAATCCTTGGAGAAATTTATATCAGATTATTGAAGTAATTCCTGCAGAAATCCCCGGACGAATGCCTCGTAGGGTCCCTTCAGAGATACAAGGAAGAATCTTTGGAGGAAACACTGGTGGAGTTTATAAAAAAAATATTGAAGATTCTCTTTAGAGGAATACCGAAGGATAACCTGGGGGATCCTCTCAAAAAATTATAAGTGAAATCTCTAAAGGAATGCCTGCTGATCAAGTTTTGATGATTTTTTTTCTGTATTTCTCTTGACATCTGATTTCTGATGGAATTCTTGGAGGAATTGTTGGTGGAATCCCTGGAGGAACTTGATGAATCCTTGGATAAATTGTGGGTAGTATCTGTATAGAAATGCTTGAAGTTTCGCTGGAGAAATTCTTAAGTGAATCTTTGGAGGATTTTTTGGTGAAATTCTTGAAGGAAGCATTGGATGAACCACTGGAGAAATCCCTTGGTAAGTATTTTTATAGATCCCTGGAGAAACCTGTTGAAAAATTGCTAGAAAGAATCGCTGAAAAAAATTCCTGGTGGATTTTCTGATGTAACTCCTTGAGGAATTTGAGGAGGAGTCCTAGAAGCAAGCCCTTAAAAAAGTCCTGGTGAAATCCTTGGGGGAATTTCTGGTGATGATTTTTTTTTTTTTTTTGAGAAATCCCTTGAGAAGTATCTGAAAGAATTCGTGATGCGATTCCTGGGTAACGCGTGATGGAATCCATGGAACTAACTTCTAGAGAAATTTCTGAAGAAATCTTTGAAAAAATTGTTATAAAAATCTGGAGGCATTCTATGAGGTAGCCTTGGAGTTAGCCCTGAAGAAATTCCTTTGGATTTTTTGGACAGATCTTTGAAGGAATCAGTGGTTGAAATCCACAATAATTTGTAGAGGAATCTTTAAGGAATCCTTGGAAAAATTCCACCTGAAGGTATGCCTGAAGAATGTTCTCCGGAGAAATTTCTGGTTGAATCTGTGGATAAATTTCTAAAGGAATTATTGATAAAATTCGTGGTAGAATCCCAGGAAGAGCTTTTGGTGGAATCCTTAGTATAGCTCATGCAAATCAGACTAACTAGAGGAAACGACTAAAATATTCTGGATAGAATGTTTGAAAAAAAAATCCCTTGGTCATTCCCATATCAATGACTGCTCAGAATATTTCCCGAAAGAGACCCGTCATGATTTCTGCGTTAAATATTTATTTCTTCCGGTACTTAAATGGTGAAAGTTCTCCTCTTCCTTACTGCGATTATTGCCAGAAAATCGCGAAAAGATTCTCCCTCACAGCCACAGCAATCGAAAAAATAATTATCACATATTCACTAGACGCTCGGCAAGTCTAAAAACATGCGAAGAAATATCGTGTTGCTGCAACCAACCTTGACAGTCGGTCAAACGGTTGTAGCAACATAAGTCGGTTTGACTAACTTGGGGGCGGAGTCAATGTTGGTCAAACCGTCTGAGCGTCTGTGGGCTGCATTAGAGCTAGGTTAAATGAAGCCAAAACACAATGTTTAATAATTAGAGGTGGCACTGATTTGCTTTATCAGCCGGAATTGTTGAATCACAGACAAACAGACGTCACACTCTCATCAGTGTCCATCGATCACCTTTCCAACGGTCGATTCAAAAATAAAGATCGGAGGTCCATGCGAGTTCGATTTTATATGTGCTCCAGCACACCGTATTTTATTCTACAGGCGTGATAAACAATCCCAAATCATCCGATAGAATTTAGGGATTTAACATGCACTAATATTCCTTCGATATAATCCGAGCTCACTCCTAATGAGCTGCGGATCATGATTGTTACAGAGAGCGATAAGTGAAAGATTCTCTCAATTTTCTCAAAATTCAATCCCTGCTTGTGACAGTGTCCTCGGAATGCTGAAGGCGTATGTCTGGGTTTGGTTCTAGGAGTTCAGTTTAGATTTTTAAAACTCTGAATTTTCTTGAATTTTCTTTAGACCCTCAGGTATTTACTGTGGAAGTTTTCTTTAAATATTTTGTTGAGAAGTCAGCTTTATCTCAGAATGAATCCAACAAGAATAATAAATGAATAAGAATTGTACTTTACTACACACGATTATTTCGATGTGGTTTTACGGTGTTAATCATAATATAATTCTGGAAAATCCAAGCGTTTTTTTTTCGCTATATGTATAGGCGTCTCATTGGAATCTAATGAAGTCTTACGAGTACTGTACCGCATTGCATAACCTAGGGCGGCATCGACCAGCTCCTTTCCAAAACACAGACAACAGTAAACGAACAAGCGTCCTAAATTTATTATTCAAATGAAATTGAACATTCCGGTACGATTTTGAGAGTGTCTGGATTCCGGAACGTATTGGCTGGCTGTGCGGAACGGCACTTCTCTATACCTACGTGTCTAGGAAGTTTTCCTACCAAAAGAAAAATGGAATGGAACCGGATGTTTTTCTCCCGTTTGCTTCTAAAGTTTCCGCCAAGCTTGATAGCCGGGAGTAACGTATTGCTCCCGGCTATCAAGCTTGGCGGAAACAACGTTCACCGGGGAGAAGACAAATTTTGTTGTATTTTTCGTAAATACGCTCGGTTTTTCTGGTGATTAATTTGTCACGAGATGAACATTTTTCCTATGGTTTGAAATCGCCTCGAGATTTCGCATTTACATTTCTCTCAGAACTAAACAATCAGAAAAGAATTGCAACATTGTTGGATTCTGTCAACTGTTTTGTTGAATCGCACAAACTTTGAATAAGCGCTTCACATTAGCACGCTATAAGCACTATATACCAACAGCCACAGGAGTAATAAATAGCTTCCCGAGCCTACTGCGACCGGACGCCTGCTGAGGTTGAGTAGAATTTGTGCCTACTGGGGAATGCTTTTGTTGTTCTCCGTTATTTTCATACTTCTGCTCACAGTGCGAGGGGAAATTATCGATTTTTTTTTTAGTGGGCAAGAAAATTACTTGCTGGATAGTTGTTAGCACTTTCGAAAGACTTTCTGCCCCATTACGCAATCATGAAACCGAGTTGTATGATAATGAAAGGAATTAGCGCTCGTTTTAATACGAATCCAGTATCGAATGAATCAACGGATTAACAGAATTATTATTTTCTGGTTCGTATGGCGGAGAAAGCCTACGTAGTCGACAAATAAAAAAAAAAGTGTTATTACATTTTCATAATTGTTTTTTGGGTACACGGCTCTTTTGGTCCCTTGGTACTACGCTCGGTACCCAAGTTTGACAGATCGTAAGGCACTTTTTCCAACTGTTTGTTTTGTAGAATTCTGAGAAAAAAATCTACGAAAAACCTTAGACTAATTTTTGAAAAAAAAATATCAGCAACAAGTGTTGGGAAAATATTGGTGTAAATCCTGACACAAATCAAAACAAAATGCTTGGATAATTTTCTAAAAAATAGCTTATGGATAAATTGCTGGATTGTTTTCCGAACCAAGTCTAAAATAGATAAAATTGGAAATTAAACAAAAAAAATGATTGGTGAAAACTCTCAGAATTTCTCAAGAGATCTTCAGTAAAAATTCTAGTCTATGGCTTTTAGAAAATATGTTTGAAGAAATCTACAGATTTTCAGTATTTAGATTAGAGTTTTGATGTAAAGCAGTGCGCTTACATAGTGCTTTCTTAGTTAAGCTTTCTTACAAATATTTCATATAAGATTATAATATAATGCACTGCAACGCTGTCATTCAGATCTGACTGTCAAACTCATCAGGATATTATATTGCTGTTTGCATTTGGGATGCAAATCTAGACTAAACGTCCTGCAAATGCGGTAACACAAAACAATCAAAGAACACCTAGCAACGATTAAATAAAGCACCGCCGCCCTAGCAAGAAAAGTCTATCTTTGACATCGCATTTCTTGTGAAAAATCTTACCGCGTTTGATGTTCCCGCATTTGATATTTGCATTTCAAATGCACACAGCAATACTGAAGAGAACTTTGTTTGAAAATGTTACGTAATTGTGACTGAAAGTGGTCGATTTCTAACATCCATCATCTATCCTAACCAGAGCCCCCCAACTCTCGGATTCTTCGCTTTCTTCGCCCTATGAATTGATGGCTGTTATCTTGCAAATAGACACGAAAGGGAATCTCCAGCAAAACTCAATTCATTATTGTCATTCCAGTCTGCTGGATATGGCAAAAGAAAGTGACACAAACAAACAAAGCAATCCAAGTAATCCACTTTGGTCCCGCATCGGTTCGGAAAGGAATTCCTCCATCATCGTCATCGTCATCCCCCGCAAAGCAACCGACGATTCGGAAAAGGGTCACTCAATGTGCTTTTATTTTATCCTCCCACACAGCCATCGATCAGACCGAGTTGTTGGACCATCATTAAAGGACCGTATATGGGTCGGGCTCCCGATCAGAAGAACAAAATAGGATTATAACAACTTGTGTTATTTGTTTCATGTGTTTTTGTAACAGAGCTCGTTATAAAGCAAGGCAAAAAAGTGTTAAAACAACAAATTTTGAAGAAAAAAAACAAAAACACTGACTGTAACAAAATTATAACAGAAACTGATGCGATCATTTTTGAATTATAACACATTTAGTAACAAAAAAAAGAAAGATAGGTTAGTCTTTCGAAATTTATCATAAAAACTTGGAATTATTTTCTCCACCAGACATTGCATAATTTATTGTCATTTGATTTTCTCGGAATTCAACCCCTGATCTTGATATAAATATTAATCATTGTTTGAATTTTGTTAAAATTTTGTCATGTCTTCCTGATCGGACTGGCTCCCCAGTGCTGTTGGGTTGTGCAGCCTTATTCTTTTGATGACCCGCCAGAAGCAATATCTATTTTATGGGATATATGTTGAACCGCCGCAGCAACCGCAACAGAGTATGTAGGGTTGGATCGATGAGATGCTTTTTCGCCTCCAATGAGCAGCCAATCGTAGTAGCCTCTTTCGATACAGCAGCAGCTCGTGTGGCGTCGCCTTCTAAGCATTCATGTTATTATCTGTTAATAAATCAAATTACTTCCGCCGCCTACTTCAGCAAGAAGATTAATGCATGACACTTCCTTCACATGTGGGTCCTATGTGTTCGCGATTATCTGGTATTCAGGCGGCGCGGTGTATCGCTGCCATGCATGGATGGATGGATATGTTTTAGCGTGAAAAGCTGAAATTGAATCATGCTTGCTAACATGACATTTACGAACCTGTCCGGGGACGATCATCACTCATTTTGTGATTGGAAGGCGAGGTGAAGCTGCTGCTGGCTAAACTCATAATCACCTTTTTCCTTGAATTTTGCGAGCAACAATTGTTCTTTGGGTCATATGGTGTAACTTGGTTGTGCTACTTTTCTCCGAACGCCAGTTCTCCGAATGCCAATACCCCGTTTCCTCGAATTGCCAATTTAACCGAAAAGTAACTTTATACATTTCATGATGTTAGACGAACTGGTCATCTGATATGTAACCTTCTTTGTTTATTTGACGGTTCTTTAGAGTTGTCATCTTTGGCAATATGTGTTTTGACCATATAGCACCTTATTTTTATTGCTTATCGGCTCCAAAGGACTAACCAGCTGAACCGAAAGAGAAATTGTTTCCCCACTAATAGACGACTGTCCTGGCTCAATTCTCACGTAATGTATTGTATTTTCTGTCAAGCTTGATGTCCACGTGAGTTCTAAGTCCTTAATTCCATTCTGAGATGTAATCATTGGACGAATTTGGAATGCTCTCCAGAAATCCATCCCTAAAATCAAAGGTTTCCTAATTTCTGGAACAATTAACATTGGGACGACTTTTGTCTCAGTCCCTAAGGTGTACGGAATATTCACATAGCCTAAGTACGTATGCTGAGTGTCATCTGCAGTGCAAACTTTAATATTAGAGTTTAAAATTTTCAATCCATGGGATTTTACAATATCTAGTGCGCTCATTACGCTAGCACCTGCTCCTTAGTCGAGCAGTGCAACAACCTTTGTCCCAAGAATGTTAACTTTAACATGTGGACACGCACTAGGGTTCACTCTTATTTCCAGAACCGTGTTCTGCTTCTTGGGAATTCCTTCAAATAGCGAGGTGGTTGGATTCCCTTGCAAGCACCCCGCAATTAGTTTGTTGGACGGACCGTGTTTTGCGAATTTCTGGTCGTCCGTCCTGGATTCCCACAGCCACAGGCATAACAAAATAGTTGTTTTGGTTCCCTACATTCCTTCCATATATGTCCTGACCCTCTGCAGTTCCAACACAACAATCCTGTAGCCAACCTAGGATTCTGTTGCTGGTTATTGCTAATTCGTTCCTAGCTCATTCTTTCTAGGTCCTGTCATTATTCTATCAGGCCGATTTATTTTCACAGAAGGAACGTTTGGTTCATCTTCTGAATACTCATTGGCTGAATCTTCGACTCCCAACTGGTGAAGTTCTCTTCTACCCTCCTGAGTTCTGAAGAAACTTGGATCGTTGGCGTCAATCTTATGGTTGATTTCAATTAGGTCCTCAAGATCTTCAACGTCCACAACCGAAAGCCTCGAGCGATAATGTAGGCGCATATTTTCCCAAATCAGCTCAAAAAGCGTTCTAGATGAAAAAGGTCGCTGTAGACATTGGTTCAGCTTTTCAACCTCTGTCACAAATGCGATAAAAGTTTCGCCCTTCTTCTGCTTCAGTTCTCTGATCTGCGCTCGAATTCCTCTGTCCCTATTGGGATTTGCATACCGAAACCGTATTTCATTCTCGAACCTTCTCAAACTAGTCAAGTGGCTTTCCCTGGTGAACCACCAGCCCTAAGCTTCTTCCTTTAGCCTTTTGTGAACGTTCATCAAAAGTTCGTTCTTTGAAACTCCTTCATGTCTTGCTAACTTTTGGATCCTGTTCAAGAAATCTTCTACTTGAATGCTTTTACTATCTCCGGAAAAACTCAAATCCCAGCTCTCAACACGCGATTTCCCATAATGTCTTCTGCCATAATCAGGACTCGAAGACGAATATCTTCTTTGCCTCCTATCGGAACGTTTTGTTTCATGTTCATATTTTTCCCCAAAATCGTATTCACTCCCTGAACTACTGCTACGTCTTTGTCTTGACCTACTTTTCGATTTCCTGTCCTTAGACCTATCTATACTGCATTCCGAACTATATCAGTTTCTTCTATTTTTTCTATCAAAACTTTTACTTCTTCGCGATGATCGACTCTTTTCGCTCTCCGGCAGCCGTTTACCGCTTCTCCTCACGTATTCTTTCTCATCTCTGACATCTCCATGGGACTTCCGGCTCTTAAAGCTCTCCGGCGGCCATCTGTCGCTCTTGTATTTGTTCTTCCTATCTTTGCTACGTTCCCTGGACGATTTTAGGCTCTTATAGCTCTTCGGCGGCCCTCGATTATCTGATTCACTCTGACTTTCTTCATCCCTCGAATACCTGCGAGAATTCGGACTCTTATAGCACTTCGGCGGCCCATTCTCCAAGTTCTCTCTCTTTTCTAAATGTTTATTTATAGCCTCATCATAAAGTTTGGCTTGCTTCCATATCTGAAACTCCTTCCATTCTTCTTCTAATTCCTTGTGTTTTTCAACTTCATCATGATGTGAAATCTTTCTCTCTTGCTATTTCTTCTCTTTTTCCATTTGCTCACTTCCCCTAATCTCTTTCTGCTTCTCGTATTCTGCCTTTCTCATTCTGTCCACCTCACTATCATCAGTTCTATCTCTTCCATCTTCTCCATCAGTAGTTCTACTTTCTTTATCCGTTTCTGTTTCTCCTTCATTAGCTTCCATATAAAATTTCTGATTTATGATTTTCAAAAATTCTTCAATCTCCCCACAAATAGTTGCCTGCTTATGCTTTTCTGATTCGTTGTCAACTATCGCGGTTTGTGTCCGAATAAAATAATGTCGCAGACGCGAAACCAACGCGAGATCAAACTTCTTGCTCAAATTCGACACGATCACTTTTACGCTTTTGTCGATCCGCAAAACCTCATCGCTAAAGTTGTGTTTCCCGATCAAAACCGATTTAGATTTCTTCTCTTCAAAAAATAATCTACGCAGAAACCTTCTTTTACCTTCTATGGTCTCCCTGCGGTCAACCACTTGTCCACGCAAGTTTAGATCAAAACCAACCTCTTCTTCCAACAAATGGTCTGCCACCGGCAGAAGAAACTGTCCACTCATCTCGAGTTCTTCAGAACTCAAAGACGTGACAAAATATTATCAATTCAAGTTAAAAAAAATATTCAATTCAAAATTTAGTCTAAAAAATATACAGTTAACTATTCTTTTATCCTAAAAAAATCAAATTCAAGCACGGAGGCAACTTCTAAAAATTCAATTCGATTCAAAAATAAAAAGAAAAAATACTATAATTACTTAATCTATCAAATTCAAAATTCAATGTATTAAAAAAAAAACTTAAAATTAAAAACTAAAAAATCCAAAATTCAATTCAAATTAACTCAAACACTGGAAAATTAAAGTGAAAACAATTTCAAAATTCAATTCAATTTCACTTGATCCAAATAAAAGCACTCAAAATTAACTGAAACTATTCAAAATTAATTCAATTGAATTTAAGTTTCGTATACTTTTGACGTTGGGCGCCACTGTAACCGTTCGACAAATTCGAGGTTAGTTAACCGGCGATTTAAACGCCACTCTCGCAATTGGAGAGACCGCCGATCGATTAGGTTTGCCCGTCTATTTAGACTTTTACCTCAGGGGTACTCGAACGGTCGCTGGCTCAAATTCGGAAAAGAAACGCAATCTCTGAAAGGTAAAATGTCTCCCACAACACTCTCAATCCCGCCTTAGACTCGTTCAACCCACTAAACTGAAGAACTCAAAACCCTGTAATGAAAATCGAAGCAACAACCTGAAAAAAACTCGCAATTGAAGTGATCTTCTTCACAATTGCACTAAACGGAACGCAACTAAACCAAAAACTACTCGATTTCTAACAATTAAAAATCAACAATTTATTTTGTTTTCGGGTTGGACGGTTTGGGTTGGGTTTGGATTGGGGAAACACTCTAGAGCATGGCCATGTCTACAACTACCACATACCTGCGCAGGATTTTTCTTCGTCGACTTGTTGAATCTTGGCGACGACTCGAAACAGCCAGGAACCTCGATGATGGCGGCGAGAACCTTCGTAACGATGGCGGCGAAGGAAATCGTTCCGCCGTCGCTGCAGGAACTCGAACAAACGTCCTCGGACGGAAATGGTGGCCCGAAACGCCACGGGGACCGTATTCGACTTCTGTCGACACTCGAAAAAACGCCAGCCTGTACCCAAAAAGCGCAGGTCGCTAGAAAGACCAACGCGAAACTTTGCATTACAAAACTACATTTAAAAAGTCGAGTAAAATCATATTACCTTTTTGAGTCACAAATTAAAATTTAAAATGAGTTCGCGTCCGTCGGAAACACCGACTTTGAAACGTTACACTACTCTACCCTAGCAACACACATGTTATAATTATGTATTATCAACTGATATATGACCTAAACTAGTCATATATAAGTCGATAATACTCAATTATAACATGTGTGTTGCTCGGGTACAGAACAAACAAACATAACAAAATTAGGAACAAAGTACAAACGAAAAATCACTTCAATCACATCACCTTTAAGTTATAACGAATCTATCAAACTTTATCTAAATTAACTTTCAAAATTGAATCACGAAGCAGACAAGGAACCTGCTCACATAAAGAGCCTATTCTTTCGAAAATTGCGCCCAAATTAAATTTGATATGGCGAGAGTTCGTTCCTTCGGTGAACGAACATGGCTAAAACGAAAATAAACACTACAAAGGTTTGCACATCACTACACATATCCCATACTGGGTGACGTCAATTTAGTACATTTAGTCTAGACACAAACCTTATCGACAATATACGTAACACTGAGCTCAATCATATTCAAATTCAAATGATTTTGCTTAAAAAGATAAAAACGTCAAAAGTTCACAAACTTTTTTATTGATTTTTTAACTAAAAGAACGTAAAACGTTACACATTATGCTGAATACTATTGTCCCGAATTTATAATTACCTTGAATGACATTGCCCGATGGTTATGGAATTGGAATTGATGCCATTCTAGGAAATGGAACTCGAGGTTATGATTTTCAGGTTTATGGTATTCGGGGTAAGGGGTATTCTTTAAAAAAGACAACTTTCATTCTTTAAAAAAGACTTCACTTAACTTTGTTATAAGAAAATCTCAAATTGTTATGTGGCCCTGTTGGTTACCTGCCAATGTATCGACCATAACAGGATTCGAATCGTACACAAACTGTTGATTTATCTAAAAACTTTCATTTTTCTTCGATCGCAAACTGTGTCTGTGAAGTTAAGACTCATTCGCTGCTTTTATTAGTTAAGACAAACGAAAATAAATCATACTTTGCTGAACAAACTTTTTGTAGGTGACAAAACCAGAGTTGCTTAATATCAGTCATATCAGCTGATGGCTGATGGTCTAAAACTATCAATATCACTTGCGAGCTGTCAATATCACTATTTGACAACCAATAGCAGTGATGCGACTTCGCACTCTAGATCATAATCACTGCTGAATGAGTGATCACGTGGTATTTATCCATGCTATCAATGTTTTTCAGTGACCAACACATAGTTTCAAATTATCTGCAGCACTGCTAAAAATATCGTACTGATAAATTGCCATTTTATTTGCTTAACTTGAGGCTAAACTTAACCCATCAGTGATATCCATAGTCTATCGCCATCAATGTACTGGTGATGGCGTAGACAACATGATGTTGATATGATATAAATTGATCCGAATTGTATCGTAGTCGGCCTGTAGAAATCAGCATATTTTAAGCGTTGATAGTGACAGCGAGCAACTCTGGACAAAACAAATATTTAAAATTAAGCTCTGTAAGTGCTACGATTTAAAATTCTATAAAATATTAAAAAACGGATGTTCTATACTTTGCATTATTATTCTATTTTGTATCGATTCTTCCTACTTCGTTAATTTCATTTTATTCCACACCCTGCTACCCATAACCGAAAACGCAAGTCCTCTTTGACGTCAACTTACGCTTCGATGTACAACATAAATCGCATGTTAAATAATCTAAATCGTGAGTTCATTGCTTCACCAAACTATTCAGAAAATAGTTGTATGAAAACTAAATTGGTTACATGATGAAATTGACTCCGTAATGCCTCATAGCACTTGAGCTTATGAAAAATCACTTAATCGTGAGGGATTTTTGTGGCATGTAAGAGCAATGTGTAATTGGAAACAAATAAAAAAAAACAATTCTCATTCAGACCTTCACCTAGAAGTTACAAATAACTTAAAACACCAAATTTGAACTAAATTTAGATGGTATATTTCTTCAGATAATGGCCAATGAAAATCCGTTTAAAAATCTCAGATTTCTAATGAATTTGTGGACTTCTACAATCAAAAGGGTGTAACTTCAAAACGGGCCCTACATTTTCAATTTTGCCCTGACGTGCAGCTTAGCTATAGAAAACGACTGGTGAGCACATATTTGATGGAAATTTTTTTTCTGATAACAACGGTCAGGGGAGCACCGTGAGAGTAACGGGACAGAACTTTTATTTCACACAGTATCGTTTACATCGACACGTTCGGTCGCTTACTATTTCACGGTCGAGTTTTTTCGCGTTTCTCTTCAAGTAATTGCGCTAATTACTTCCGAAAAATAGTGAAAAATATCCCTTCGCTGCCAGTGATTTAGTGGATAGTGAAGATTTTGATAACAGCTGTCCCAGTTTAGTGGAAAAAGAGATTTAGTTTTACAATTGCTCAAACGAAAGGACGCCACACAACGTCGCCATCGTGATAAAATAACCCCACATCAGCTTTCTCACTCGAACTTGCACGCAAGTTCGTTTGCGCCGCTTGCATCTTCTGCTTGAGCCAGTCACTCAAATCGACGGTTGGTTTTCGCGATAAGAAAATAATAAACTAGCACTTAAAAAGAAACATACGAAATACTCGATTCATTGGTGTTCCACATAATCAACACGCCCCACCAGCGATGTCGCTGAGTGGCGGCTATCCTCCCCTCCCCGGTGATCCTGGAGGAGGGACTGCTAGTTACATCGACGGAACGTACACTGGAGCAACATTGCCCAGTTACATGGACCCACAAGAAAACTGCGGTAAACGGAAGGATCGAAGGAGCGATTCCTAAAGCTCAGGGCCGGTCATACGCACTGAAAGTCAGAAGTAGGCACCACATCGAAAGGCTTCTAACGATGACGCAACTCACCGATGGTACCGCTGTCAAAGTTTCCTACCACCCGGGACTCAACTCAACACGATGCGTGATCAGCTGCCGCGATCTAATGAAGGTTAAGGATGACAACGAGATCCTTGATTGCCTGAAGGACCAAAACATCATAGGTATCCGTCGAATAACCAGGAAAGTAGGTGAAGATAGAGAACTCACACCCACGGTGATTCTCACCGTAAGTGGAACTACACTTCCCGAACACATCGACATCGGTTACCAGCGTATTCAAACCAGGCCCTACTACCCTGCACCAATGCTCTGCTACCAGTGCTACCAATTTGGCCACACCAGGCAAAAATGCCAGAAGCAAATCCCGACGTGTGGAAACTGCAACCAGGAACATGAACTGACACAAGGTGTTCGATGCCAAAACCCTGCATACTGCGCTCGGTGTAAGTCTAGCGACCATTCGCTCGGCAGCCGTAAATGTCCAGTGTACCAAAACGAGGACGCAATACAGCACATACGAGTGGATAGGGGGTTGTCTTATCCCGAAGCCAGAAGAGCTTTTGAAGCAAGCACTGGTCAACGTTCTTTCGCAGGTATTGCAGTTCATAGCAAAGATAAAACCATCTCGGACTTGTCGGCGAAGTTGGAAGCTCTCTCTGTACAAATGGTTGAAAAGGATAGCAAAATAAAGACTCTCGAAGATCAAATCTCCTCAAGAAATGTTCCCAACAGCAGCAACGAATTCCAGCGTCTCGAAAAACTGATTATTAACCTGCAAAATCAAATACAAAAGAAGGATGAGAGGATCCTAAATCTAGAGAAAGCCTTAGAGAAGGACTCCAGGTTGGATCTGGTCCGCAAGCATGGGACCATTGAGGACCTTGTCGCTAAAGTCTCGCTCCTTCAAGAGACTGTAACTAAAAAGGACAACAAAATTAGAATTCTACGCGCGCACACCAAAACCACTTCTCTCGACAGCAGCAACTCCAAATTACAACGACAGCAACCCACCAAAACTCAAGTCCCCCCCTCATTTCCCGGCTCTCAAGGGCACAACAACCAGAAAGATAGAACAAGCAAGACAACACCAGTCACCGTAGTGCAGAACCTATCGGTAGTACCCGCGACGCCGATGGATGTAGTCGCTTCTGGGACCAACACCGGAACAAAACCGAAATTGAGGAAAAAAAATGCAGAAAAAACAGCGGCGATCTCCATGCTAAACGAACCAAGGCCAACGAATCAGTAATGTACATCTCCGATACAGAAGATTTTCCAGCACCTGAAAACGATATTTGCAATGAGTCAGGGGTAGAACACCACATTTCGTCGTCTTCAGACGAAGCAATGGAAGAGAGCGTGGCATCAGGAACATTTTAGCAAGCTACGTCCTACCTTTTTCCACCATCCGTAATAACAAATAACTACAATGAGTTATAAACCAAAAATTATTTCATGTCGAGATAAAAACAACATGCATCAAACAGAGGACGATACCCCAAACAAACTCCTGAACAAACTTTCCTTCCCCGCTAACATAGCGGCTCAAACAGCACTCCCGAACGTCCAACCCTTGGGATTGGAAACTTCTGGGTCGCGTGATAACTTCACTCTCCCCCTTCTGGACTCCGAGGGACTCATAAACACATCAAGCAAACAAGATAAGGCCTCGGGTAGTCGGGGCCCCACCAGTGCGGAAGACTTTGGTGAACCGGAACTGGTGGACAACCTCCGACATCCGTTGGCAAACTCTTTGGAAATAAACTGCGTTGGAACCATCGGTACTCCGTTTGTAGAAAACAACGGGTCGCGTGATAACATCATACTCCCCCACCCGGACTTCGACAGAACCAAAAAAACAAGCCAGCAGGATAAGGTCTCGGACAGCCGGGGCCCCACCAGTGCGGAAGACTTTGCTGGACCGGAACCGGTGGACAACCTCCGGCGTTCGTTGGCAAACTCCTTTGAAACGGTCAGCGAGGGAGTTAAGGCTTTGCACTGTAAGGAAAACAACGGGTCGCATGATAACATCATACTCCCCCAGGACGACGAGCAAACTAATAAGGAAAATGCCTCAAGTAGCCGTAGCACCACCAGCGTGAGAGCCTCGTGTGAATCGGATCGTTTGGACAATCCCCGGCGGTTGTTGGCTCCCAGACAGGAGACAGTTCCGCCTGCACAGTTACAATTTAATAATCCTATCCCTCCGGAAGCTCGGTCGGATGCGCAGAAATATGACCAATGGAAGTACAGAACCGACAACGCCGCTATTCCAGCTGCTGGCCCTTCATCCTTATTGACCTTCATTCCTGTGAGCTCAATATCCTCACCGCTAGAAAGACCCACTTTAGCTGTTTCTGCCTGTGAAGATCCATTGCGATCTGCTTCCAGTCTTAAGTCTTCCTGCAAACCCGTAGGACTAGCACGCAGACGAAGTACGCGAACAAGAACCCCTCCCTCACACCCAGGCAACGCGAGTAGCAAGAAGACGAAGCATTCATCGCTAGCGATACAATGGAATATGAATGGCTATTCGAACAACCTTGCTGATCTAGAACTGCTCATAGCAGAGTCTACACCCGTTATAATTGCCCTTCAGGAGATTCATAGATCAGACACCAAAACAATGGAAAAAACTCTACAAGGCCAATACAACTGGATCCTGAAAGGTGGGGCAAACATTTATCAGTCTGCAGCAATTGGAATCCATAGATCAACAACCTACGTTGACATTACTCCTAACTCAGATCTGATCGCAGTAGCAGCTAGAGTTGAATCTCCCTTTCCAATAACCGTTGTCAGTATTTATATACCAACATTGGATTGCAAGAACATTGAGCAGAGGTTGTCCAATTTTCTCGATCAGCTTCTCCCGCCTTTCCTGATCCTGGGCGATTTTAACGCGCATCATGTTAGCTGGGGTTCACGAAGGAACACTGAAAAGGGCTTCCAAATTCTTCGGGCCTCGGAAAAAGCAAACCTTCGTATATTGAACGACGGCTCTCCCACTTTCACGCGACCGCTTATCAGTTCAGCCATAGATATATCTTTCGCTAGCGAAAACCTTTTAGGACGCCTTCAGTGGTCAATTTCCAAGGATCCCATGGGTAGTGACCATCATCCGATATCGATCTACTGCAACTTCCCCACACCAAAAACAACCACACGTCCACGATGGAAATATGAATTAGCTGACTGGCAACTTTTCCAAAATACCATTGAAATCAGCCCTATAGACGATGATACTCCACTAGAAGGGTTGATTAGCACAATCCTTACAGCAGCCTCCGAAGCCATTCCGAAAACAAGCCCAAACGCTGGCCGTCGGGCGCTAAGATGGTGGTCACCTGAAACCAAGACCGCTATTAAATTGAGGAGGAAAGCCCTAAGAAAAATGAAACGGATTCCGAAAGACCACCCTAACGCAGAAAAAATAGCTGCGGACTACTGCTCAAAACGCAACGCATGCCGGGACATAGTTCGTGCTGCAAAGCGCAAATCATGGGACGAATTCCTGAACGGTATAAGCAGTGACAGCTCATCTTCCGAACTGTGGAAAAGCATAAACGCGTTGCAAGGGAAACGCGGCATCAACGGTATTGCCATTAAAACCAGCAACGGCATCTCCAGGGACCCCAAAGAAATTGCGAACATTCTTGGTGGTTTCTTCGCTAAATTGAGCTCTCGGAGCGGTTATAACCCTGATTTTACTCAGCTTGACGATTTTTCGACTACCGTTGAATCCATCTCAATCCCGCGTAGCCGCCCAGGTGATCGATTAGACAAACCCTTTTCTTCTGCTGAATTGTCCTTTGCATTAGGTAACGGTAAAGGAAAATCAGCTGGGCCAGATGACATCGGCTACCCTCTCCTTCGTCACCTTCCACCCATCGGAAAAAGAGTTTTACTTAAAAATTACAATAGAATTTGGGAAGATAGAACTTTTCCCGATCAATGGCGACACAGCCTAGTCATTCCTATTCCCAAAAATGACTCGAATCGTACTGAACCGAGCGGATACCGCCCCATCTCCTTGACCAGCTGCTGTGGTAAGGTCATGGAACGAATGGTCAATCGAAGACTAACACAATTCATCCGTGACAACGATCTCCTCGACCATCGACAACACGCATTTCGCCAAGGATGTGGCACAAACACGTACTTCGCAACACTCGGCCAAGTTCTAGACGACGCCCTCGAAAAAGGCCTCCACGTGGACTTGGCCACACTGGACCTTTCAAAGGCGTACAATCGTACTTGGACTCCAGGAGTGCTTAGAACACTGGCCAGCTGGGGAATCAGTGGCAACACTTTTGTTTTCATCCGTAATTTTCTGACGAACAGAACCTTTCAAGTATGCATCGGAAACACGAAATCGAACTCTTTTCCGGAGGAAACCGGCGTACCTCAAGGCTCCGTGTTGGCGGTAACCCTCTTCCTTATCGCCATGAACGGAGTTTTTGAAACGTTACCAAAAGGCGTTTTTATATTTGTGTTTGCGGATGACATTGTTATCCTCGTTGCAGTACACAAACCAACTTTGATCCGCAGGAAACTCCAAAACGCAATCAAAGCAGTACACGATTGGGCACTATCTATAGGATTCGACCTATCACCATCCAAAAGCCATTTCTCCCATATATGCTCAGGAAGGCATCGCACCAAAAAGAATCCTCCTACCATCGACGGCGAAGAAATTCCCTTTGATGCTACGATCCGCGTCCTGGGATTATACTTAGACCGGCATCTGAGTTTTCAACCGCACTGCGATCGTATCAAAAAACAATGTGAAAGTCGACTAAACCTGCTACGAATTATCACCAGCAAGCACACCAAAAACAACCGCGACGTGGGTGTGCGTGTTACCAAAGCAATTGTCTGCAGCAGGCTACTGTACGGTGCCGAACTGCTGTGTAGAAACTCCGAAAACGTGATCAGCAAACTTGCACCGACGTACAATCGGTGCATCCGCAGTTTGTCTGGACTCCTACCCTGTACACCAGCAACATCCACATGCGTCGAAGCTGGAATTCCCCCCTTCCGATACATTTTTGCGATATCCGTATGCTCCAAAGCTGTCAGTTTCCTGGAGAAAACAAGCGGGGATGTCGAGGGAGTGTTCCTCCTCAAAGAGGCAAACAAACTCCTTCAGCAATTCGCCCACCAAATCCTCCCCCCAGTGTCCACGGTCCACTGGGTTGGAGATGAAGTGTGGGACTTCTCTCCACCCAGGATCTACTGGACACTCAATAGACCAACCAAGCAAAACCTGAATCCCACTACTGTGATTCCACGTTTCAATGAACTTATCAAAAGAAAACTGAACGGCTATGAACTCTTCTATACTGACGGCTCAAAGACTTCTAGCGAAGTTGGCTTTGGCATTTTCGGACCCAATATCAATAAATGCGGAGGCCTACCCAAATCCACCTCGATCTTTTCGGCCGAAGCTACGGCTATTCTTTCGGCGGTTACAGAATACAGCTTTACCTGGAAAGCTTTTGTTACCGACTCAGCTAGTGTACTGAGAGCTCTTGAGAACCCAAAGAACAAACACCCTTTGGTGCAAGCAATCAGAACAGCTTCAAACAGCAACACTATATATGTCTGGGTCCCCAGTCATTGCGGTATCAAGGGAAATGAAGCTGCGGACAAGCTGGCAGCAGAAGGCAGATCAAAAATACCAGCGCACCCTGAAGTACCTGCAGCCGATTTAAAAATATGGATCAAAACAGTTTTTACTTCAACATGGGAGAACGAATGGAATCTAGCTCGAGATTCTTTTCTACGGAAAATAAAAGGTGACACACATCGCTGGACCGACACAAAAAACTGGAAGGACCAAAGAATACTTTCTAGACTACGCTGTGGTTACACTAGATTTTCACACGACCTCGGATCCCGGGATGGTTTCCTCAAACAATGCTCGGTGTGCTCAACCCATATGTCGGTAGAGCACTTAATTATAAATTGCCCTGCATTCCAAATCATCCGAGATCAACATGACATCGGCCTGAGCATTAGAGACGCATTATCTAATGACGCAGACAGAGAAAAATCACTAATCGAATTCCTCAAAATCACCGGCTACTACCAATCAACATAGACCTGCGTAACTACTTACAACTAGGTAAACGGATGGGACTAGATGAAACTTGCTTACTGACAGGACGAACGACGATGACACCCCGAAGGCCAGAAACTAAAGAAAACTAAATCCATATTTCAGAATTCCGTAGGAATTTAAGAAAACTTTGATATACGTAAACTCTGTAAAAAATAATCTAATTCTCTCTTTTAAAAGAGACGAACCAGCCCAGGGCTGAAAGTCTCTATAATAAAGTAATAAAAAAAAAACTTTTATTTCCAAACGAATGGTGCTCAGAAACAAATAAGTTTAATGAAATGCAGTTTTCATTATGATCGATAAGCTGAGTTTGACTTCCTGCGAGTGGAGTTTTCCAGCCGGAAGTTCAGTTCTGGACATGGTTTTCAACCGAATACTTATTTTCCCTAGCCACATTTTCAACAATTTTAACAAAGAATTCAATGTTTGACGAAAGAGTTTAGCCATTTTTTAAACTATGAGTAACCAACCAATGCAAGAATACATCTTTTGGTTTATTTTCTTACATGGAACGAAAGCCGAAACATGGTTCCGGAAGTACTTTCCGGGTAAGAGCCCCGACCAAGGAACACATGTAAATTTGACCTAAAGTAACAATGTGACTACTTGCCTCAGCGTTGCTGTAAGAACATGCCTCTTATCTATATGGACACTTCGGCAAGGTTACCAGACAATGACTGGATTTTGAGGTCACTTCCGGTAAATTTGGAAAGGAACATAAATAACAGGTAAAACTAGCCATGCGACAGCTCAAACTTCATTAAATAACCTCAGCGTAGCTAGAACAACATGCATCTTGTCTGTATGGACACTTCGGCCAGATGACCAGATACAGAGGCCACTTCCGGTGAATCAGGAACAAACATAGATAATTGGCAAAACTAGGTATGTAACCACACAAATTTCATGAAATTGCCTCAGCGTAACTGTAAGAACATGCTTCAGCATGGATTTATACTTCAGCCAGATGAACAGACAATGACCAGATTCTGAGGTCATTTCTGGTGAACCAAGAGACAAACACAAATAAGGCATGTATTAACCCTTCAGAAAAACTCAGACAACCAAAATGTACGCCTAACGAAATCACCTGGAGGCTTTGTATCTGCAAAATTTCGCTTATAAGATGTCGCGAAAAGGCCTTCTACGTACAAAAGTGGAGGCGATATACGTGCATATATTATGTTATGATTAATAGCATATAATGCGAGTGAATAAATATTCTACCGAACTAACCTATAATCTTATGCGACTTAACTTATGATAACAAATGTTAATTTGACAGCTGCTACGGATTGAGTTGACTTACTTTGTACGAGTGTACGGGACGAAACAAAATGTATAAATGAACTCAGAAAAAAGCGTTTTATGCGAAGAAACTCATCAATCTGACGATTTTATCCACATTATTTTGCGAGTTCGATTTAATTTGTATGAATTAACGAGTTATTACGTGAACTTTGATGCGACTTCTGGTTGTCTGGGAATGTCCGGATTTTGATATCCTTTCTATTAAATCAAGAAACAAATATGATATTTTGCAAGTTGCAACGTAAACAGCAAAGCAGTGCTGAGATGATTCCATGAAGTTTAAGTATCCGTGCATCTTTTTTGTATTTCTTTCATGTTTGTCCTCTGGCTCACCAAAAGTGACCTCAGAATCCGGTCATTGTCTAGCAATCTTGCCGAAATGCCTATACAGGCAAGAATCATGTTCTTACAGAAATTCTGTCAAGAAGTTCTTACAAATTTGAGCAGTCGCTTACCTAGTTTTACCTATTATTTAGGGTTGCCTCTTGGTTCACCGGCCGTGCCCTCAGAATCTGGTCTTTGCCTGGCCAACATGACGAAAAGTCATAACAGACAAGAGCCATGTTCCAGCAGCTACGCTGAGGCTATTTCATGAAACTTGAGCATCTAAGTTTGTTTCCTGGTTCTCCGGAAGTGATCCTACAACCCAGACTTGACAATAAGTAGCCGCACTGTTGTTTTGGGTCAAATTTGCAAATTTGCATGCCGCGACTCCTACCCGGAAAATACATCCGGAACCAGCTTTCGGCTTTCGCTCCATGCAAGAAAATATATCAAGACAATGCTAACACTAAGTGTTATATTCTTGCATTGGTCCGTTACTTAAGGTGAAAATGAATCGAAGCCAAAACACAAATTTTCAAAAGCACAAATCTAGAGGACCAGACAACGGATCAAGCTGCGAACTTAATCGATTGGTCACCACCAGCCATTGATCAATCGATCAAGTTTGCGGCCTGAATTACTGTCCGATTCTCTAGATTTGTGCTCTAGAAACTTTGAGGTTTGGCTTCGATACATCTTCACCTTAAAGTTCAAAAATCGTTTAATATTGGTTTTGTTGCTTAATAGAAGGTACACCGGGGCAAGTTGAAATGGCAGGGGTAAGATGAAATAACAAGGTTGCATAGTGAAATTTTATAATGATGGGAAAACTATCTACAGCAACATTAAGGTAACAGAAGGAACAAACTTTTAGGGAAGAAGAACCTGCAAACATTTATTGGCATCATATTTTAAAAAAAAAAATGCTTATCATCTTGCCCCACCCGTTTCAACTTGCCCCGGTGTACCTTATAAAAATTGGGTCTCAAATCCCTGCATTTTTTAAACTTGTTTGTTTTTGAGCACCAGTCAATTGAAAATAAAAGGTATGTCCCGGGGCTTTCAGGGTTAAACCTCACAATCATCCGCAAAGCAAAGAAGTAGATAAGGTATTTGGAAAATTTTACACAAAGCATTCAATTACACTTCATCAATCCCTAAAATTTGTTTCGTTTATAAAATTTACCAACCATGGCTTCTCTACCTAATTTACCCCAAGCAACAAATCCTCGCCCACCCATTAAAGCGGGGTTGCTCTCGGACACCTCAGGAAATTTGCATTATTTATTCTCAGAGTGAAACCACTCATCCGCATACCGGAAAAACCTAGAAAGCACCCCGCATCGTCATCTTCCTTCCAGCATTCTCGTATCGTTTCTCATGAGGTAGCTCTGAAAAGGGTACCAGATAGTCGTAGTGGTAAACGCACAGCTATACAGCAAGACCAAGCTGAGGGTCGTGGGTTTGAAGCCTACCAGCCAAGGATCTTTTCATAGGGATATTTTTATCGAATTCTTATCATCGTATCTGTAACTCTCATCCAATAACAGTGGAAGTGCTCATAAGTACACTAAGCTGAGAAGCAGGCACTGCCACAGTTGGAACGTAACACCAGAAAAGAAGTAAGAAAATGTAGCTCTGAGACACGACCTTCACTCATGGAAAGAACACGATGCATACGTTGGCGAGTGTCAACCACTTTTCCCATTCGTCAAAGCCTACTGCCTACAATGGAGGGGATGTTCAAAGAACCTGTCTATGAAGTTTTTTGGTATCCAAATATGCCTCCTAGATTGTTTTCAAAATTGCCCTGTGTTCAACAAGAATTGACTTGGATCAGACGCCATATTTGTCCAAACAGGAAAAGCTGTACATAGTTTTTGAATGTCCCCTGAAGCGCTTCTTGTTGCTCTGCCATTTGAGTGTGCTTTCTTTTTGTCGTGCCATTGCCATAGTTTCCGTGTAAGGTTTGTGTCATAAAACTAGAATCAGCTATACATCTACACCTGCTTCGTGGCAAACTCATTACGTGACACAGGTTAACCACTTGCTCCGGGTGAGTGATGAAAGGGTTTTGTAGTGCGACACCTATGAGAAACATGCTGGCGCATGGGTTGCCCTCAAAAACGCAAATGATGCTTCAAGTTAGCGTATGAATTGCCTCAAGCGAGGCTTTTCTGAGGAGGAACAAAGATCTTGAGATCTTAATGTCGTTATATTAATTAGTAAGGCATATGGCAAAGAGACGTGAGAAAGTTTCTAGAACAGGAAACGAAAAATTTTGCATAATAGTGAACTTCTGACAGCAGAAGGTGAATTCAAATGCAAACTTGTAAATGAAGAACAAATTTGCATTTGAATTCACCTTCTGCTGTCCAATTCCACGATGCAATTTTTTCCAATCCAAATCCACTCCAAATCCAATCCAAATCCAATCCAAATCCAATCCAAATCCAATCCAAATCCAATCCAAATCCAATCCAAATCCAATCCAAATCCAATCCAAATCCAATCCAATCCAAATCCAATCCAAATCCAATCCAAATCCAATCCAAATCCAATCCAAATCCAATCCAAATCCAATCCAAATCAATTCCAAATCCAATCCCAAATCCAATCCAAATCCAATCCAATCCAATCCAAATCCAATCCAAATCCAATCCAAATCCAATCCAAATCCAATCCAAATCCAATCAATCCAATCCAAATCCAATCCAAATCCAATCCAAATCCAATCCAAATCCAATCCAAATCCAATCCAAATCCAATCCAAATCCAATCCAAATCCAATCAAATCCAATCCAATCAATCCAAATCCAATCCAAATCAATTCCAAATCCACAATCCAATCCAAATCCAATCCAAATCCAAATCCAATCCAAATCCAATCCAAATCCAATCCAAATCCAATCCAAATCCAATCCAAATCCAATCCAAATCCAATCCAAATCCAATCCAAATCCAATCCAAATCCAATCCAAATCCAATCCAAATCCAATCCAAATCCAATCCAAATCCAATCCAAATCCAATCCAAATCCAATCCAAATCCAATCCAAATCCAATCCAAATCCAATCCAATCCAATCCAAATCCAATCCAAATCCAATCCAAATCCAATCCAAATCCAATCCAAATCCAATCCAAATCCAATCCAAATCCAATCCAAAATCCCAATCCAAAATCCAATCCAAAATCCAATCCAAATCCAATCCAAATCCAATCCAAATCCAATCCAAATCCAATCCAAATCCAATCCAAATCCAATCCAAATCCAATCCAATCCAAATCCAATCCAAATCCAATCCAAATCCAATCCAAATCCAATCCAAATCCAATCCAAATCCAATCCAAATCCAATCCAAATCCAATCCAAATCCAATCCAAATCCAATCCAAATCCAATCCAAATCCAATCCAAATCCAATCCAAATCCAATCCAAATCCAATCCAAATCCAATCCAAATCCAATCCAATCCAAATCCAATCCAAATCCAATCCAAATCCAATCCAAATCCAATCCAAATCCAATCCAAATCCAATCCAAATCCAATCCAAATCCAATCCAATCCAAATCCAATCCAAATCCAATCCAAATCCAATCCAAATCCAATCCAAATCCAATCCAAATCCAATCCAAATCCAATCCAAATCCAATCCAAATCCAATCCAAATCCAATCCAAATCCAATCCAAATCCAATCCAAATCCAATCCAAATCCAATCCAAATCCAATCCAAATCCAATCCAAATCCAATCCAAATCCAATCCAAATCCAATCCAAATCCAATCCAAATCCAATCCAAATCCAATCCAAATCCAATCCAAATCCAATCCAAATCCAATCCAAATCCAATCCAAATCCAATCCAAATCCAATCCAAATCCAATCCAAATCCAATCCAAATCCAATCCAAATCCAATCCAAATCCAATCCAAATCCAATCCAAATCCAATCCAAATCCAATCCAAATCCAATCCAAATCCAATCCAAATCCAATCCAAATCCAATCCAAATCCAATCCAAATCCAATCCAAATCCAATCCAAATCCAATCCAAATCCAATCCAAATCCAATCCAAATCCAATCCAAATCCAATCCAAATCCAATCCAAATCCAATCCAAATCCAATCCAAATCCAATCCAAATCCAATCCAAATCCAATCCAAATCCAATCCAAATCCAATCCAAATCCAATCCAAATCCAATCCAAATCCAATCCAAATCCAATCCAAATCCAATCCAAATCCAATCCAAATCCAATCCAAATCCAATCCAAATCCAATCCAAATCCAATCCAAATCCAATATCCAAATCCAATCCAAATCCAATCCAAATCCAATCCAAATCCAATCCAAATCCAATCCAAATCCAATCCAAATCCAATCCAAATCCAATCCAAATCAATCCAAATCCAATCCAAATCCAATCCAAATCCAATCCAAATCCAATCCAAATCCAATCCAAATCCAATCCAAATCCAATCCAAATCCAATCCAAATCCAATCCAAATCCAATCCAAACCATCCAAATCCAATCCAAAATCCAATCCAAATCCAATCCAATCCAAATCCAATCCAATCCAAATCCAATCCAAATCCAATCCAAATCCAATCCAAATCCAATCCAAATCCAATCCAAATCCAATCCAAATCCAATCCAAATCCAATCCAAATCCAATCCAAATCCAATCCAAATCCAATCCAAATCCAATCCAAATCCAATCCAAATCCAATCCAAATCCAATCCAAATCCAATCCAAATCCAATCCAAATCCAATCCAAATCCAATCCAAATCCAATCCAAATCCAATCCAAATCCAATCCAAATCCAATCCAAATCCAATCCAAATCCAATCCAAATCCAATCCAAATCCAATCCAAATCCAATCCAAATCCAATCCAAATCCAATCCAAATCCAATCCAAATCCAATCCAAATCCAATCCAAATCCAATCCAAATCCAATCCAAATCCAATCCAAATCCAATCCAAATCCAATCCAAATCCAATCCAAATCCAATCCAAATCCAATCCAAATCCAATCCAAATCCAATCCAAATCCAATCCAAATCCAATCCAATCCAAATCCAATCCAAATCCAATCCAAATCCAATCCAAATCCAATCCAAATCCAATCCAAATCCAATCCAAATCCAATCCAAATCCAATCCAAATCCAATCCAAATCCAATCCAAATCCAATCCAAATCCAATCCAAATCCAATCCAAATCCAATCCAAATCCAATCCAAATCCAATCCAAATCCAATCCAAATCCAATCCAAATCCAATCCAAATCCAATCCAAATCCAATCCAAATCCAATCCAAATCCAATCCAAATCCAATCCAAATCCAATCCAAATCCAATCCAAATCCAATCCAAATCCAATCCAAATCCAATCCAAATCCAATCCAAATCCAATCCAAATCCAATCCAAATCCAATCCAAATCCAATCCAAATCCAATCCAAATCCAATCCAAATCCAATCCAAATCCAATCCAAATCCAATCCAAATCCAATCCAAATCCAATCCAAATCCAATCCAAATCCAATCCAAATCCAATCCAAATCCAATCCAAATCCAATCCAAATCCAATCCAATCCAATCCAAATCCAATCCAAATCCAATCCAAATCCAATCCAAATCCAATCCAAATCCAATCCAAATCCAATCCAAATCCAATCCAAATCCAATCCAAATCCAATCCAAATCCAATCCAAATCCAATCCAAATCCAATCCAATCATCCAATCCAATCCAAATCCAATCCAAATCCAATCCAAATCCAATCCAAATCCAATCCAAATCCAATCCAAATCCAATCCAAATCCAATCCAAATCCAATCCAAATCCAATCCAAATCCAATCCAAATCCAATCCAAATCCAATCCAAATCCAATCCAAATCCAATCCAAATCCAATCCAAATCCAATCCAAATCCAATCCAAATCCAATCCAAATCCAATCCAAATCCAATCCAAATCCAATCCAAATCCAATCCAAATCCAATCCAAATCCAATCCAAATCCAATCCAAATCCAATCCAAATCCAATCCAAATCCAATCCAAATCCAATCCAAATCCAATCCAAATCCAATCCAAATCCAATCCAAATCCAAAATCCATCCAAATCCATCCAAATCCAATCCAAATCCCATCCAAATCCAATCCAAATCCAATCCAAATCCATCCAAATCCAATCCAAATCCAATCCAAATCCAATCCAAATCCAAATCCAAATCCAATCCAAATCCAATCCAAATCCAATCCAAAATCCAATCCAAACCAATCCAAATCCAATCCAAATCACCAAATCCATCCAATCCAACCAACTCCAATCCAAATCCAAATCCCAAATTCAAGTCAAAGCCAAATCCAAGTCAAAGCCCAATCCAATCCCACGACAAGTCAGTTTGTTGACATTCCCCTTCCTAAAACTATAAGGACTATCATTTCGTCGAACCACTCCGACTGAAGGGCTTAACGAAAAAGTGATTGCATCATTGTTGAGGCATCTTAATCGACATAGGCCGTCACCCACTTGGGGACGACGGCACTCATGTCACAAGGACTTCTTCGAGAAGCAATTTTCCGCAGTTTTTCCTCCTCTCGATCATCACTTTCATTGGCCCCGACCAAACAAACATCGCACTTTTATTATCGTCATTATTATTTTCAATCATTATTGCCTTCCTTTTGTTCTCGATCTCCGGACCTCGGACGAACGGGTTGGTCGGCGGGTTGTCCTCCTAATTTTATGTCACGTCTTCATAGGATGTCGTCGGTGCATGTGCTGTAGGAATCTGCTGTTTTCCTTCCTCTTTCATTTTCCATAATTTTCCCGCACCACATGTGAAAAGTTTTTCTCCTTCATAATCCTTAGTGCTTTTGACTTTTGGCTGGTGTAATAGGTTAGGATAAGTTTTGATATCCTACAAACTTTTTCTTCTAACTATTTTCCAACTATTTTTCATTGCGATTTACACCTTTGGTTTTTTTTTAACTCGGAAATTTTAAATAATTATCAAAGTTTTTTTTTATGTTGTCGAACAGTAAATGAAAAATAAACATTATATAAACGAGTTCCTTAAATTCGTTTCTTCTGAGCAACAGGTACCTCCTTTCCATAGGTGAATTGTTCTAAGACATTTCATATTTCACGTGACGACAATGATAGCACTGAAACGACCACGTTTCAGCTTTATATTCTAGCATGACGTCGTTTGGTCGATTGTGAACAGAATAAGAAAAAGTTTGATACAACCAATGGTAGGGTAGAGAGGCTATTTTTAGTCTAATCTTTGTCTCAAAATTTGCAAGGGGACAAAAACTGATACAGGGATGAAGAACAGCGCCCTTACCCTAGTAGTGGAACGAAGGATGAATTTGGCCTTGTTGGTGCACAGCAGGGGTGCATTGTGTGGGACGAGCTTAATGTTCGCGGTATTCATCGTGCTGCGAAAGTGAAAGTACTCGGGAAGTACATAAAACAACACAAAGTGTGCACAAAAGCTTGTTGTGAGCCAACAGGCATGAGGTAATGGGGTATGAGTCTGGTTGGCGTTTCATGAACCATGATCTAATACAATGCATCATTGTTTTCCTTGAGCAACATGTCTGGGTTAAAATTGTAATGCTTGATTGTTTTTTCCCCGTGAAGGCAGAATAAGGGGCCATCTTTGTTCTTTCGTCGGGTACCGTCGCTAACTAAGTTCACAGGAGAACGCTATGAAACCGGCCTACTCTGGTAATACGACGCCGTTCGCCTGCCGAACAGTCAAGCGATGGTCCAGCGACGTTTCCAGTGCCTTGAACAACGCATGATGAAGGAGGAAACATTGGCTAAAACGTTGAAGGAGAAAATGACCGATTACTACAAGAAAGGCTACATACGAAGGTTATCCGACGAAGAATTGCGGCAGCCATCACTCAACTAAACCAGGGAAAGTAAGGATTGTATGGCACGATGCGGTCAAAGCATTCCGAGTATCTCTGCAATCTGCCTTGCTGAAAGGTTCCGATCATCTTTCGTCGTTGTTCACTGTGATGATCCGTTACCGCGAATGTCCCATAGCCCTGACTGGTGACATACGGAAAATGTTCCACAGGTTCGGATGCGGCCAGAAGACCAGCAGTGCCAACGTTTTTACTGGAGGGACGATGATGGAAAAGTAGCGGTCTACGTGATGTACGTCATGACATGCGGCGCTTGGTGTTCTCCCAGCAGTGCCCAATATGCGATGAACTTAAAAGCTCTGCGCTTCGCTCAGAAATACGCTGCTGCGGTGGAGGTTATCGAGAAACGGCACTACGTCTACGATATGCTGGTAAGCGTCGACACAGAGGAGGGGGCGGTCGAACTTGCCAAAGAAATGAGGTACGTACACTCACAGGGTGGGTTCGAAATACGTAATTGGACCACCAACTCTCAACGCGTCCAGGAAGCCCTACGTGGAAGAGAAGATTCTTGACCTTTCGCCAGAATTGGGAACGGAAAAGGTGCTCGGGATGTGGTGGTGCACAGCTTCAGACGTGTTCACCTACAAAGTCGGCTGGAACCGTTATGATGGTGAACTGAGGATAGGTCACCGCCAGCCCACGAAAAGAGAGGTTCTACGGGTTCTAATGACGATCTTCGACCCCCTTTGACTCATCGCGCCATTCGTCATGTTCCTTAAGATCCTACTTCAAGAAATCTGTCGCAGTGTAATTCAATGGGACGACAAGATCGATGACAACGCCTTTGCTAAATGGTGCAGCTGGCTGTGAGTGCTGCCTCAAGTCGAACATGTTCAGACACCTCGATGCTTCTGCTCTCAAGCCTCTTCGGATTTAGACGACGTTCAGCTACACACATTTCGTAGATGCCAGCGAGAATGCTACCCAAGTAACCTCAAGCATTATAAAATTGCACGTATTCTACTGTATATCAACAATATTGATGCTGATTGGTTTAATACGACAAATTTCAAGAGCTGTCAGGCAATAAGCATCAATGCTACAGTACAAATGTATCAATGTACTAATATTACTTTAAGAATTGCTTGGTTGCATAATTCTAGCATTAGTTCGACTGTATAAGGGCCCTTTTCCATTTTTAAATTACTATAATGGTAGGCTTACGGCAATGCAGATGCTTTATATAAGCAATGATATAATGCTCCATGGTTACTTGAGTATGGCTGCCGCATTCTACCTACGATTTGAGTGGAATAGATTCGTTTGGTGCCGTTTAGTTGCCACCAAAACAAGAGTAGCACCTTTGAGATACCACTCTACCCCGCGGCTTGAACTAATGGCAGCTGTCATCGATACACGATTCTCCCAAGCAATCACCGGATCTCTGTCAATCACTCCAAGTAAGCAGTTCTTCCTCTCGGACTCCAGGCATATGATTTGCTGGATAAACTCGGACCATCGTCGTTACACATTTTTCGTTGCCAGCCGCGTTAACAAGATCCTGGAAGCTACGGACCACAAACAATGGCGGTGGGTCCCGACAAAGCTAAACGTAGATGACGAAGACACAAAATGGAAGTTATTTCCGGACATGACGCCAGAGTCCAGGTGGTTCATTGGGCCAGAGTTTTTACAGCTTTCGGAAGAACTATGGCCATGTCAATCAACAAAAGGTAGCAAGACATCAACAGAACTCCGTCCTTCTCTACTAACTCACTTTACCGTACCAGATCCACCAATCAACATCTCCAGCTGGAAGCGGATGATCAAGGTAGCCGCATTCGTACGTTTCGTTACTGTCGTCTGAAGGTCCCGTTCATGGGCCTTCTTCCACAGAGGAAAAGCAGATCGCCGAACGCTACGTGATTCGTCAAGCTCAACGAGAAGCTTTCTCAGACAATTCTGCAGAAGCCATCCAGGGAACATAAAACCATTCCCAAAACCAGTGCTTTGTTTAAACTATCTCCTACGACGACGGATTGATGCGGATGCGAGGAAGAATCGACGCATGTTGTCAAGCCACCGAAGACGGTAAGAACCCAATTATCCTTCCACGTGACTACCATACCATCAAACTTATTATCGCACATTATCACTATAAGTAGAACCACCTTAACCAACAAACCGCAATAAATGAGCTCCGCCATAGATACTGCATACCGCGACTACGAGCGGTCTACGCCAAGGCACGGTACAATTTCTAACACTGCAAAAACCATCGCGCCGCACCGCAGCCTCCTATAATGGCCGACCTTCCTTCAGAGCGACTGGACTAATTCGCTCGATCCCATATTGGCGTAGATCATTTCTATCCACTCAAAGTTGTTGTAGGGCGTCGCGTGAATAAACGATGGGGCATGCTGGTTACGTGCCTGACTACGTGTGCAATCCACATCGAAGTGGTACACACTTTGAGTACCGACTCGTGCATCATGTGTCTTCGCAACTTTGCAGCACGTCGAGGTACACCTAGAACGATCTACAGTGATCGCGACACATGCTTTATCAGCGCGAGCCGCGAATTAATGAACATTGTAGCTGCGTTCAACCAGGACGATCTGATAAAGGAGATCGGTGGGACCGAAACAAACTGGATATTCAAACATCCAGCCTCATCGCACATGGGCGGCAGCTGAAACGAAACCTGATGGCGAATCGGCCGTCTCACAAGCCTAACGATGACGTGATACGGAACCTTCTAGTCGAGATCGAGAACACCGTAAACTGTCGGTCACTAACGCACGTTCCTGTAGACGATGAGTCCGCATGCGCACTCACCCCTTATCACTTCCTCTTGGTGTCAATGGATGGTACTAAGCCGCTATACACTTTGGACGACAACGGAGCAACCCTACGACGGACCTGGCGAATGTCGCAACAGCTTGCGAACCAGTTCTGGAAACGTTGGCTTAGTGACTATCTACCGGAGATCACTCACCGAACGAAGTGGTACACCGATACGAAGCCTATTGCTGTCGGTGACATAGTGGCCGTTGTTGATCCAAAGCTTCCCATGAATTGCTGGCCCAAAGGTAATGTCATCGCTACTAGCATCAGCCGGAAGGACAAGAAGCCGGCGGCCACCGTGCAAACCGCCACCGGAGTGTTCGAACGTCCGGTAGCCAAGCTGGCCGTGCTGGATGTAGGGCGCGACGTATTGTAAGCCGACCAGAGGATTGCCGTACCTGGAGGGAATATTGAGTACACCCTGATGTACCTGCGCGCCTCTCTATCCAATCTAGCCTCTTTAATTAGTACATACACCACTCTGCGCTGGCAGCGTATGATACCTTCTTACATAGAGAGGTCTACAGAACGTCATCATTCAACGTTATTGCGGAAAAAAAGCGTTGATACCGTGAAAACCACAACATCATTCTAGTACTGCATTAATTTCCCTAATTTGTAACTCACGGCTGTTCACTCACAGCTACAGACAGCTTAAGAGGGTTGACAGAAGGAGACCCTTCCCAGCGGCTAACGGGGCTCTCTAAATACCCTTCAACTCTAAGGTCGGCACGCTTATCCTTGCTGTTTCGCGAAATTCAGGAAAACACTTCTTCTTCTTCTTTCTGGTGTTACGTCCCAACTGGGACAAAGCCTGCTTCTCAGATTAGTGTTCTTATGAGCACTTCCACAGTTATTAACTGAGAGCTTTCTTTGCCGATTGACCATTTTTTTTGCATATGTATATCGTGTGGCAGGTACGAAGATACTCTATGCCCTGGGAATCGAGAAAATTTCCTTTACGAAAAGATCCTCAACCGGTGGGATTCGAACCCACGACCCTCAGCATGGTCATGCTGAATAGCTGCGCGTTTACCGCTACGGCTATCTGGGCCCCAGGAAAATACTTGGGTTGCATTTTCACACTCCTGTTTATTATTCTACTTCTTCTCTCACTCTATCTCTCTCACTTTTCCTCTGACTATTCTATCTCGCTATCTACCTTTCTCCCTACTTCACCTACTTTCTTAAGACTAGTCTGACCTTTTCTCATTTTATATCTCCGCTCGGTCCATGGTTTCCTGCGACCTTTGCCGCCATACCAGGACCACGGGATGAGCATTTAGGACAAAAGGCTGCGGATGGCTTCACCGGGACGCATCCCGGTAGTCGGCCTGATGTAGCGATGGCCGGATCTGAATTTGCCCAATGTTAGGGATAACCACGGTTCTGTTAAGGGGGTGGGGGAGGGGGTGTTTATAAAGGTATTACTATCTTTTATAACCGACGGCTCCTAATCCTACCACACTCACTCTTCCACCTCTCTCACTGATGGGAATACTTGGGTAAATGGCCAAACTTATCTCCAGAATATTTATCATGGCCTTGCTAGGGGTGATTCAAAAATGACGTCCATCATTTGGGGGAGGGGGGGGGGGTGTCTACGAAAGTGTGACAGTACGTGTATAAGGTATTGGAAAAAGCGCGACAGAGGGGGGAGGGGGGTGGCTTCTAGAAATTCCGAAAAACGATGGACGTCATATTTGAATTGCCCCCTACCACACTGAAAAAAATCCGTACTCGTATCCATGAACAGCTGTCATGAATACGAGAACAACCAAAAATACACCGTGAACTAGATCATGTTTACATGAATGAACTAATCTACGATGACGTCACGCTGTAACTTCCAGCGGAAAGAAAACCTTTACTGCGGGCCGTGTTGACAAAAATGAACGGTTTCACTGCGCATTCATCCACTCAATGTTCATCCGGTGAAAAATTAATTCAGTGGATGTTGGTCCGGATGTCATTTTATGAAAACACAGCTCGAAAAGAAAAAGAAAATCGACAATAAAAGAAGACCGTGGATAAGTCCATGTGTTGCCTGGTTCCGAGAACGTTCACGATAACGCAACGGTGGTTCACGGTGTATTTTTGACAGTTCCCTTTTCCGGAATTCTTTTTTGAACGTGCAACAGTTGTTCCCATGGGATTGAGGCAGAGTCCTCGGTAGCTTGTAGTTATGGTAGCATTTGGTAGGCTGCGTACCGATCGGGTGACCAAACATAGAGCAGAAAAACACTACACAAACACTTTCCTGAATAATAAACATTCAATTGACACGATAACTACACTAATCGCGACAAAACTTCGGTAACCTGCTAAGGGGGCACTACGAACAGTTACAAATTTCATTACTTACTCACTATTATTTACATTTAATTTTTCTCTATGAACTACATGGAAGCTGTGCTTAATTATTGAAATCTTATCTACAGTGTCGTCTGAAGCCTACAAAGTTCATTACTATAACCTCAAATCTATTCACATTGAGAAACTACATGCAAAAAAAAGTGTTACGTGAGAATGGAGATACGAACCCCTGAGCATTTGTCGGACTACGTACGATTGCATACGCTTGCCAATTTTCGGTGTTTTCAGCTCTGCTTTGTTGTTGTTGATTGCTTGATCAACTAGCAATACGATCACGAACAACAGCAATGGTCTTTATCCACTGGTGTACTAAACCAACTCGGCCGAAGAATTTTGACACTAGAGCGGGTCCAGATCACGATGATCATACGGGAGCGTGCCCCGCTCAAATGTCACAATTCTCAGACCGAGTGAATTTAGTAAACCGGTGGATTAGACCATAGAACCAACTTGTTCAGAGACGAAAACACCGAAGCTGTAAGTACTGATTTAATTTATATTTGTAACTGATTGTACTTTATACTTTAGCTTTATATCATATGGCAATAGAAGCTGGTGCGTTCGTCTTTATTGCCCTGAGGAAAGAACGGTGTCTTTCGCTGTTTGTAAAAGTTGACTTCAATGCAAAATATCGCTCATGCAATAATTTCCAAAGCAATTCCAACGGCAGAATTTTGATGAGTGCTCTTCAGGATATTTCTCAATTTATTACCCTGATAGCCCTACTTCTAGAAACCCTTCTACGATTGATTTGCACAGCCAATTCAGATTACCGACCCCAGTAAAATTTTACTGGGTTTTGGAACTACGGTTTTTTCGGTAATTTTTACGATTACCGAAAAAACCCAGTAAACCAAAATATGTTTTGATTGATGAGTGTTTTTACTGGCTTTCCAGTTTCCCATGCTTTTGCTTATCCGGATACTGTTTTTTTTTTCAGAAATCAATACAAATTAAAACCCAATCGACATGAACATGAACATCGACATGCATTTTTCGTACGAATAAACATCTACGGTATGCTCATATCTCAGTGGAAGTAACCGAAAAATGTGTGACAAAATCATTATTTGGTTAGTTTGCATACAAGAGGCAAGCTCAATGATGCAGATGAATTTACCTCTTGTATGGAAAACAACCGAATTCACCAAAGTAAGCAGTTAAATCGTCCTGAGCCTTTTTGGTTGCTCAAAAGGGTTGAGTTTCTCACTAAATTTCGACTACTTACCACGAGAAAGCGCAAAATAGATGCAGGAAAAGTTTGGTTGCCATAGCCGTGTCTCCCGGCGCCGGACGATTTTACAGCAGGAGATTCTCATTTGACACTTGCCCGCATGCGCATCAGTTTGTTTTGATTTGATTTTAACGACAAGTCAGTAAAAAACATCAACTACTGAATAGTCGGTAATTGTTTTTACTGACTTTTCGGCCTGTTCGGTAATGTTGCAAAATTGGGTCTGACAGCTACCGTAGTTCAGTAAAAAGTAAAAATTATTACTGAACCTCAGAAGTTTTCAATCAAAAAGCTGAAAGTTCGGTATTTTTTATGATTTACAATTCGTACCCAGTATAAAAAATTACCGAACAAGCAAATCGTGATTGAGTGTGTGGTCTTAACCGACTGCAATTATTTCCGCTCATATTTTCCCATATTCCTCCTTACAGTTCTCTACGTGATGCGTTCGTTCGGCGTGGTCTACGACGAGTAGGGGAATTAGGGGCATAATGGACACGTTAAGCAAATGTTCGTTTTAAGATCATTAAATGGCAATGTTTTTAATTTACCCCCGGCTAATTTTCAAGTTTGATGTTAGGACGACGTGCCACATTCATTCATAGTGATAAAAATCATATCATATGTCAGAAAAGCGAGATAGAAAATTGGGTCGAAAACAAGGCTGGTAAAAAGGTATCGGGGCGAAATGAACACCTGCATAAAATTTAGTTATTCCAATATATTCAATGACTGTCAATCATTCCGATATGCAAAAGGGCTTTCCCTCAATCATAATAGTTAAGAAGAACCTTTCTGGGTTCGTTACTTTGCTCAAAAATTAGATTCTTCCACGGTCTTGCTTATATGCCAATTTGAAACTGAGAAAAAATTTAAGTCAAATTTTGAAGAACAATTGAAGCAAAAAATATACTTTTATACCGTCAAACATTTCAAATGCATTACAGATTGCATGCAGTGAATGAATTTTTGATGAAATATGCGTATTATCAGATATTGAGAGGGTGTCCATTTCGCCCCGTATGTTCATTATGATTCTACCCCATTACCCCGAATCCCATTACCCCGAATGCCATTAACCTGAACGCCATTACCCCGAATTCCAAAACACCGACCGTCCCATCACCCCGAATGACATTACCCCGAATTCCAATATCGCGGGGAAATGTCATCAATATCATCATGTCATGATAATTGTAAATTCGGGGAAATTGCATTCGGGGTAATGGAATTCGGGGTAATGGTACATTCGGGGTAATGGAATTCGGGGTGATGGCAATCGGGGAAATGGCATTCGGGGTAATGGGGTAGAATCGTTCATTATGCCCCTAAACCCCCTACGTCGAAATACCCATGCTCATGCCGCCGCAGCTAACTTCTATTCCGTCTCTTCATCAACTGAAAATCCCAACAAAAAATCATCAGAAATGTACCTGCTTCTAGAAACATGTCTCCCTCTGATTTTGATTTTTTATCTGAAGAATTGAATCAAATGGTTGATGCAGTGTTCAAAACCACCACTATGATTGATTTTTGTTTTCAAATAGTTTGAACTGGAATGCTCGTTCTTTGAATGGCATACATACATTTAGCAGTTATTACTGAATCTTATTTGAAACCTGGATCCAAACTCAAAAGAGATCCAAACTTTTTCGTTTATCGTTATGATCGACTGTATGGTGCATGTGGTGGAGTTGCTATCATAGTTCATAGTCGTAATTTGAAACCAAACTTCTTGAAACTTTGGGTGTTTCTGTTGAAACACAACTTGGTAAATATACTTTCTTAGTTGCCTATTTGCCTTTTCAATGCTTCAAACTGACTAAATTAAGTGCTGAAAAGTGCTAATTTTGGGTTTCGTTAAAAGTGATGTCAAATATCATCGCAGAACCAAACCCTTAAACAATCTAAACAAAGACGTCAGCTTCAGCAGAATTCATATTGCTGTCCTGTGGCGAATCTTGTGCAAAGCATCCATCCAAATAACGCAACTAATTCCCTTCTCATATTTTCTCATATTCCCCCTTTGCAGTGCTCTACGTGACGCGTTCGTTCGGTGTGGTCTACGACGAGTACGTCGTCGATCAGGGCAAGAATCTGACGCTGCCATGCCGGTCCTCCTACCCGGTGATGTGGGTGCACGAGGGACGTCGCGATGACTTCCAGCAGCGATTCCAGGTAAGCTTTCATGTCTTTCCCATCACCGCATGTACTGTTGTAAGGACGTGGGCGTAACCAGAGAAGGGCAGGTTGGTCGGTATTTCGAAAGATACACGGAAAATACATTCACAAAAAATTTCAGTTTAACTCTAGCAAAAAAATGGACTTAAACCAGCAAAAAATTGACTATATCATTAGTTATACTAACGAAAAAAAATCTTCGGT
The DNA here is from genome assembly GCF_002204515.2 of Aedes aegypti. Classification (NCBI taxonomy): domain Eukaryota; kingdom Metazoa; phylum Arthropoda; class Insecta; order Diptera; family Culicidae; genus Aedes; species Aedes aegypti. Next base: position 47,239,463 of record NC_035107.1, read on the forward strand.
GTCTTGCAACAAATGTTAGTATAAAACTCATGCCTTGTGTTTATGAAAGCATTTGATAGGACCAGTGCTGGGAACGGTATTAGTAGTAGGCTTGAATTTCGCGTACCGTTTTGATTCATATTACGGACAGCTTCAAATTCCGGACACTCTCGTTTGTATGGGAAACATTTCACAAGAAATGTTTCAATTTTCGCCGTCCAAAAGTTCTCATTTTCGATGCTCGTTTTATTAGGTTTTTTTCCATAAATATCATTGCAAATTTATAATGCCCAACTACCTTAGACGTCTTTTAAGTGGTTGAACGATTTCAATTGATGATTTGACTGTTCCATTTATGATTATCATGAGCTGTCCGTAATTCGAATCAAAGCGTCCGGAATATGAGGCAAAAGTGAGGGAGCGTCCGGAATAAGAATCATGAAAAGGCCACAAGTTTTGATTTATTTAAAATTATTCAAGTTGCGGACGCGTATTCTTTACCCACCATCCGAAAGTTAAGGGCTTCCGACGCTCGATAACGCTAAAAAATCATACAGAATGATTTATTTTGTATGGTCCAAGCTGGGTTATACTTCACTGAGGCCTTAAGTGTCCGTAATATGAATCAAAACGGTAGTTCAAAAACGTGAATCTTATCATGTAGCCTATTTTGGGTGCATGAATTTTCTAAATCGTTAGTGTCATTGAAGGCTCTAAATGCGGTAAATGCAGCGGGAAATAGAACATTTTTCTACAGTAATTTTGGGTTGCCCTTAGCAACGGGTGTTCTGCAATTTTCAAGGCTTTTTGCCTACAGCAGCGATGGGCGTGAGTTTCACTGGCTTTGCTGACTGTGATTGGTTTTGCTTGGCTACTGTAGATTGAATTTCAGATTTTTTCCCAACCCTGGATAGGACCTTCCTCAGCCGAGTGATTAGAGTCCGCTGCTACAAAGTAAAGCCCTGCTGAAGGTGTCTGGATTTGATTCCCGGTCGGTCCAGTAGCTTTTCGTAATTGAAATTACCTTGACTTCCCTAGACATAGAGTATCATCGTACCTGCCACACAATATACGAATGCAAAAATGGCAAATTTGGCAAAGAAAGCTCTAAGTTAATAAATGTGGAAGTACTCATTGAACACTAGGCTGAGAAGCAGGCTCTGTCCCAGTGAGAACATTAATACCAAGAAGAAGAATACATCTGATAGAATATGCACATGAAAGAGTTTCTGGAAGAACTGTTTGAATCCTAGCTGCGCCCATGTGTAAGGGTACAAGGTAACCATTTGTATAGGAAAACAACCGAAACCGAATGTGGGTACCAAAGGAAAGACCATTCCCCGTGAGAAATTACTCGGATCCTGGCGTGTGGCTCACGAATTCCTCAGTTTGCAGCGCGAGAAACCTCGGGGTGAAAATTGTTTCCGACGGAAAATGCCACGAAAGAAGAAAATGGTCTTGGGCGGAACAAGAGGTGGCTTTCGTACCACAAACCAGTACATATACTGTGCAGTCACTGATTCTTCTTTGACTGCGAGGGCGGAATGGAAAAGAAGATAAGTAACGAAAGAAAAAGACGACGACGGCAACGTTGGTATGCAATAAAATTTCTTCACATTACGGTGCATTATGTTCCAATGGGGGGGAGGTATCATTGCAGACAAGCTCCAGACCAAGGTATCTTGAAGAAAGGTACATTGATCTAAGCAGTCAGTGGATGCGGGGAATGATAAACAGCGGGGGGTAAAAAATGACAGCTGGTGAGTCGGCTGGCTGGCGATGTTCTTTCCCCTCCGCTGATTAATGTCGTTTCCATGGTACGATTATAGTTTTGTTATGTTTTGGAAAACAAATTGAAAATGTGTGCAGTAGAAAAGACTTATTCCGAGTACAAAAAATTGGTAAGCGCATTTTATAGTTTAAGTTCAAGCCTTATTCCATTTTTCTAGTTTTAGACTATCGTGATCGTGCATTTAAACGAAATTTATGGGCTCTGCATGGACTAATTCTATCGCTGCTAATCTGGTGTACAATGGAAGATTTTAGCTTGTTTAAGGCATCATGAGGCCATTGCATTGTGCTGTACTCCGTTTTATTTCGTATGTATTCAGAACGAAGTTTTGAGCTATGGAAAAGGTAACAATTGGAAACTAATTTATTTTTCTATTTTCAGACTTTTTATTGCAACGGTGAAAGACAAAATGGAGCCCAAAAATCACTGAAATGGTGTCCTATTTTGAACGTTTTTCGATTAAATAATTATCCATATATATCTCAAGTGTTTTGTGTATTCCCGGAAATACCTGCTATGAGTTTTGTATTATTGTGTACTGAATTCAATTCTTCCTACTTGCACACCTGTAATGTGCACAAATGTAGGTAACTGTACATACAACTGCGATTACGGTTTGTTCACATATTTCATAACGCTAGAATCGGCCATTTCGGGCACCCACCCACTCCGATGTGACGCTTTTTGAATTACAGTTTTTTTAGTTTTAGTATGAGCCGTAACATCATTAGGGCACCAATCCACCCTTCCCAGCGTTATGAAATTTGTGAATGGGCTTTTACGGTTACTGCAATGGACAGAGGCGTTCATAGTGCCACATTTATGTATGACTATTCTCTTAAAACATCAATTTTCAACGAATTGGAACGCATGTCACTGAGATGAATAATTTCAATACATATTGAGATCTTAAACAACATCTTCCTCGAGAGTCAGCACTAAGAAATTTAAAGAACGAGTTCGGAAAGAGAACGCTAAAGCTGTAGTTGATTGACAGGAGCAAAGCAAAATGGTTTGAGGGGAAGCATGTTGCTAGGATCTCAAGGCTTACTGCCTTGATGAAGCATAACAAACCGGCCAGCTGTCAAATTGTTTTCCAATATGGTGGAATGCCCTATTTGACACATTGAACTACCTCCCTTTTAAATACCTTGCTCCAGACGTCACGCATCACAATAGAATCCTTACCATGCTGAACGCTTTATCAAGAAATTGCAGAGTCAGGTGCTCGAAGAAGTGCCTCCATTGAAAAGTTGATTGACATACTGCTTTCGATTCAAGCTAAGCTTTCAAGTTTATTTTTAATTCGCTTTTATATTTACTCCTACACAGCTATTCCCCGATGTACACTCAAAGATAAAAATAGTCACCGAATAAGTTAAGTTTATGCATTAATGACTATTTTCTATCTGCCTCTATTTCATTCTGCTGTGAATTTTTACACTAACTGTCAATTCGACTGGGTTGAAGCTTAGCGAATCTTCAACCCAGGCGAATTGACCAACAGCATGAAAATTCCCTGCAGAATGAAAGAGAGGCAGATAGAAAATAGTTATAAATTACTAAAATTTAGTAATTCTGTGCCTACCCGTGTTTCTGAGTGTAGGACGATAATTCATACCGCGTAGATGAAGACTCGTTGCTTTATGGGATTTTGGGTAGCTGATTTCAACATGGAATATCTTGATATATTGAGAGCGTTGAAAGTCCATGGCTTCAACAATGTTGTTCATCGGACTAAGTCGGATTTGTTGATCTTCCCATCAACCGTAATTTCTTAGTTTTCCCGTATCCGCTGGAACGCATATTTGTGTACCTATTATTAGGATCTACTATTTGCTTTTTAGAATAATGCGGGGCAAAGGTTCGCAGCTAAGATCCCACAGAAGATATCAATGAAATCAAAAGTATTTCAACTCCAGCTATTAAGGCAATTCATACCTTAACTGTATTACCTTTAACACGTACTACTAGATTTTTTTTCAAGTTTCATTTGTAGGTATTATTTTTAGTGCGTCTACTCAAATGCGAACTTTTGCCCCATACTGGGGGCAAATGAGAAAATAATAAATGAAATTTGTAATCCCAATTGGAGAAAGTATACTCAAACTTTTTACTGTAATTCACATTTCATATAGAGCAATTCTCGTTGAAACCAATTTTATGTCACTTATCGCTAGTATATGCTAAAACTAAAGGGTGCACATTGGGGAAATCCGAACCCAAAGGTGGAAAAAATTGATAACTTTCTCAATAGAAAGATTAAAAATAATTTTTATAGCTCATTCGAAAGAAAATTTTCTCAGCAATCGATTTGTGATAGTTTCATTTACGTGGGACAGCTATGGAATAAGCTATAGTGCCCGTTTTGCCCCGATTCCTTTGACAATCTAGATTTTAAAGTTGTTTTGTGTAAACTGTTTTGTTGTGGAGAATATTTCCCATGAATTTCATCATTTCTAATGCATTCAACAATGTTTTACAGAGAACTTGATAAAAAGATGGACATTTAGGGGATATGATGGCATATTTGTAGAGATAAATTTTTGTTTTTTTATTTTTTCAACCTAGTTTTTTATTGAAATAAATTTTATAATAGTCAGATAATCATGAATATAGCTTGTAGAAACAAGTTGTAGTGAAATTTGGACATAATGAATGGTTTTAAATTTTGCTCTATGCAAAATATTGTGAATAATTTACCTTATATCACAAATTGCAAACATTTCCAAACGATATGCGATAGTTTGGGTACACGATATTGATCTAAATGATCGGTTGTTGTTAGCCTCATAGATAGAAGGTAGTGGGAGCATAGAGTGTTATGACTTTATTTGCCCCAATTCCCCTAAAAACGATTTGTTTGATGATTTAATGAGCAGACATCTCTGAATTCAATTTATTATGAACTGAATTGTTTTTTTTTTTGTAGATAATACAATATTTAAATCATGAAACAAAGGAGATAACAAATAATTTAAAAAGAAAACTTAAATTGAATCCATCAAAAAACTATCTACAGTTTTTTTTTTCTTTTTAAAACTAATTACTCAGAATCGAGTCAGTTACAGCAAACGTTACAAATCAGTAATTTCATGAGAGTTAAATTGCATTTTATACGGAATTACTCGAGATCCTCTATTGAATTGGGTGAACGTAAGTCTTCAATATGTTATGTCAGTTTGTCTGCGACTTAGAATTGACATTTTCATGTATATTCATGATTATCTGACTATTATAAAATTTATTTCAATAAAATACACGTTGAAAAAATTAAAAACGTACCATCGTAAATTTGGCCCCATAATCCCCTAAATGTCCATCTTTTTATCAAGTTCTCTGTAAAACATTGTTGAATGGATTGGGAATGATGAAGTTCATGGGAAATATTCTCCACAATAAAACAGTTTTACACAAAACAACATGAAAATCTAGTTTGTCTAAGGAATCGGGGCAAAACGGGCACTATAGCTTATTCCATAGCTGTCCCATGTACATGAAACTATCACCAATCGAAGAAGCAATTTCCAAAAAGCAAAAAGAGAAAATTTCCTTTCGAATGAGCTACAAAACATATTTTTAATCTTTCTATTGAGAAAGTTATCAATTTTTTCCACCTTTGGGTTCGGATATCCCCAATGGGGGGGTGGGGGTTGGCTTTTCGGTTTTCTCAAATCGGTGGACCCATCGTACGCTAGCTAGCTAAACAGTTTGCCAAAAAGCCAATTTTTTGATAAATCTTAGGTATTTCTTCACGTGATATGTCTCATACTTCCCTTGGAACACATAGCAAACCTAGTGGCATCGTATACAGGATGAATATAGCTTTCATCTGAAACTTAAAAATTTTTGGCGTCCATTTCAATGGATCATTAAAATAACCAAAACGCCTTGTATGTTTGACAGAACAGCAATGCTGTCACAATGTTAAATCCCCCGCTTTTGTTGTGATGCGTTGAGCACTGACAAAAACTACCTTCAATGATCCATTAGCCGCCATCTTGAATTTTGAGCATGAGCATGAGCATGATTGACCGCCCGCAGTTGCTACTCCGTTATTGCAAGAACAGCTGTACTTACACAGGGAACCAATAGACGCTACTCGGGATCAGTATCATCCTCAATGTGTAAATACTGGTGCTCTTATTATTATAATAAACAATACCGGCGCCGGCTGCGTCCGAATGCAGGTCAATTTGGGAATGGGAGGGAAATGTTGACGTGTTACTTGCTTTACAGAAGCCAAGGAGTCCTCTGCACTTCCACAAGGAAACACTGGGAGTTTGGATATGGGAAAGGATTCGTTTTGGTAAACGATAAATATATAATTCGAAATGAATACGTGAGCATATACACGAATGACCGCACTATCCAAACCAGACACGATATTGATTTCGTTGCTCGCTCGACAAGAGCATACAACAGGTTCAACGTATCAAACTGTACTGACGCGTTTTTTTTTTTTCATCGGCGCATTTTGTTTTTTCTTCCGCGCAACGCGAACCGGACACAATGGATCCGGATTCCGTCGCTCGCCCACAAGGAGCATGCAACAGATTCAACGGATCTAACACTACTGACGCGTTTGTTTTTTTTTTTTCACCGGCACACTTCGTTTTTTCTTCCGCGCAGCGCAAACTGGACACAATTGCGCGCGTAATTTGAACAAGCTTGACGAAGTTCGTCTTGTCTTGTCCGGCTCTAAAGTTGAGATAGCGTGTTTCACCGAATCAACTCCTAGAAACAGTGATCGCAGTATCGGTGTCTCCGGTTACTCTGTTGTGAGGAATGATAGAGTATATAGTCGCGGCGGAGGTATTGCTGTTTACTACAGAGATAATCTGACCTGCGCTAAGGTGTTCGGCACGGTTCTAACAGCAGAATCATCTGACAAAACTGAATGCTTAGCATTAGATTTCCGGATCGATGGTCACCAGATAATATTAATGACCATTTACAATCCCCCCGGAAATGACTGCTCATCTTTTCTAGCCGAGAAGCTTACTGAGTTTGCAACCCGCTACGAAAATATTTTCCTGGTTGGGGACTTCAACACCGATATGCTTCGCCCTAGCGTCAAGCGTAGGGGAAGACGGGGTAAGACCGCCCGCCTAAGCAATTTAATTCATATGTTAAAATCAAGAATCAATAAATCCTTTTTCGACGCAGCATGTCGTATTTTGAAGCCTTAGGCATGATCAAAAAATATCACAGGTGTTGTATTTCTAAAAAATATTTACTTTTTGAAGCTTTAAAAAAGTGATGTCTTATCACGATTATTTTTAGCGACGGGGTAAAACCGCCCACCCACGGGGTAAGAGCGACCACCACGATTTTCGTACACAATTTTGCGAAAAAATATATCAGTTCCCTGTGATTCTAAAAAGTATAATGTTTTATAAATTCTACATTGATAAACGTGGATATTGAATCATTTTTAGGATTAATTATTCCTAAAAACTTGAATATATACTTATTAGTACCTTGAAACACCCATATTTTGGAAAAACTATGCGGATTTAGCTTGTATTTTTCACAAAATTGATGTCATTTCACTTGAACAGTAATGTACAACGTAGTTGCAACTTCTAAAATGGTTTACACGGTTATTTGGTATAAATCAGGGGTGGCGGTCTTACCCCGTCAATAGTGGTCGGTTTTACCCCGCTTGCGCAATTTTCGCAACTATGGCCTTATTTCAAAGCTTAATATTTACAATTCATATGTCACTTCACCGAAGCATATTTCACATTTCTGTTAAAGCATACACGGGTAATTTGTTATGTTTTACCAAAAAAATCCTTTCCGAAATCCTTAAGTGAGCATCTGTTAAATTTAGATCAAATTCACTATCGACAAGCAGAAACTTTGTTTTTGACATTTGTTATGAAAAATTTGATGTTAATATCACACTAAATGCTCCGGAATGTCAAAAATCTTGTGTTCATGGAAAGTGCTTGGTGAACTTTTAAAAAAATTGACATTTTCATGCCAAACTGAAGGTGGTCCGTCTTACCCCGGCGGGCGCTCTTACCCCGTCTTCCCCTACCCAGTTTGAATCAATGCTTTTCAGTCATTCGTTGTCGCCTGTGAGTGAAGAACCGACATTTTTCCACAGTAATGGATGCTCACAGCTTGATCTTTTCTTAACCAACAAGGCAGAAAGCGTTCTGCGGTTCGGCCAGGTCAGTTTCCCTGCTTTATCACAACACGACCTCATTTTTGCATCAGTAGACTTCGATATGTCCGGCAACTCGAATCGATGCACATATCGTGATTATGTCAATTTTGATCCGCACGCTCTCGAAAGCGCAATTTTCTCTGTTCCCTGGAACCTGCTCTATAGTATCGAAAATGCAAATGATGCCATGGAATTTTTCAATGCTCACGTAAAAACGGTGCACGATACGTACATACCTGTTCATGTTACTAACAGACGTCGGCGACACAACCCGTGGTTTTCGGATAGTGTACGCCAGGCCCTACTTGAACGAGACCTTGCTTATAAAGACTGGATTCAAGCACCAGCGCACCTGAAGGTTGAAAAACGGCAACGATACAAGATAATGAGGAACCGTGCTAATTCAAAAATCGCTCAGGCCAAGCAGCATTACTTGAACCGTTATCTGGACTGCAGAATTCCGTCCAAAGCACTTTGGCAACGTGTAAAGAATTTCGGCGTCGGTAAGAATAAGTCACCACAGGCGTGTGGCTTCCATCCGGACGAAGTGAATAGCACATTTTTGAAGAACTTCTCAGGCTCAATTGCTCACCGTGAGATAAGGCCTGCGCAATCGTCATTGCCCTCGTCATTCAGCTTTTCCTTTAGAACTGTGCAAGATTGGGAAGTCGTCAATGCTATCTGGAGTGTAAAATCAAATGCTGTAGGGTTTGATGGCTTACCGATAAAATTCATTAAGATTATTCTTCCGCTAGTGGTGGAACAAATAACATACTTGTTTAACTTGTTCATCCAGACGTCTACATTTCCTGAGTGCTGGAAGCATGCCAAGATTCTGCCACTAAAAAAGAAGCCACATTTGAACAACATTACAAACCTGCGCCCAATTAGTATACTCTGCGCTCTGTCGAAAGTTTTTGAGAAGTTTCTCAAGCTACAAATGACAGCTTACATCGAAGAGAACAGGCTTCTGTCAGAGTTTCAAGCTGGTTTTCGTAAAGGACAGAGTGTCAAAACCGCAGTTCTCCGCGTGCATGACGACCTAGCATCCACCGTTGATAAAAGGGGCTCTGCTATACTGCTACTACTAGACTTCTCTAAGGCATTCGATACCATACCTCACAGTAAACTAGTAAATAAACTTCAAGTGCAATTCAACTTCTCTCCTACCGCCGCGAGCCTGATTGAATCATATTTGTACGGTAGGAGACAAACGGTGTTCTGTGTCGATCTTTGCTCTAACAGTGTTGAGGTGCCCTCTGGTGTACCGCAAGGTTCAGTCCTCGGTCCTCTACTCTTCAGCTGCAACATCAACGATTTACCAACGGTGCTGAAGTATTGCTCTATACAAATCTATGCAGACGATGTAGAGCTCTATAATGCTCGGTTTGGCCCTTGTACACAAGAACATGTTCGAATGATGAATGATGACCTTGAACGTGTAGCAGATTGGTCGAGGCGCAACAACCTTCGTGTGAATCCAGCAAAAAGTAAGGCTTTGGTCATCACTAGTAGACGTCGTACCGCTGGTAGTTCTATTGCACCTGTTCCTGGAATCGTGATGGATGGTCAAAACATCGATTGGTCGGATAGAGCAAATAATCTTGGATTTATTTTCCAAAATGACTTGCAGTGGGATTGACTTATTGCACAACAATGTGGAAAGATTTTTGCCAGCCTGCGAACGCTTTACTGCTGTACCTCCGCCGCCCCAACATCTACCAAACTGAAGCTTTTCAAATCACTAATCATGCCGCATTTCATGTTTGGTGATGTACTGCATGTCCACCCCAGTGCAAATTCCCTCAATCGACTCCGTGTTGCGCTTAATTGTTGCGTTCGTTATGTTTACGGATTGAATCGCTATGATCATGTAAGTCACTTGCAACGAAACCTTCTTGGTTGTTCCTTACAAGCATTCTATGCGCATCGCTCCTGCCTGTTTTTGAGGAATCTGATGATAAATCAGACGCCAGTGATACTCCATGAGAAACTTTTACAGTCTCGAGGTCGTCGTTTGCTGAACCTGGTCGTTCCAGCTAATAATACGTTATGCTACGCAAGCTCTTTGTTCGTACGAGGTGTGGTAAACTGGAACTCGTTACCACCTGATGTAAAACGTTCTTCTTCGGAAGCAAGTTTCAAGAGTGGCTGCATCGAATCTTGGAATCGTCTAAATTAATTGTATAAAATGACTATGTAGAATAGATAGTATGAAAGTTTTAGTATGTAGTTCAATATGACATCTTGTGTCAAATCGGAGGTAGTGAATTTAAAAATATTTGTATCTTAAGCTACTGGACAATAAAAACAAACAAACAAACAATGGATCCAGATTCCGTCGCTTGCTCACAAGGAGCATGCAGCAGATTCAACGGATCCAACACTACTGACGCGTATGTTTTTCTTTTCACCGGCACACTTCGTTTTTTCTTACGCAAAACGCAAACCGGACACAATGGATCCGGATTCCGTCGCTCGCTCACAAGGATCATGCAACAGATTCAACGGATCCAACACTCCATTAGCCGCCATCATGAATTTTATTAGAAAAACCGTTTTTTCACCATTAGCGTTTAGAATTCTGAGGTCACCATCAGAAAGCTGTGAAAAACCTGAGTAAGATAGGCTAGAAATACTAAGTGAGCAATACCATTACCATATGAAATAAACTTTTTTTTATAAATCATGTTCTGTGATTTTGACGTATATGGCGAATGCATTCAATGAAAACATCAATATTTGTTAACAAAAAAACAATTTTTCAATCGTCGGTGTTCTCTTCAAGTCAAGTGAAGAATAAGAGCATTAATTCGAGTGAAAAAAAAAACTGGCGGCAGTCTTGGATTTCGACGCCATCTTGATTTTAAGTAATAGAATGAGTTTTTCACCTTGTTAGCCCTCAACATGTTGAATTTCGAGGCTACCACTAAAACAGATTACGCATACTCTTATTCTTCTTATTCCTGGCGTTACGTCCCTACTGGAACTAATTCTTTTACTCAGCTAATTAGCTACAAAACAGGTTATTATACAGGAATTTTCTTTTCTAATACGTTTTTACAACAGAATGATTCTTCGACATATCTTTGAACTCAAAAATAATGAACTAAATAAATAAGAGCCGTCTGAAGCCATTGATTGAAATAAATAAACATTTTTTCTTAACAACTACCGAAAAGCTAAACATTACATATAATTTGCAATTGTATTAGATGGACAAATTGATGTGAAGATTTGCGAAAAAGTTACACGTCTTCTCAGTGAGAATCGAACTCACGACTCCCCGATTTCTAGTTGGGGCGCGTTACCACTACGCCATGAGAGGACTCATGAACGCAGAAGTTAACCTGAATTCGATTTCAGCTCAATAATCACGTGGTCCTTTTTCGCAAAGTGCACCTCTTTCGGAAGAATTAGATGCCCATCCAAACACAACGCTTTCTTTATATATCCAATGCCTAGCCCGAGAGCGCATTGTTTGTTTTAGGTATAGGAATAGCACACTACACTAGCCAGCAACAGTGCTCGGCTGGTTAGCCGTAAACCACGATTCATAATTAAAAACAAGTATTTATCGAGCAACGGACTCATGTTCCGTAACCGGTCGTTTGAGAACGTCGCGACCCATTGGAAGCCCACACAATAGAAACCTCAGCCAGCACAGTTGCTGGCTAGTGTAGTGTGCTATTCCTATACCTAAAAAACAATGCGCTCTCAGGCTAGGCATTGGATATATATAGAAAGCGTTGTGTTTGGATGGGCATCTAATTCTTCCGAAAGAGGTGCACTTTGCGAAAAAGGACCACGTGAGCTGAAATCGAATTCAGGTTAACTTCTGCGTTCATGAGTCCTCTCATGGCGTAGTGGTAACGCGTCCCAACTAGAGATCGGGGAGTCGTGAGTTCGATTCTCACTGAGAAGACGTGTAACTTTTTCGCAAATCTTCACATCAATTTGTCCATCTAATCCAATTGCAAATTATATGTAGTGTTTAGCTTTTCGGTAGTTGTTAAATAAAGTAGTTATGGCTCAAATTGGCTCATAAAATATTATTGGACGTGAAATTGTTAAAATATATTTTATTAATCCAGATTGAAGTGCTTAGCTTAAGACCAAATGTTTTTAATATCTGGACATACCGGGTACCGTAAATTCGGGTGAAATTGATCAGTAGGGTGAAATTGATCACCGTGTCACTCGATTTTATTTCTTCTTAATGGAGCACAAATATCAATGTAACCTGCAGTGAATGAACGTTGTTTGTCGTAAGTATTGTCGAATTGTGTGTTGTGAAGTTTTTTGCGTTAAAGAATGTGTATTTCTTTGAAAATAATATAAAAATTCCAAAATCATGTATGGTGCAGTATTGACTAACATCTCTAAACTTCTAGTTCTAGATAAAGATTTGAACATGGTATAATCCTGAAAGTTTGTGAGGATAATTAAGATATATCCCCAAACCAGATTTCATAACCAAAATTCGTACCAATTCGCTCATTTGGTTAAAATAATTGAATTTCTGTTAGATATCAGGAAATTCCTTAGGAAATTGCATACATTTAGGCGTTTTCTGTGTAATTCTTCTTCACCCCGAAATGACATCACCCGATTTTTTATTTTAGAGATATTTTTTAGCACTAAAATTACTTTTGCTAGAAAATTTCGGTACTTGAACCAATGAGGCTCACCTTCGTACTTGTTTTTCTGCATTCAGTTGTTTGTCATTGCCAACATTATAGAAATCAGACAAGAAAAACCCTGAAAAATGATCAATTTCACCCGAAATTACGGTATATCAAAACTTATGTGTTAATATTTTTGCTGCATAGATTATAATGTAAGGCATATCTTGACCCGTAACGCGGGTAGATCACCTTTTCGAGGTGCATGGGCGTAAATAGCCATCAGACTTGAGGGGGGCCACGGCCCCTTCTTATGAGAGATAAAAGTCGTAAAGGATTTAGATAACTTAACAATGCTTGTTTCGATAATATTTGTTAACCGATTATAGTGGCGCACTTTCATACACAGGTAGATCAAAACCTAAAAATCGTCCAAAACCGACTGATCAACTTTCTTAGATACCAAATGTCACTTTTATGGAAAAATACAGTCATCTCTCCATAACTCGATATTTAAGGGACCATCGAGTTAGGGAGGTATCGAGATACAGAACACAAATTTTGCAATTTTTGAAATTTTGATTATTTCGGCAAAGTACATTCAACCGAACCCTTTTTGCATAGTCTTCAAAAATTCATTTTTTTATCACCCTGAAATGACTTGTTAACCTCCATTTTACTATCACTGTTATAATTATCAAATTTATGAAATTTATCAACATGTGGAGAATAATTGAAAATTTTCATGGAAATATCGAGTTAGAGAGGTAAACTTGTATAGGAAATTGAAACAGATCGCATCGAGTTAGGGAACATCGAATTAGAGAGGTATCGACTTATAGAGGGATCAAAGTATGCTAGATTGAAGGGACCGCGCATTCCATCGAGTAAGGGGAAATATCGAGATACAGAATATCGAGTAAGGGAGAGTTAACTGTAGTAAAAATTTATTTTTTCGTTTTAGAATGCCAAGATGGCGTATTCAACCCAATCTTATAGATCTCGAATAGAATACAAGGATTCAAAAGCAGATTATAATCAGGATTTACCTTTCCAATTCGATTTGAACTAGATGTTTGCAAACTTATAAAACAATATAAAGATTTAAATGTATCACCCAAGCCTTTGAAAAAAAATGCTTGCTAGTTTGGAAATATGGATTATTGTTGCTCAGCATTTCTGTAGCAAACGATTCATTTCTCTAAACCTCTCGAAACCAACATTTGTACATAGGATTGAATAATACCTTTTTTGTTAGAGTTAAGAGCTTTAAATCATAAGGCTGCTTGGCTACCATCATATGAAAAGATTGAAGTTTTTTTGGTATTTTAATAAAGCTGTCGTCAGCAAATTCGTACGATAAAAGTTGTTTGAAGAAAACAGGATGTAAGGTATTTTGCTCATGGATTTTTTAATATCCAATCATAGTAATGCAGAGCAAAATTTCGACCTTAGTGGTATAAACAATTCTTTTATAAAAACAATAGCAGTTGAAAATAAATACCATTCAGTGAACCTTCAACATATTTACTGTAATTTCGCTGATTGTCTTAAGCAAACTTTTGCCCCATCGGTGGGGTTCGACACTTTTACGATAGACATACTTTATATAAACTTATGTTTACTAGTGTGGGACAAAATTTAGATTCTCGCTCCAGTCCACTTTTTGGATTGCATTTAGGTCCCATAACAACTGTGCAAAATTTCAGCTCGATCGGAGAAACTATATTTTAGCGCCAGCCGTTCAAAGTTTGTATGGGATTTACTATGGGAAAACTTACTTTTACAAAGAAAAATTGCCAGAGGTCGCCCATTGTTCTCAATAAAAGTTCTGAACACAGACCGAGATAGGTATTTTTACTATGAAGAATATTGCCGAAGACCGACACTTATGAAAAAAGTTATTCAATGAAAATCTATTCGCAAGGCGACGTTGAACATGTAGATAAAGGAATAACAATAATAACAAAATCGGGCAATGTTTCGGAATAGTCTATGCTTAATAACTTTTTTCAAAAGCATCGGATTGCTTTGCGGTCTTCAGCAATGTTGTTCATCGTAGAAATACCTATTGAGATCTGTGTTCAGAATTTTTATAGAGGACAATGGGCGATCTCTGGCGATTTTTTTTTTTAAAGTAAGTTTTTCCATAGTAAATCCCATACAAACTTTGAACGGCTGGCGCTAATTTATAGTTTCTCCGATCGAGCTGAAATTTTGCACAGTTGTTATGGGACCTAAATGCAATCCAAAAAGTGGACTGGAGCGAGAATCTAAATTTTTCATATAACCGTGTCCCAGGCTAATGTTTACAGATTAATACACTCTAATTTTTCATAAAAAAAAATTGCCCAAAGCCCAAAAAAACGTTTTTCGCAAAACTAGGTGAAAATGTGAAATGTTGGTGACTTTTTTCGCAGGATCAGGCAAATTTCGCTAAACTTGAATATAATATGTGAATTTGGGGTAATTTGTAAATGACTCTGCTAGATTATATGGGTCGAACTTTTGGCCCGCTGATTTGAACTTTTGCCATACTATGGGCCACAAATTGATTCCAAGCAATTATTTAGTAACCAATACACCTCAAAGCATTCTTATGATGCATAAGAACGCCCTTACATAAAAAATCAAAGAAGATTTTATCCTTATTTATTTCCATGCATTGGAAGTTTGATAAAAAATTATAATGTTTACGTCAAAAAACAACAAATAGCCAATATTTTTCCAAATCTCAATTGATTCTTATGATATTTGTAGTCAAAGCCTCTTACTTGAACACTATGACATTTATAAGCTTTGATTTGATTTGTGCTAGAAATCCTAAACATTCGATATCTTATCATTAATCTAGAAACAAGTTTTATCTATTTTTCTTACAAATAACGCAACGTCTTTTAATTACATAAATTTACATGAATCTGAACCGAATTGATGTAGTGACGGACCTGGTGTAGAACACACGTCGAGGACTTGGGATCGAATCCCATTCTGGAGGTAGTCACTTATGACTCAAAAAGATATACTGGTGACTTTATTTGGAAGGGAAGGGAAGCTGTTGCTTTACTGTCGTCTACTTACTAGCAGTTTATATCTGTTCCCGACGTCTCGGAGACAAATTAATCAAATGGCTCATAAATTAAACATTTAAAAGTTCGCGAACAATGTATACAAACAAAAGTTCGCTTACTGCACCATTGTTTATTTTCGAGATTGTTTTTGTAAAACTTTACCATTACTCTCATACACAAACATTTCCCAGTTACACCGATTCGTTCTAGATAATTGATCACAAAATATCGCAGCTTGTTTTAAAATATGAAAAGATTTTGGATTTCTAATTAACAATACCACTACAAATTTCAATATCGAGAAAGGCAAAAAGGAAACAGTATGGCAGTATGTAACGTTATAAAATTACATATTGCTATTGCCTGTCAAACAATGATCATCCATAAATTCATATTCAAAATGCATTTATACTAAAAACTAGTTTTAACTGTATTGTCATTTCTTCTCCATTTTTTTTCGGGGGGGGCCAAGCTCATGTTTCAGGGGGGCCAGGCCCCCCCTGGCCCCTCCCTATTTACGCCAATGTCGAGGTGCGTTACGAGGTAAGATCTACCATATTGTACACTTGTTATATCTGTTCTTGTTAATACTAATGAGTTATGGTCGGAAGAGTTTAAGAGAGTAACAAGTCACTAAGACCCACCTATTTGTCCTAGATGATGAGGAGGTCGAAGTGGAAAAATGACTCAATCTGCATCTGAGGCTTGTTTCAATTCATGAGACAAGTTCTTTCCCAGATCAAGTGCTTATTTTTGAATATCTAGGAGATAAACGATTCCGAATCAGTGGAGTAGCAGACCTCCTACATTCTAAACAAGCTTCTTGTTTCAAGGAATCTAAATGTCTAATGAGATGAAATCTGTTCACAGTTACAAAAAACGACTTTGAACCTTATAAGTAGAAGCAATAATTTGATACGCTAGAGTACCGATGCATGGTCAACCAGCATAGTGGCTGGGATAAAGGGGCGCGCTTTTGAGAGTCTAATGGTAACAAACTGTTTTCTGCAAAAAGTATAAATAGCAGTATCTTTTTCTAAAAAGGCTCTATGCAAAATGGTGAAGAATGATAATTGTATAAAAAACGACTACTTCATTATTTCTCAATAGTAATGGAGTAGAACGACATGCACTAAACAAACGACACGGGTATACCACAAAAGATCACAGAAAACTGGTCGCAGTGGTTCATCCCGAACAGAAAAAGGCATATCTTTGGCTATGAAAGTGTACATCTTTCTTTCGTTTGTGATTTTATATTGCAAAATATAGAAGCCAAAGTTCGACAGAATAAGCTAAAAATAGGCTGAATCACCCTATACATCTGAAATGTAAAAATTGAAGATGAAAGGCGCTCAAAGTTCCTTCCGATTGGTCATAACTTTGTGCCGTATTTTCTTTCGATAGACGACCATCCCCATATACATCGACGACCAAAGAATGACCTAGCTCTATCACTGGCCGTCATCAGTTTCTCTTTTCCGGTCACTGGAAACGACTTTGTGGCTATTTAGTTGTTTCCACTGAATTTCGTCAGGATCATATCGAATCATATCTGGATCGGAATTTGGGCTTCTACTCCTTGGGGAATTACTTTTCTGAGCCACACCTGACTATAGGTATAGGACTGCTTCTATAGTTCAGTCAACGTTGACCGCAGTAATCCCATTACCTCTATCAGAATGGACGACGTGTGATGGGATTTCTCAGAATGTTTCTACATAACCTCCATCAAAACAACCACTATATAGGTAGGTGGTGATAATCCGGGTGGTTGGCTCCCCTTTTTGGTCCCTTTTTAGGTCGCGTTAATTGGTAGTAAATAATACTGCTGTCGTCAACGGTTTGTGCAACAGAAAGGATTCAGGAAAAAAGCACTCACCAACGATAGTCGTCCTCCCTCGGCTGGGGAAAAATATTTACTTTCACTAGAACAAAGAAATGGGAAAGCGCTGTATGTGGGAAATATGAGCGCACCAGAAACTGGAAACTTTGCTGCAGTTCCATTTCAACAGCGGGGAGCTTTCGGTGTTTGTGATTGACACACATAGAATGATGGGCGATGTTGGATGGATGGATGTATGTAGGACTAGCTATTTGCCGATGCACAACAGCTACCAACTTCAAACGTTCTTTGACGTCATTATTTCGGTGGATTATCACGTTTCCTGTTATCCATTTGCTGTGGTATCAATTTGTAATCCAATTGTATCTAAATTGTTGATTGTGTTATTCACAAGCTTAATATGATAGAAAACATCAACGTGGTATGACAGAAATTATGAAATAAACAATTTCTTCAACAAACTTATTCTGCCTCCATCTCTGCCTGCAAGCATGTACAATGGGATTCCGTTTTTTTGGCATGTTCCGATATTGGCTACTAAATGGGACGTTTTAAACAATATATTTGAATATTTTTTTGTATATATCATTGTGTCTTCTATTTTTTCCCTTTGAAAAGCTGGTCAGCTTCATGCTTACCGAATCCCAGAGCTCGTTTGTATTCTCCCATATGGCATCAACTACTAAAGCTCCTATACGCGCTTATTTAAGGTGAAACATCTCGGAATCCAAAGATGGCCGGCACAATGGCCGACTTCTCCTCCTACTCACGTTTTCAAAGGCACAAAACTGGAGAAATAGTTGGCAAACGTTCCTGATCTTCTTATTTTAAGCTTTCTACAAGTGCACAAAGCCAAAATAAAAAGTGCAATGCCGTGGGATACTTTCTTCGCGAGATTTGTGCCTTTGAAGTTTTAGTGCAATCTTAGAAGATGATTCCAAACTGTTTCACCTGTATTCGAGATGACCGTATGTTCACAATTTAAACTAGAGTTCCAACATCTTTTTTCAGGCAATCATGGCATGCTGTTTAACTAGCCCACTTGAGTCTGCCGGTAGATAAAACACTTAATGAAAACAAAATTTCTTTAGATTTTGAACAGCACGTTTTAATAAAGCACAATCACTGACACTTCTTCTTTTTGTTCTTCTTCTTGTCATCACGCCCTCACTGGGACAGATCCTGTTCATAAGCAAAGTTTTTAATGAAAATTTCCACAGTTATTAACTGAAAGCATTCGTTGCCAAAGTTGTCATTTTCGCATTTGTATGTATATCGTGTGACAGATACGATGATACTTGATGCCCAGGGAAGTCAATGAAATTTCCATTACGAGAAGATCCTGGACAGGGAATCGAACCCAGACACCTTCAGCTTGACTTTGCTTTGTAGCCACGGATTCTAACTACTCGGCTAAGGAAGGATCTCTATCACATTATCTTGGGCATATACATGAGGGAATTGCTATAAACTATATTCTGTGCTAGGATTCCTCAAACAATTCACGAATTCGCGTTTATTTAAATAAAAAAGTTCCATCAGTATATCATAGATCAATTTTTGTAGTAATCTTAAAAGAACTTCTAAGAAGCATTCATGGATGAACGCTTGGAGAATTCTTAGAGGCAACCTTAAGGTATTGTTGAGAACTCGCTGCAGAAATTTAAGTTACTCCAAGGAACAACGATTTATTGTTTAGTCCTTACAGTTTCATATAAACTGGCAGCCAAAAATATGTTTGCAATCTCATGGCTTATTTATGAGTTTTGTGATACAAATTAAATGACTTGTTTAAAAAAAACACAAATTTCAGACAAACTTTTGAATAGGGCCTAATATTACAGGAATATGTCAATAGAAGTGTTTGCTATGGAGTGGCATACAGAAAACACCTATTATAACAAGTCATTTGTTTGATTACTAGCCACCTGATCACCCATAGTGTCCTGCTGTGGCTATTGTAGAAACTCCTAGGAGAATCTCGGGAAAGACTTGTAGAGGTGTATAAAATGGAATTCCAGAAGAAATTACAGGGGAAGTATGTGAAGTTTCTTCGACAACGGGCTCCTTAACGTATTCATCGAAAAATTTCTGGCTAGATCTAATTGTAATTATGTAAAATTCAAATTTACTGTATTTGATCATAAGTCAATAGTTTTTTCATGAAATTGTGATTCACTAACCTCAATTACAACAGTCACCTATTGACATATATAAAGACTGGACTCCATTGGTGACGTACAATCCAAATGATTTGAAAATATAAAATAGGACACGTTTATTGTGTTTTCATGTTACGGAATGTGTTACGGTCTTTAAGCAATGGAAGAGATATTAAGTGAGATATCCGTTATTACTTCAGTCCGAGTATACCTCTGCATCTCCATGACAGGGAAAGCTTTTGTTAGTATGGAGTAAACAACATATGGGTTCAATTGGGAACATAATTTGATTCATAGAACATGATTCAAAATAGTTTGAGAAAAAAACGTCGTCACTTATTGTGCCAAACCATTCATAGTTTTTTTTTTCACTATTACAACCAGAGCTGGTAATGGTAATACAGTGGGATTCCGTTTTTGGCAACAAAGTCGAAATTTTCAGTTGCCAAAAACGGAACCGTGCCAAAATCGGACCCATTTTTAAATTTTATTTTTCAACTATTAGTTTTTAAAACATTATTATAATGTTATTACATCATCCTTCTGGAATCATATGGCATTGAGACTTCGGAATGATTCACTTCGAAGCAGATTATCTTAGGTTTGGAATATGCTATGAATCTATATCCCCGGAATATTAATTGTGCCAAACGTTCTACTTTCTTTTAGCGCTTAAATGTCTTTAATAATTTTTTATAAGCATTGTTTACACTATTTATATGTGTGGGTCATGTAAAATTAATAATCGCATTAGTGACCTATATTCAAGAACTGGACATTTCCTGTAAAAAAAATACAAAAACAAAACAATGTGTTACTGTATTCTTACAAACATATACTTGCAAATCAAACGCATTGGGTGTTTCAAAACTGCATGAGTTCTTTATTTTCATGCACATTAAAAATAAGTTCAACTTTTAGGTTGTAGCGTAAAATTTGACGAAACAATATGCTTCTGATAAAGCAAAGCATCTTATAACGAATGATTGACTGCAGTCAAAAAGGCAAATATAAACTACTACATCTCATAATCCATAAATGCGGCTCGTAATTTTGTAGAATACACTAACAAGCTTTTTATAGTTTTTGTATAACATGAGTTTAGGGAAATTTACAGGATCCTGCTGTGAAACGTCAAGAGCCTGATATGAATCTGCGGGTGTTCGTAAGGAAACTATAGAAACACGCTAGGACTTTGAAGCAACTTGCTAGGACTCCGCAAAAGCCCGCCTTAGATTTCGTTGCGCTATTGAAAGGTCTCAAGTGTCCAATGAAAATTTTCAAAAGTTTTTATATTTATTGGCTGCCACCAGCACCTCTGAAAATTTCTCCAGAAATACTCAAAATAGAAATCCACATTATCCCGCTAGGTATTAACAGTTGAGAAATCCTAAGAGAATGAAATCTTAAGAGTTTATTAGGAGTCACCAGATCTTGGACATAATCCCCACCCAATAACCAATTATACATTCTCAGGATCCCGCAAGAATCTCTCAGTGTTCGCTTCTGTAGACATGTTCAAGAATATGTTGAAATTTCTGAGAAGTCCCTTAAACTTAATGATTATTTTATGTGGCCCGTTTCCTTGATTGAAATTCATATTAGAATGTTGGATCGTATCTTAACAATTCTACCGTCTTGCAGAATCTCTAACAAAGAGGGAAAGTAACTCTAAATAGTTGACGTAGAAAAATCAATATACACACTAATACCACATACAAAAAGTTTAAACACTTTCAATCGTATTTATCGCACGCTCTAATTATTGATTGAGAATAAATTGTAGTTTGGACTGCGTTCTATTTTTTTTGTTGCAGTATTGGAATTCTTAAAAAAATGAAATATAATTTAGAATAATATGCACATTTTTTATGGATTATATGTTGACACTTCTGCAATTCACTAGAATAACGCAATTTATTTTAAAAATTTCCTAAGAGTTATGATACAGGACATTTTGTTTTATTTGTTTCTATTACTGCGGTGTTTTCACAAAAAAAAAATCTGAATGAAATGGTTTTATTCAGTGTATAATTCACCGGCAGGCTCAAGTGGTCTGGTCACTCAGTATGAATGCCTAAGAAAATATTTTGTTCTCTAGTTTAATGGCCTCATGAAACATTGCGAATGCATGCCCAATTACTATTCCGAAGTAAATAGGCGCGTACGCGACAGCTCTTAGTAGTTGGTGGGTTTTGAGGGAATATCAACGAAAATTGAGCCCTGGAATGTAGTCCTTGTGGGCTTGACCTGCTATTTAAATGATCAATGCAACAGATACAGTGATATTTACAAACAAAAAAAAATTGATGGTATTGAAAAATGTTGCCAAAAACGGATCCATTTTGTTGCCAAAATCGGGGGGTGCCAAAAATGGAGCATGCTAAAAACGGAGCATGCCAAAAACGGAATCCCACTGTAGTAGTAGGCTTGAGTTTTTGCAAAAATCACGTGGTTCTTCTAATACAGTAGTTCAAAATTGTGAATCTCATCATGGGTACATGAATTGTCTAAATCAGTAGTGTCATTGAAGGCTGTAAATGCGGGAAATGCAGCGGGAAATAGAACATTTTTCTACAGTAGTTTTGGGTTGCCCTTAGCAACGGGTGTTTTGCTATTTTCAAGGTATTTGGTCTACAGCAGCGATACGCGTGAGTTTCATTGGCTCCGCTGACTGTGATTTGCTACGCTTGCCTACTGTAGTGTGAATTTTAGAACTTTTCCCAGCTCTGATTACACAATAGAGGAAAAGGTATGTGTCTTGTATTATATATTATACAAATGATGAACTAGAGTATGCCGACTCTTGGAACGACGAGCCAATCTTTGTTTTTTGTATCATAACATTCATACCGTTATCACGACTATTTGAAATAGAATCATGAAACGAGCTCACCAATTTATTTATTTATTTATTTATTTCGTCAATCATTTGATCAAGTCAATTGATAAACCATTGTCAACAGGTCTGCTTCAAATCAATTTCAGTATCACCAACAGCACACCTAACGCGCACGGGCTAATAATATGTTACGAATTGATAAGTTACGATGGGCCTGGGGCATAGTAATTTATAGTTAACCTAGAGTATTACTAAGGCCTCCAGGACATTCAGAATTTTCAGAAATACTCTACACAGGTTCATAAATTATGTTCAACCATAAGATGCCTACGTTTAGTGGTTTACTACATTCACAAAGCCCTAGCAGATGTATTCACAAAGTTAAAAAATATATTGGGTATTGGGTCCAAATAATCTACTAAGTCTACTGTAATATATAATCACCGAATTAGCTTAGCTTAGCTTAGACTGACTACACATATCAATGGTTGCTATTCCGTGATTGACCCTAAGTCAGTGAAAATGCACAAAGAATCAACTAGAAGTTCGACTGGGTTTGGCCATAATCTTCTTCAGTGTGCATTGTTCAGTGCCTCTATTTATACATGGTCAATAACGACGCCGGCCACGTCCTTGCAGTCAGGTGGGATTGGGGGAAGGAAAGTTAGTGTGTAACCTTTGCTATTTGGAGACCGTGTTTGCCTCTGCATCTCCACAAAGGTTACTGGGAGGGATGTTTGTTAATGGGGAGGATCGTTGAGTCACAGGATTCACTTTGATAAGTGATTAGACCATGAGAAATAATTATTGGTGAGATATAAACATGCTTATATGTAAATATAATATTTTCATTTTATATGAACAATATCTATGTAGAGAAAAATTATGCCGACACTTGAGGTGACGAACCTTTCAAAGTTTGTTGAATAAAGTGAACCTTTCGCAAGCCTACACTTGTAGTGTCGAATCATTCAAAGTTTTTTTTTTTTAATTACAAAAATAAAGGTAAAAAACGGAGTTTTGAAAAAAAAATAGACATAAATAATTTATGAATCAGAGTTTATGTCGACACTCACAGTGACGAACCTTTCAAAGTTTGTTGAAAAATCATATTTACGTCTCACCGTTGTAACGATTAAATGTGCAGTAATACATATTTTATAGATTAGAAATAGTAGCATGAAACGAGCTCACCAATTGATCCGTCTTCCTTGAGCAGCAACAATCCACTTTCAGCTTCACTCGTATGCTCGACTATATAAAAGCACTCAGAGAAAATAGGCGCGCGACCCGAGAGGGAAAACAACTGATGACTGCTCGGGCTTTCTGGACGCACTGCCCAGGAGCAAGCGTCAACGTCGAAAGATCAAAAAGAACTCTACTACAGTCGCCTCTCCACATCTCGATACCGAAGGGACCATCGAGATAGGGAGAGATCGAGACAAAGAACATTAATTTAAGGAACACTAGATTGAAAATCACTCCGTTACTATGAAAATAATAAACAAACAAACTTCATTTAGAGTTTCCAAATTGTTCTGATTTACTTAAATCTGGTCTAGTAACCTTTGATAATGTTCATATCGACATATGGAGAGGAAATTGGGAACAAACAATCAACAGGAATACATCGAGATATGGAGATATCGAGATAAGGAGGATATCGAGATATGGAGAGAGAAATCGTATGCAGAAAGAAGGGACCGAAGAAATCATCTACATAGGGAGAGATATCGAGATGTAGAACATCGAGATGTGGAGAGTCGACTGTATAATATAGAATCACCGAATTATTGGAAAACATTTTCATTCCTCAGTTTTGATCGAAACGTCAAACCGATCACATCGTCTCTCCTATACGACGGTAACTTTTGATTAGTTTACACAAAAAATACATCGTTAATCCGAAATCCTGGGTAAGCACCAGTTGTTTATTATTTTGCTTTTTATTGAAGGGGTTTTGCTGTCGTCGGCAAGAAGGGAAAACTTGGGCACACACCCATTCAGTCAAACATTCATTCATCCAAAAGATTAGGAGAAGTGGATGAAATCAGGATTAACTTATCGTTGAAAATCTTTTTTTTTTTTTCTTACAAAATCCACTTTTACTTCATCATTTTCTTCATTTTCATTCATCATTTTCACAAGAAACATTTAAACTTAGTACAAACACAATAATAAAAAAGCAAGTCTTTCTTATTTTGATAGTCGGGATTCAAAATAGTTAAATCACAAACACTTAAACAACAACTGCCATGGGTCCATCGCCAGCTTATCAGGCGAATCCTGACCTAACACCCATCCCAACCCCCACCTCCGTATCAATTATGAGGGCGTCGCTGAGTCAGTGGCCTCTCATTAGGTAAGTGATACATCAACATTTCCTTCCCCAATCCCAAGTTACGGTAAAGATGGGCGTGGCCGGGAATAGTTATACTCATGCTTTTGGTTTTCTTGATCATGATTGGATCATGGTTTATTCCTCAACCATATTCCTGAAGGTAGTCTGATCGAGATAATAAAAAAAAAACAAAGCAAAGCAAAACATGAGTATTACTAGTATCCAATCTACGAAGTATACCGTAACTACGCTAACGCTATCATTTTCTTCATTTTCCTAGCGTTATTTCCCAACTGGGACAAAGCCTGCTTCTCAGTGTTCTTATGAGCACTTCCACAGTTATTAACTGAAAGCTTTCTTTGCCGATTGACCATTTGTGCATGTGTATATCGTGTGATAGGTACGATAAAACTCTATACCCTGGGAAGTTGAGACAATTTTCAATCCAAAAAAAAATCATTGGCTGGTGGGATTTGAACCCACGACCCTCAGCTTGGTCTTGTTGACGTTTATCGTTACGGCTATCTGGCCCCTATTCCATCCCTTCCACTTCTTCTAGCGTTATATCCATATACCAAATATTCATATGCCGAACGTCTGTATGCAAAATGTCTTGCCCCCATATGTCCCTCTTCCCCATCCATTCGTTTAGGTTCAATTAAACCTCCGAAAATAAACAGAATCTAGGATATGCAATAATAAATATGTTCCGATGCTTGCGAGTTCAGCAAAAACAAGATCAGAGGTTGAAAAACATAACGGATTCCATTGCAATCTGAGCACAAGGACTGGTGGTGCAGATCAAAGCAAACCGTTGTGGATGCATCTCCTGCTTTGACCCGACTGTGACTAGCAATTTTTCATGGCACACATGGATGATGATGACATGTCACAGGCGCTTTTGAATTGCATTTTTCAAAGGACCTGATAAATTGCTCACATATAAGACCAGGCTTTTCATGAACAATTGATTTGCATTAATGGCTTTCGTCTTTGGATTTGTTTTCCCAAAACGCAATAAACTGTGTAGAATTTCATTACATTCTCAAATGATTTATGAACGGCTCCGACCGGAAAAGCCTACTTGAAATGGTTATTATCCGATGGAACAAAACTCGCACAGCGACAGCACCATCTGTCATTACACGCATAACTGTCTCATGTGCTAAACGGAAGTTATGATACGTGGGACAATTAAGTTTTAACAGCCAGTTTTACCGCCAGTCGAATCGACAAAGAGGTCCTGACCATAAAGTCATAAAACTGAAACCAATTTAGAACGTTAAACACGACGACGATGGTGGAAATCGTTACGAGTTGCAGTTAAAATTGTTCCACACCATTCGCCATTACGTACGGGCACGGAGGGTGGAGCACACTTATCTTGAATCGAGTGGGAGAAACCTAGAATAACCTTCTGGCCTATATCCTGCCCCAATCCCAGTCGTTCATGCTGACAAAAAAAAATCGAGTCGGTTGGCCCAATAAAAGCGATGATAAAAACGACACAGAGCTGTAAAAATAGATCCATGCAAGAAGCTTAAATTTCCGCAATATTTTCAATAGCACCGGCGGCGGTGGCGGAACGGGGAAAACTTGATTGAACTGATTGAATTACCATTACAGGGAGGAAAAGGTTCACAATCAATCACGACACCTCCCGGAGCAACGTTAATTCCGTTAACCATTCGACAACGCACATCCGTGGCGGCGGCGGCAAATGGGCGATAAGAAGACACCCCATTCCATCTGTAAATGTGTGTGTGTGCATGACAGGTTATGAATTTATTCATGCCCGACTCGGTCGGTTGGCTTCCCTCTGAATCGGAGCAGACTGCCACTTTGGCAACCAAGCAGGCGATGATAAGTATTGGACTTGGTTCTGAGAATAGCGCAGATGTACACCCTGCAAAAATTGTATTCAATATCCGGAGGATATTACAACAAATGGCAAAATCTGTTGCTTTTACGAGTGTTATGCAAACAAAAGGAATTTTCGTGAATTATTTTACCCATATTCACAATATTTAACAAGATTTTGAAGTTAGAATAAATCAAATCAATATGGTTCGTCAGTAGCGCAACCAGGATTTGGTCCTGGAGGGGGTTTTGCAAATTTAAAGGTTATGTTTTTTTAAATGAAAAAAAAAATGTTACAGAATTTGAGTACATTCCATTTTTTAAACACGCACGATTGAAATGGATTGAACAAGATTACAATACAATTGTTCCATTTTACAGAATTGACAATCCACAAAACCGAGTTCGAAGTTGAAAAACGTTTTTATTTATTTATTCTATTTAACCATATAACATTTAACCAAATATGTGTTATGACCTTGGAATTTTCATTAACTTCGTTTTTGGATGATTTTGATTTGATCTTCTAATGGAACAAGCCAAATTCACATTGTTTACAGTTTTTAGAATAATCACTCGGTTTTCATTAATTTTCTTCAACATAATTCATGATCTTCACCTATTAAATTGTTGAAATGCCTCATGGAACATTCTTTAAAATTGTAAAGGGATTTTCTTCGAAATAAAAAAAATGGGTTTATTCTACGAGTGGCGTGAGGTGACAATTGTCGGTGTCGTATAGCGAGGGGACAATTCTCGACTCGAGTGAAGTGACTCGCCGTGTAAATCAAATGGAGAGTCACTTCACTCGAGTCGAGAATTTTCACCTCGCTATATGACACCGACAATTGTCACCTTACGCCACTCGTAGAATAAACCCAAATACTTCTCCGTGAATCTGAAAGTTCTAAAAATTGGCTGAATGCTGAGCCAATTGAAAGGTTTTTAGTGCTGTATTGGTTCTAATAAGAATTGCGCATAAACAATACCGAAAAAGGCAGTTTTCTTTAGGACGGACAACAAATCTAGGAAAATAAAAATGTCCGATTTTTTGTTTTGTAAATTATGATATATGAACGTTCTTTTTTTAAGATTTGTTGACCAATTCGAAGAAGGCTGCTTTTAAATTTTAGACGTGCTCTATTCTCACTAGAGCCTTAGGCTGTTAAAAAGATCCCAATAAGGTATAGAGCTACTTGAACATTCCACCATTCACTCTAGTATGGAAGTTTTTATCTGCCGAATTGTCTGAAACTTTGCAATAAGGTAAGATCCTCGACTCACATTGTGGACAGATTCCGGTGGAATAGAATCTGGCTCCGTACATCTGAATGTTTGACCAACTTCTCACACAAAGCCTTCAGTTTGTTTTTCAGTAAAAGCAGAAAAGCCTTGTTGTTTATTAGAGTCATTAAAGTTACAACACGCAGAAAAAATAGTTTCTGTCAAATACTTCAGAAGAATAGGAAAAAAAATATGTAAAAACCTCTGAAACTCTCAGTTCTAATACGGCACAAATTGAGTAACTGCTACGCAGTTAGGATGCATTGTGTAGTGATGATTTTCAAATATATATTTTGTAAGCCTAACATTATTTCGGCTCTGGGGGGGGTTTTGACCCCCAAAACCCCCCCCTTGGTTGCGCCACTGTGGTTCGTATTTCCAAACGATAAGACATTTTTTTTTTAACTTCAACAATTTCTGATTGGGTGTATCGGTTGAGAACAGCCGTTACTCCTGCGCATTCTTTTTTATTGACGACCTATAGAAGAAAAAAATCTACACATAAACCAGCGTATAGGAGAAGAATTCCATCGGGATTTATCTGTGAGAAAAACGACGGCAAATTAGAATCACAATACACCGTTTGATTGCCGGTTGGGTCAAAGTGTTATTGATCTTTTTTTTTTTCAATGCACGCTTCCGGTCTAGAGAGCCTTTTTTAGCCCAGATTTGAGACATCGAAGCAACCGGCAATGAAATTAATTCAATTCATATGTGATGATGTTGACACAGTTGACATCGGTTGCTGATGGAAATTGCAGCAATTTGATTTCCTACCAGCTAACGTTTGAAAATCTAGGTCAAGTTCAATGGGTATAAAGAAATGGCCAATTCTGCATACAACTTTAACATATGTTATCTGTCATCTCGTCGGAATCATATGGTGCAGATTTGGGATAAAACGCTTCAAACATCAATCAAAGTTAAATTTACACCAATCCTATGCTATGCTAACTGAACGAAAATCCATTGCTGATTTCGAATCAATTCATCAACCTCAAAAGGGAAGCTTTTAAATGGAATTCGAAGTGTCGTTTAAAAATAGTTCGTTGGCAACGTTACGATGGCTTTTGTATTGGGCGAAGCCTACTTCTAACAATAGCAAAAAATGTCTATATAGTCTATCGGAAGAGCAAAAGTGGCGGAAGTTTTCAGCACATCCGGCTAAATGTTTGTCTGTTAATGGATGCTACCACTGCTCTTTGCATTCGCAGTTCACTTGGCATAGATGCTCTGCATCCGGCCTTGCGACAGTGTGTATGTTTTTGTAATTGCTATTGTTGTCGAGGACTCGCACGTGCCATCATCAAGGTGCAATGCAATGCAACAAGAGCCCAAGCCGTGATGATGGCCGTCGTTAGTTTCAATGGGAAATGGATGCGTTTTCCATCAGTGTTGATCGTTAGAGAGGAAAATCGCGAAGTTAAAAATATGCGTCTTGAAGTTATAGCTTGGATGCTCAATAAAAGTCTGAAAAAACATCTTTTTGTTAGGAAATGAATCGACCGTGGGCTGAAAATAATAATAATAATAATAATAATAATAATAATGATGATAATAATAATGTTTTTTTGCATTAAGACGTTTTGTGTAAGATCGTTTTGTATAATGGTTATCTCGCATAAGGTCATTCTATTTTAAACTATATTTGAAGACATTTGAAAAGCACTTTTTTAAGTCCTCGTGGACATTTGAAGAAAAGGGGTAGGGTTTAACGCCAAATCCAATCTTGCCCATGAAGAGATCTTGATTTTTATGTCCACGTGGTAAATGGATGTCCCCTAGTAATTTACCCCGGGATTAAAGCGGAATGAATGTCATTATTCCACCATCAGCACAAATTTTCATGAGCACTCAGACAGTAGAAGCATGAACCTAAGAATGCTTATGTCGCTACTGTTCGTGTTACCAACGTCTAGTTTGCCACGCGCTGACAGCTTGAGTACCTACCTTGATGGCTACAGCGTAGCATCACACCATTGCCGGGCGTATTGTAGAGCTCCATCTTCGTCGGTCTTGGGCGAAACTTCTCCAGTTACCCCGAACGTTTAGGGTCGCCAGGTCCTCTTCCACTGCGTACAGCCAGCGTATTCGTGGTCTTCCCCGAAGCCGCCGACCTCTACCTGGTTCCCTGCTGAATATTATTTTCGCAATTCTTTCTTCCGACATTCGCACTAAGTGATCAGCCCACTGAAGACTGCCGTATTTTACACGCTTGATAATACTCGCATCTTTGTACACTTGATACAACTCGTGTTTCATGCATCTGCGCCACACACCATTTTCGAATTTCCCACCGAATACTGTCCGCAGCACTTTACGCTCGAAAACACCGAGAGCTTTCCGGTCTGACTCTTTCAACGTCCACGCTTCGTGCCCGTAGAGAGCCACCGGAAGAATCAGTGTTTTATACAGGGCGAATTTTGTTTCCGTTTGCAAGCTGCAGGACCTAAGCTAGTTACGTAATCCGTAAAAGGCCCTATTCGCAGCCGCAACACGTCTTTTCACTTCGCGGGAAACGTCGTTGTCACATGTCACAAGTGTTCCAAGGTAAACAAATTCTTCAACAACTTCAAACACATCCCCATCAAACACTACCTCAGCACTTACACCACCATGCCTGACTCTATATCTACCTGCAACCATGTACTTCGTCTTGGTAGAATTAATGGTCAGGCCTATCCTCGCTCTCTCCCTCTTCAGAGGCACGAAGGCCTCTTCCACTGACCTGCCATCGATTCCAATTAGGTCTATATCGTCCGCAAAGCCAAGGAGCACCCTCGAGTGCAATGTTGAACAGTAAATGCGAAAGTGTGTCTCCCTGCTTCAATCCTTCTAACGTCACGAACGAGGTTGACACCTCGTCTGCGATCTGAACACTTGATTTCGAACCATCCAGCGTAGCACGTATCAGCCTAATTATTTTCGCCGGAAAACCATTTTCAGACATTATCTGCCAAAGCTCATTTCTTTTCACTAACTCGTACGCCGCCTTGAAATCCATAAACAGATGGTGAGTCTGCAAGTTATACTCCCGGAATTTGTCTAGGATCATTCGCAAGCTAAACATCTGGTCCGTTGTCGAACGGCCCTCACGAAAACCAGCTTGGTATTCGCCGACGAAGGACTCCTCGAGCGGTCTCAGTCTGTTAAACAGGATGCGCGACAGAATTTTGTACGCCGAATTCAGCAGGGTAATTCCTCTGTAATTGGCACACTCCAGTCTGTGCCCTTTCTTGTAGATAGGGCGGATGAGGCCATCCAACCAGCCGGTGGGCAATTCTTCGTCCTCCCATACCTTCAGAAGTACTCGGTGGATCGACTGGTAAAGCTGCTCGCTTCCGTGCTTGAGAAGCTCGACCGGGATCTCGTCCTTATCGGTCAGCAAATTCCCTTCTCGGTCATAGCACATGGCGGGCACTGGTACGGTATTGTGCCGCGCACCATTGACCGTTGCATAACATCTCCGCATATCATTCCGGTTCATGCTTTCTTGAGCGTCAGCTACCACACTTTCTTCGTGCTGCCTTTTCTTTCTGTGGTGGATTCGCTCTCTTCGGCTCTCGCTGCTCCGTACCGCTCTCTGTTCTGTCGGGTACCGGCCACAAGCATACGGCTTCTGGCGACATTCTTCATGTTTGTCACCCTCTGGCACTCTTCATCGAAGCAGTCGTTACCGAACCAGCTTGAGTACCGGTCCTCAAAGTGTCAAATAAATTTTAAAATCATCCACTACAACATGCCATCGAACAAACAATGAAAAGATACAGTTAAAGGTGATAATAAACTAATTTAGTTTTGTGAGAACAGCGCCATTAGCGTTCTACTACTAATATTTCTATTACTCAGACAGAGTATAGCTTATGCAGCCCACACACGCTCAGACTGTTTGACCAACATTGACTCCGCCCCCAAAGCTAGTCATACCGATTTATGTTGGTGCAATCGCTTTACTAACTGTCACAGTTCGTTGAGCCAACATTATATTTCTTCATATGTATTGAATGATCCCGGCAAGTATGGTGCTTTTCGGGCATTCAGCATTATGATAGTACGGAGCAAACTTTCAAAACACTGGTGGCGGAAGGAATACAGATTCATAAGAAATAACAGTTATAATTTGCAAATATTCTGGTGAAAACTCTAAAGTTATAGTGTTTTTGTCGGAAATTCTTCTGAGCAGGAAATATCTTCAATTATTATTCAAAGAATTTATCCATTGTTTCGTCTAGTTATTCTAATTTGGACTTTTTATGGAAATCCCTGCAATAATTAATTAACCAGGTAGCCATTAAGCACTGTTATAAGCGGTATATGAGCCATTAAACCGTTTTCCAGTGTTAACTGGCATCATAAGACATTTTTAAATGCTTCTAGGCATTGTGACCATCAAGCCCTGATAGAAGTCGTACATAATTATATAACGCTATGTTACAGGGCTTGTAAACCCTGTGTATATGAGCCGCACACAACGGCGTGTGCAAATCTCCTTCGCTTAATATAGTTTTTGATTCTGAAATCATTTGGGAGTTGCTTAATCGCGATGAAAGCAAGAAAAAGAGAAGGGAAACAAATACGTAAATGGCTTACGGAAAAGGGAGGTTTTTCTCGCGATATCATAACATGCGTCTCTTTTTTGACAAAACATATTCAGTCAGCTTTCAGGGGAATCTCCAACAAGGGAGTTTGAAATGATTCCGGGTCAAATAACTGTATGCTCTTGATAGCATTACCAGCATTTTAGACTTTTTTTTTTTTTTTTAATTTCTTTATTAGTATCATTCCATACATTACATTCATTTCTTATATCTAGGTTTCTGTGTTAGACAACACTATCATCCTAATTTGGTAAAACAAATTTAAGATTTAATTAACATTTTGTTAACAACATATTACATTTCATTTGCCGTAGCAGTTCAGTTTTTTTTACAGGTGAGTTGATTTCACCTGCTTATAAGAGAAAAAAAAACGTTTTTAATATACTTAACCTAACTTAACCTAAACATATAACGCATTGATCGTGGCAATAGAAGATTGTAACGATTTTTGCCTGAAATTATTAATGATTGTATTTGACATTTGTTCCAATGTTTCAACATTGGATATTCTATGTAACTCATTGGTACTATACCAGGGTGGAAGCCTCAGAATCATTTTCAAAATTTTATTTTGAATTCTCTGCAGAGCTTTCTTCCTGGTATTACAACAGCTAGTCCATATTGGTACAGCATACAACATGGCTGGCCTGAAAATTTGTTTGAATATCAAAAGCTTGTTCTTAAGACAAAGTTTTGATTTTCTATTAATAAGGGGATAGAGACATTTTACATATTTATTACATTTGGCTTGAATGCCCTCAATGTGATTTTTGAAAGTTAAATTCTTATCTAGCATGAGCCCTAGATACTTAACTTCATCTGACCAATTTATTGGAACCCCTCTCATCGTGACAACATGTCTACTTGAAGGTTTCAAATAAAGAGCTTTTGGTTTATGTGGGAATATTATTAGTTGAGTTTTGGAAGCATTAGGAGAAATCTTCCATTTTTGCAAGTATGAAGAAAAAATATCCAAACTTTTTTGCAATCGACTACAGATGACACGCAGGCTTCGACCTTTGGCGGAGAGGCCTGTGTCATCCGCAAACAAAGATTTTTGACATCCCTGAGGTAGCTCAGGTAAGTCAGATGTGAAAATATTGTATAATATTGGTCCCAAAATGCTGCCTTGAGGAACACCAGCTCTTACAGGAAGTCTTTCAGATCTGGAGTTCTGATAATTAACCTGAAGTGTACGATTTGACAGATAACTTTGAATTATTCTAACAATGTATGTTGGAAAATTAAAGTTTTTTAATTTTACAATCAAACCTTCATGCCAAACACTGTCGAATGCTTTTTCTATGTCTAGAAGAGCAAGACCAGTAGAATAGCCTTCAGATTTGTTGGAACGGATCAAATTTGTTACACGTAAAAGTTGATGATTGGTCGAATGGCCATGACGGAATCCGAACTGTTCATTGGCAAAAATTGAATTTTCGTTGATGTGGGCCATCATTCTGTTCAAAATAACCTTTTCAAAAAGTTTACTGATGGAGGAAAGCAAACTGATTGGACGATAGCTAGAAGCTTCTGCAGGATTTTTGTCTGGTTTTAAAATTGGAACAACCTTAGCATTTTTCCATTTGTCAGGAAAATATGCTAATTGAAAACATTTGTTAAATATATCAACTAAAAATGATAAGCTACTTTCTGGAAGTTTCTTGATGAGGATGTAAAAAATTCCATCATCGCCAGGAGCTTTCATGTTTTTGAATTTCTTAATAATAGTTCTCACTTCTTCCAAATCAGTCTCCCAGGCATTTTTGAAAACGTTCTCTTGATTGAGAATATTTTCGAACTCCTGAGTAACTTCATTTACAATTGGACTAGTAAGTCCTAAATTAAAATTGTGCGCACTTTCAAACTGCATAGCAAGTTTTTGAGCTTTTTCGCAATTAGTTAGTAATAATTTGTTTTCCTCTTTCAATGCCGGTATTGGCTTCTGAGGTTTTTTCAAGATTTTCGATAATTTCCAAAAGGGCTTAGAGCCAGGGTCCAATTGAGAAATTTTATTTTCAAAATTTTTGTTTCTTAATTGAGCAAAACGTTTCTTGATTTCTTTCTGCAAATCCTGCCATATAATTTTCATAGCAGGATCGCGAGTGCGTTGAAATTGCCTTCTCCTCACGTTTTTAAGACGGATCAAGAGTTTAAGATCATCGTCTATAATCACGGATTCAAATTTTACTTCACATTTTGGAATTGCAATGCTCCGGGCTTCAACAATGGAATTTGTTAAAGTTTCAAGAGCATTGTCAATATCAAGTTTAGTTTCTAAAGAAATGTTAACATCAAGATTGGAATCAACAAACGTTTTATATATATTCCAGTCGGCTCGTAAATAATTGAAAGTGGAGCTGATAGGATTGAGAATCGCTTCTTGGGATATTTGAAATGTAACAGGGACATGATCAGAATCAAAATCAGCATGAGTAATCAGTTGGCTACAAAGATGACTAGAGTCGGTTAAGACCAAATCAATCGTAGATGGATTTCTAGAAGAGGAAAAACATGTGGGGCTATCAGGGTATTGAATTGAGAAATATCCTGAAGAGCACTCGTCAAATAAAATTCTGCCGTTGGAATTACTTTGAGAATTATTCCATGACCGATGTTTGGCATTAAAGTCACCAATGACAAAAAATTTTGACTTATTGCGAGTCAATTTACGCAAGTCAGTTTGGAGCAAATTAACTTGCTGCCCAGAGCATTGAAAAGGCAAATAGGCAGCTATGAAAGTATATTTACCAAACTGTGTTTCAACAGAAACACCTAAAGTTTCAAAAACTTTAGTTTCAAATGATGAAAACAGTTGATGTTTTATACGCCTATGAATGATGATTGCAACTCCCCCACATGCCCCATGAAGTCGATCATTACGATAAACAAAAAAGTTAGGATCTCTTTTGAGTTTAGATCCAGGTTTTAAATACGTTTCGGTAATAACTGCTATATGCACGTTATTAACCGTAAGAAAATTAAACAGCTCGTCCTCTTTACCATTCAGAGAACGAGCATTCCAATTTAAAATATTTAAATTATTATTTGGATCCATTAGAAAAACGTAATCCAATAACAATTTGATTTGTAAATTTTACACCTACTTGGACTGCTTCAGTCATAGTGGTGGCTTTGAACATTGCATCAATCATTAGATTCAATTGTTCAGTTAGAAAATTAAAATCAGAAGCAGACATATCATGTGATTTTCCATTGGAATTTCCGGTAGACGAAGAAGCGGAGTTACCTGTGGCGGTAGGGTTTTTTCCATTTGATTTGAAACAAGTAGAATGGGTACCCATGGATCGAACAGGGGAGGAGTTCGAATTTCCTGCTACGATATCGGCAAAGGATTTACCGTGGGTAGATACATTCGAAATAGAAAGATTCGAACGGCTACCCGACGGATTAAAATTAGTTTGTGAATGAGCATGATTATGATCTTCCTGATGGGTATGATTCATGATCAAGCGATCGTTAACTGAAAAATGAGCATTGTTCGATACTCTACCAGGCAAATTCCGGAAACGACCGTTATCGTAACGGATATTATCTTTCATCTGCCTGGCACGAGCCTCAATGACCTTTTTGCGTGAAGGACAATTCCAAAAATTGGACTTATGGTTAGCCCCGCAATTACAACATATGAATTTGGTGGTATCTTCCTTCACTGGACAGACGTCTTTGGCGTGAGAAGAACCTCCGCAAATCATGCATTTAGCATCCATGCGACAATTTTTTGTACCATGACCCCACTTTTGGCACCGACGGCACTGAGTGGGGTTCTGGTAATTTCCTCCAGGTTTCTGGAAATGTTCCCATGTCACACGGACATCAAACAAAAGTTTTGCTTTTTCTAAAGCTTTAATATTATTTAGTTCTTTTTTGTTAAAGTGAACTAAATAAAATTCTTGAGAAAGCCCTTTCCGAACAATGCCAGATTGGGTTCTCTTTTTCATAATGATTACTTGGACTGGGGAAAATCCAAGTAAATCATTTATTCCATTTTTGATCTCTTCAGGTGATTTATAGTCACTTGAGAGACCTTTCAAGACAACTTTGAACAAACGTTCAGTTTTGTCGTCATAAGTAAAAAAATTGTGCTTCTTCTCTTCAAGATGTTTGAGAAGAAGCTCACGATCTTTAAGAGTTTCTGGCAAAACGCGACAGTCTCCTTTCTTTGCGATTTGGAAGGAAACCTTGATTCCCCTAATGGAGTTCAAGATCTCCTGCCTAAATCCCCCAAATTCGGAACAACTGACCACGATAGGCGGCACTCTTTGCTTCCTCACTTGAATTAAAGAGCCTGGGCTAGAGGCTGCTTCGATTTGGTGTTCGGAAAATTTGTCTAGAGCATCGAACTGATTGCTCATTTCGATACAATTATTCATTTCACCCTTGGAAGAAAGTTCGCATTCCGGGGAAGCGTCCTTTCTTCCATTCTTGCCACGTGTAGTGACAGTTTTAAAACCCACTTTTTTGGAAGGAAGTAGTGAATTCAGAGATTCACCCTTCCTTTTGTTTGTTGTTGATACCATGTTTAATTAATAAACGAAAGAAGACGTGACCTTCGAAAGGTTTTTTCCCAAGACGGTTTCCAAGAAGGATTACCACCGCTAGCTTTCGCCAACGGGTCCAACGAAAAATCGAAGGCACGGGTCCAAACAAGGATCGTAAAGGGATCAATAGTAGAAAAAATAGTACTGAAAAGTACTGTTTCAGTAGCACTGAAAAGTACCGTTTTTAATTTTAGCACTGAAAAGTACTGTTTTTGTAGCACTGAAAAGTACTGTTTTATTGCTTTAGGTAGTTTTTAAGAAAACTTCCAAGAGCAGAGAGAATTCGTGTACGCACAGCACGAAGGTACGATGCGCACTGAGCATTTTAGACTTCTTCTGCTGAACACAAAGTCTACAGGCCACAGCAACTTTTCTTACTTTATATATGACGCTGGGTGAAGTCAGTCAGCAACGCGTCGGTGGAGCAGTTGGAATTCACGACGAAAAACGTCTGATAGAAGCCTTGAATACATCAGTTCGAGTCTAGGAACAAGTAAAAAAAAAACTTCAAAGACGAGCATAGATAGAAAATACAGTGCAAAAAATAAACAACTTTCTTTTTCTTTTTTCTTTGCCCACCTGCTATAAAATTTTGACAGCTCTCACTACAGAGACTCGGAACGATTAGGCCATTTATCAGCCGAATAATTCGCCAAAAGTTGCTCTATAGCAGCCCTTTATTACGATATAGGTTCAATAAGCCCTGTTAAGCATGCTTTTAAATCGACTATAGAACCGATTTGGTGCCGATTTATACGGCTTAGTAGTTACTTGGATGATATTTACTCAGTGGATTAATCATGGCATTTCTCTGATTGTGAATGCCTGTATGTTGAATTCTTGAAGTAATCCGGATTTTTTTTTTTAAATTTCTGGAAAAATCTATGGTGCAAATTCTTGAGAAATCCTTCAAGAATCACCAAAGAAATTACTGTAGATGTGACGACCAAACTCTCCCCGCGATGGAGATGGCCTAATGCAGAAGGTGCCGTTTTATTTCTATCGGGTCCACTGCTGTCAATTGTTCCGAGTAGGAACAATAGCACGACCGGATTGATATAAAATCATTATAAAAACAACTTTGCAAGTCGTACAACAACGCGATGATATTTGATCTCCCTAAAATAATAACAGTTGAATTAATTATTCCTAAATAATTTACTAAAGCCTACTTAATTCTACCTTAATTGAATTTCAAGTGAGTACAATTAGAATTTGTTAATTATAACTAAGGATCATGCAAATTTATTATTCTAGTAATTGGATAACCTAACTTGGAAAACACGATAGAGGAAGAATTTTGTTGTGAAGATTACTGAAAATTTGTAAGTCCTAATGAAGTCATGTACATGCAAATATCATCTAACTAAATAAACTTACAGCTAAAGTATATCTCACAATCACACTTGTTTGGATTGGCCTGGGGTTGCTATAAGAGTTTCGGTGACAACAGTAGAAATTCCCAGAGAATTCCCTGGAGAAATTCCTATATATAGCTCTTGAAGAACTTTTAGAGCAATCCCTTAAGGAGATGGATAGAATTGTTTGGAGGAATTCCTATAGCCACCGATGATTGTTCAGAATAATTCCCGACAGAGCCTACTAACTTTGGCAAACACGTGGAATCAAACGTTGCCACAGTATATGTATGGTCTAAGAAACAAATGGTGTAGGCCAGTAGCCAATTTATCTTAATTAGAGTCGCTCTAATACCGACTATCTCAGCTGCCTTACTGTTCTTAAGCTTTTTGATCCAATCTTAATGATACGTAATTTATTAATTTAATAAAATGGTTTATACCTTCAAAGATGGCAGTATTATGTCATGTGTTCTTTGAAGTGCAGCTTCCACCTTTCAATCGCGCCACTTTAATCTGTCGATTATCTTTCCATACCTCCATACCTTCCATTCCTCCATACTGCAACAGATCGTTTGTCTTTTGTCTTTCCACGTATCCAATAGGCCTTTTTACGAGACATTTCATATCAGCTGATTTGGAAGCTCTTTGACAGTTCTTATATGGAAATGATAGGTCCGTGTTTGCACCAATCCTCCACAGATGTAAACAAATGCGTGCTCGGAGCTGCCGCATGAAAACGCCTA
The DNA here is from genome assembly GCF_002204515.2 of Aedes aegypti. Taxonomy (NCBI): domain Eukaryota; kingdom Metazoa; phylum Arthropoda; class Insecta; order Diptera; family Culicidae; genus Aedes; species Aedes aegypti. The sequence goes on from NC_035107.1 coordinate 47,278,710, forward strand.
TTTTCTGCATAAATAATGACTACTTTAATGCTTCTTCTCTCAAAAGGGACTTCCATCAGCTATCTCTTGTCTGGAGACTCTTCTTCTAAGTAGTGCACGCAGTCAGTTGCTTCATCAGGCAGTCGGAGTTATTTCCAGATTACACCGTGGCGGGCGGTATCGTATTTTGTTATTTTGAAGTGGTGCCTCCCAAATAACAATTCCACAACAATTTGGCATTCGTGTAGATTTATCCATGTTTTATGAAAGTTACATGAATGATATAATGGCTTAGCTCTTAGTTGTTTTAAAACTTTTTAGAGACAAACTATGAATTCAAAATATTGTAGCTACAAAACCAGCTTTATTGCAGCATATAATACCTCATTTAAACTGCTTGTAGTGGCCGAATAACACTTATTTGTTACGGCTATGATAAAAGATTGATATAATACACCTTGTTGTCATGAAAGCTGCTTTTAAACTGATTGACTTGCACTTGAATCTGGATAACATACCTTATTATACCTCTTAAATCAGTATTCGGACTCTTAATATGCGATAACACCATTATTAGCATTGCGAATTTATAACCCACCACACCATCATTGACATTGCGTTATTAATCAAAAACACTTATTCTTAATAGAAAAACGCCAAACTTATATCCGTTTTCATCGTTTTTGTGTATTTTCTTCAAAACAGCACCCTCAATCTGTCAAACTTTGTTGAATGCTGCTTAATTGCGAAAAAAGCTGAATCATCTTCGATCAGCTTTTATTAAGACAATTTTACATCCACAAATGCCGAATCATAACAGTGTGCCTTTATTTGTGTATTTGTTTATTAGTATTTTTTTATGATGATATAACAGCATTTGTCGATGAATCTATCAATTATGGTCCCGCCATATTAATTTCACTCCGGTAGCCACAATTTCACTTTTTTCAAATCATATTATCTCCACGAATTCGCTCATAAGGTGCTATGGTATGATGATTAAAATGACTAAATATAACAGAGCGCATCATACCTTCGTGCTGTGCGTACACGAATTCTCTCTGCTCTTGGAAGTTTTCTTAATAACTACCTAAAGCAATAAAACAGTACTTTTCAGTGCTACATAAACAGTACTTTTCAGTGCTAAAATTAAAAACGGTACTTTTCAGTGCTACTTAAACAGTACTTTTCAGTACTATTTTTTCTACTATTGATCCCTTTACGATCCTTGTTTGGACCCGTGCCTTCGATTTTTCGTTGGACCCGTTGGCGAAAGCTAGCGGTGGTAATCCTTCTTGGACACCGTCTAGGGAAAAAAACCTCTAGAAGGTCACGTCTTTCTCGCTTATTAACTAAACATGGTATCAACAACTAACAAAAGGAAGGGTGAATCTCTGAATTCACTACTTCCTTCAAAAAAAGTGGGTTTTAAAACTGTCACTACACGTGGCAAGAATGGAAGAAAGGACGCTTCCTCGGAATGCGAAGTTTCTTCCAAGGGTGAAATGAATAGTTGTATCGAAATGAGCAATCAGTTCGATGCTCTAGACAAATTTTCCGAACACCAAATCGAAGCAGCCTCTAGCCCAGGCTCTTTGATTCAAGTGAGAAAGCAAAGAGTGCCGCCTATCGTGGTCAGTTGTTCCGAATTTGCGGGATTTAGGCAGGAGATCTTGAACTCCATTAGGGGAATCAAGGTTTCCTTCCAAATCGCAAAGAAAGGAGACTGTCGCGTTTTGCCGGAAACTCTTAAAGATCGTGAACTTCTTCTCAGACATCTTGAAGAGAAGAAGCACAATTTTTTTTACTTATGAAAAAACTGAACGTTTGTTCAAAGTTGTCTTGAAAGGTCTCTCAAGTGACTATAAATCACCTGAAGAGATCAAAAATGGAATAAATGATTTACTTGGATTTTCCCGAGTCCAAGTAATCATTATGAAAAAGAGAACCCAATCTGGCATTGTTCGGAAAGGGCTTTCTCAAGAATATTATTTAGTTCACTTTAACAAAAAAGAACTAAATAATATTAAAGCTTTAGAAAAAGCTAAACTTATGTTCGATGTCCGTGTGACGTGGGAACATTTCCAGAAACCTGGAGGAAATTACCAGAATCCCACTCAGTGTCGTCGGTGCCAAAAGTGGGATCATGGTACAAAAAATTGTCGCATGGATGCTAAATGCATGATTTGCGGAGGTTCTTCTCACGCTAAGGACGACTGTCCTGTGAAAGAAGATACCAGAAAGTTTGAATGCGCCAATTGCAAGGGCCCTCACAAAGCTAACTTTTGGGAATGCATTTCACGCAAAAGAGTCGTTGAGGCTCGTGCCAGGCAGATGAAGGATAATATCCGTTACGATAACGGTCGTTTCCGGAATTTTCCTGGTAGAGTATCGAACAATGCTCATTTTTCAGTTAACGATCGCTTGATTAGGAATCATACCCACCAGGAAGATCATAATCATGCACATTCACAAACAAATTTTAATCCGTCGGGTAGCCGTTCGAATCTTTCAATTTCGAATGTATCTACCCACGGTAAATCCTTTGCCGATATCGTAGCAGGTAATTTGAACTCTTCCCCTATTCGTTCCATGAGTACCCATTCTACTTGTTTCAAATCAAATGGAAAAAAAACCCTACCGCCACAGGTAACTCCACTTCTTCGTCTACCGGAAATTCTAATGGGAAATCACATGACATGTCTGCCTCTGATTTTAATTTTCTAACTGAACAATTGAATCTAATGATTGATGCAATGTTCAAAGCCACCACTATGACTGAAGCAGTCCAAGTAGGTGTAAAATTTACAAATCAAATTGTTATTGGATTACGTTTTTCTAATGGATCCAAATAATAATTTAAATATTTTAAATTGGAATGCTCGTTCTCTGAATGGTAAAGAGGACGAGCTGTTTGATTTTCTTACAGCTAATAACGTGCATATAGCAGTTATTACCGAAACTTATTTAAAACCTGGATCCAAACTTAAAAAAGATCCTAACTTTTTTGTTTATCGTAATGATCGAATTGATGGGGCATGTGGGAGAGTTGCAATCATCATTCATAGGCGTATAAAACATCAACTGTTTTCGTCATTTGAAACTAAAGTTTTTGAAACTTTAGGTGTTTCTGTTGAAACACAGTTTGGTAAATATACTTTCATAGCTGCCTATTTGCCTTTTCAATGTTCTGGACAGCAAGTTAATTTGCTCCAAACTGACTTGCGTAAATTGACTCGCAATAAGTCAAAATTTTTTGTCATTGGTGACTTTAATGCCAAACATCGGTCATGGAATAATTCTCAAAGTAATTCCAACGGCAGAATTTTATTTGATGAGTGCTCTTCAGGATATTTCTCAATTCAATACCCTGATAGCCCTACATGTTTTTCCTCTTCTAGAAATCCATCTACGATTGACTTGGTCTTAACCGACTCTAGTCATCTTTGTAGCCAATTAGTTACTCATGCTGATTTTGATTCTGATCATGTCCCTGTTACATTTCAAATATCGCATGAAGCGATTCTCAATCCTATCAGCTCCACTTTCAATTATTTACGAGCCGACTGGAATATATATGAAACGTATGTTGACTCTAATCTTGATGTTAACATTTCTTTAGAAACTAAAATTGATATTGACAATGCTCTTGAAACTTTAACAAATTCCATTGTTGAAGCCAGGAATATTGCAATTCCAAAATGTGAAGTAAATTTTGAATCCGTGATTATAGACGATGATCTTAAACTCTTGATCCGTCTTAAAAACGTGAGGAGAAGGCAATTTCAACGTACTCGTGATCCTGCTATGAAAATTATATGGCAGGATTTGCAGAAAGAAATCAAGAAACGTTTTGCAGATTTAAGAAACAAAAATGTTGAAAATAAAATTTCTCAATTGAACCCTGGCTCTAATACCGGCATTGAAAGAGGAAAACAAATTATTGCTATCCAATTACGAAAAAGCTCAAAAACTTGCTATGCAGTTTGAATGTGCGCACAATTTTAATTTAGGACTTACTAGTCCAATTGAAAATCAAGTTACTCAGGAGTTCGAAAATATTCTCAATCAAGAGAACGTTTTCGAAAATGCCTGGGAGACTGATTTGGAAGAAGTGAGAACTATTATTAAAAAATTCAAAAATATGAAAGCTCCTGGTGATGATGGAATTTTCTACATCCTCATCAAGAAACTTCCAGAAAGTAGCTTATCATTTTTAGTTGATGTATTTAACAAATGTTTTCAATTAGCATATTTTCCTGACAAATGGAAAAATGCTAAGGTTGTTCCAATTTTAAAACCAGACAAAAATCCTGCAGAAACTTCTAGCTATCGTCCAATCAGTTTGCTTTCCTCCATCAGTAAACTTTTTGAAAAGGTTATTTTGAACAGAATGATGGCCCACATCAACGAAAATTCAATTTTTGCCAATGAACAGTTCGGATTCCGCCATGGACATTCGACCACTCATCAACTTTTACGTGTAACAAATTTGATCCGTTCCAACAAATCTGAAGGCTACTCTACTGGTCTTGCTCTTCTAGACATAGAAAAAGCATTCGACAGTGTTTGGCATGAAGGTTTGATTGTAAAATTGAAAAACTTTAATTCTCCAACATACATTGTTAGAATAATTCAAAGTTATCTGTCAAATCGTACACTTCAGGTTAATTATCAGAACTCCAGATCTGAAAGACTTCCTGTAAGAGCTGGTGTTCCCCAAGGCAGCATTTTGGGACCAATATTATACAATATTTTCACATCTGACTTACCTGAGTTACCTCAGGGATGTCAAAAATCCTTGTTTGCGGATGACACAGGCCTCTCCGTCAAAGGACAAAGCCTGCGTGTCATCTGTAGTCGATTGCAAAAAAGTTTGGATATTTTTTCTTCATACTTGCAAAAATGGAAGATTTCTCCTAATGCTTCCAAAACTCAATTAATAATATTCCCACATAAACCAAAAGCTCTTTATTTGAAACCTTCAAGTAGACATGTTGTCACGATGAGAAGGGTTCCAATAAATTGGTCAGATGAAGTTAAGTATCTAGGGCTCATGCTAGATAAGAATTTAACTTTCAAAAATCACATTGAGGGCATTCAAGCCAAATGTAACAAATATGTAAAATGTTTCTATCCCCTTATTAATAGAAAATCAAAACTTTGTCTTAAGAACAAGCTTTTGATATTCAAACAAATTTTCAGGCCAGCCATGTTGTATGCTGTACCAATATGGACTAGCTGTTGTAATACCAGGAAGAAAGATCTGCAGAGAATTCAAAATAAAATTTTGAAAATGATTCTGAGGCTTCCTCCCTGGTATAGTACCAATCAGTTACATAGAATATCCAATGTTGAAACATTGGAACAAATGTCAAATAAAATAATCAATAATTTCAGGCAAAAATCGTTACAATCTTCTATTGCCACGATTGATGCGTTATATGTTTAGGTTAAGTTAGGTTAAGTATATTCAAAGCGTTTTTTTTTCTCTTATAAGCAGGTGAAATCAACTCACCTGTAAAAAATCTGAACTGCTACGGCAAATGAAATGTAATATGTTGTTAACAAAATGTTAATAAAATCTTAGATTTGTTTTACCAAATTAGGATGATAGTGTTGTCTAATAACACAGAACACCTAGATATAAGAAATAATGAATGTAATGTTTGGAATGATACTAATGAAGAAATTAAAAAAAAAATAAAAAAATGACTAAATATAATTTAACGCACAATTACTGCCCAATCAAACCAACAAATGTTGAATATGTTTTATTCTTCACCAGGCGGTTTATTTTAGCAAATGCTAAATAGCTAGAAATATACCACTTTCAGAGGGGGCGCACTCAATTTTACTTCTTTTCATCACATTTCACAGTAAATATCTCTCGACACTAAAGATTTAAGCAAAATAAATCCCTTCCAATATTTAACAAGCACTACGAAACAAATTATCACAAACGTGGTTTCAATCTTGTTTTGTTTTGTTTACGTTGGAATAAATCCGGCAAGATAGAAGTAACGATAATAGTTATTTATGCAACAAGTTGCAAAATGATGATTTTTTTCAGCACGAGTTGTACATTTATCCAACGAGGCTCGCCGAGTTGGATAAATATAACGAGTGCTGAAAAAATCGAGTTTTGCAACGAGTTGCATACAACATTTTTTGCTATTACGAAAAACTCCGTTTAAGCTGGATCATTTCCAAAAGCACAAACATTTCAACAGAAACCACGTGAGCATACATCCCCGCGTAATACTTATCATTGCAGTATTTTTCAATCGCGTAGGCTGCGACTTAGTAGTATCTACGAATGTCACAAAGTTTGTTGTCCACAGACCTACATTCCCTATTGGAGGACAGAACAGGTAAGACAACGCGTATAGTAGTGGATTCTGCAGCAACCCCTACGAATTCTGGACGATCCGTTCTCAGTTCCGCAGTTCGCTGGTAACGGATTTTACTCGGTATCCTTGCAAGATACCCTGCATCGAAAGTAGGGTGCATTAGTGTATGTCCGGATGCGAATTGAATGCACCACTGCCGAAGTTATGCATCTCGCATAGATATTGAGAAAATCCAACTTCGGCGAGAAACCGATTCAATGTTTTTATCACGCCGACAATATCACCAGTCTTGCATCTGTATCGCACATCAGCTATAGAATCAGAAGATATAGCAGAATAGACTGGGATATTTTGCTGACGCCTTCCAAACAGAACTGAAAAGTGCTACTTTTCAGCACCGAAAACAGTGCTGAAAAGTAGCACTTTTTAGCATTGTTTTTTGGTAGGAAAAGTAGGCCATTATGTAGTGCTAATTATCAATGAAAAGTTGATTAGTTTGCAACGGAATCGCAAAAAATCATTTTCAAGATGATGCGACATTCATCTAGAACAGGCGGCTTCAAAATAGCTACCATAAATGCTATTTTGCTTTATTCGCGTGACATAATTATACACTTCATAGCCTCTTTCAGAGTGGGCCAACTAGTCACGTTCTAATCTACAAGAGGTTTTAGGGGATGCGATGAAGGCAACAGTACCTTGACCGTTGTTTTATGAGCGTTTATTTATAGCACCCTGGAAGTAATTCGTAAAACTAAAATTGTTACTTGGGCTGGAACGTGTTCCTACTGCATGTCCCTACTGACGACTCCTGTACGATGGTGCGTCTTCACCTCTTCTCAATACTCCTCCTTAGGAGTCCGAAGTCCTGTATCTCTTAAGGCCCAAAGAGCAATGGTAGCGGAAAAACAACGGAAAGTTGAACCAGTTTGTCAGCATGAATCCCACCATCTCAACTTAGCTGTCAACGCATGAAAGTGAAACAACACTGAGCTGACAAGCAAGTTATAGTTAATGCTTACGAACCGGTTCCTCTATACGTTGCCGTTTCACTATCAGTGCATTGGGGCCTTATAATAAAAACTTCTCGATACCTGCAGTAAATAAGAACACGTTCTGCGTCCATAACCTGGTAAAAACAATGCATAGATCCGTCAACTAGACAGCTACTGTAGTATATCGCTCAGAACATATGCAGTCTTCTATTGATAACGATACTGGCGTTTCTAACGACGACTCCTGTACATGTACTCTTTGTACTCTTACTCAATACTGAATTGAGTACAAGCATAACTGAAAGTATCTTCTTTCCCATCCTCTATTCCACAGAGTGACGGCTCCCTCCAGCTCACAAACCTGACATCCAAAGATGGCGGCAAATACACGTGCTCGGAGTTGGTCCCAACCTTCACCACGGTACAGCTCGACGACATTCCATCGGCGGAAGACAGCAACGGCACCGGCGAGGCATTGCTAATGTTCGGTCCTCGTAACGACACCCAGAACATCAGTAGCAGCAGCGAAGAGGACGAACCATCGACGCCATCGTCGCCACAGTTCGACAGCACTCCCGATCGATACGTGCAGATCCGACAGTTCAACGTAAAGGTGCGAACACCTCCGTTGGCCGTGTCCAACTTTTTTGTGCGGGCCTCCACCATCATTGCCGTGCTGGTTTGGGAGGTTATGCCCAATCGGACCGGAGGCTACGCCATCCGGGACTTTACCGCTGAGATGCGTAAGCTTCGGTGGAGCGACGAGGAACCCGAGGAACGCTGGGAAACAATCGATCCGCGGCACATCAGCCCGAATGCGGTAAGTAGGCAAAATTTTTTGAGAGTTGGGCAAACTGCCAATGTTAAATCGTTTTGTTTGGCGTTTGAATTGTAACGGTATGGAACAACAGCGTCAGCTGGAGATCTACCATCTGATCCCGAACACGACGTACGAGTTCCGGATCTGGGCCAACAACGCTCTGGGAGCCGGAGAAGTGATGACCATCACAGCGACCACCTCACCCGATATGGAGGAGAAAGGTAGGTGTTTGACACCATTTTGTTTGTTTTTTGTTTGCATACAAAAGGTTTGTTCCTTGCTTTTCTATCTATCAAATTTCCCGTTCACCTTCCAAGACCTGATCCGGCGGATCATGATCGATGCACAGAACTTCGATACCCGCGTTTGGATCGCAGCAGTCGGCGTCGTCATGGGAACGCTGGTCATCCTGACGCTCGGGACCTGCATCGTGCTGTACAAGGAGTGCCGCGAACCTATCGGTACTAGAATGAACTATAACTGTTGTTGAGCTATTTGATTTTGTTGGTTTGTTTGTTCTACAGTTTGGTTTGAACATTTATTTTATTTTATTTTATTGATAAGTTTACATTTTGAAAGTAACTAGATGCATTTTTTCAATCAAAGGGACCAAGTTTTGAATTTTGCACACTGCAACAAATAATTCGATAGATTTTATGGAATGATTCGTTTAAAAGTTTGCTTTTTCTTCTACACTTATAGATTTGTTATCGAAAATTCTCAATTGTTAGCTAGAAGTAGAAGATTTTCAGACATTTTGTTTGCATTTTGATTGACCTTCTTCATTTGTTTGACAAGTAGGTAGTTTCTAAATTACATAGATACAAATACTCTGACAAAGAAAGTAATAGCTTTTGCGGACAAGTACACCAACACGTGCTCAGTAAAAAGAGCGTAGGCGCTCACGAGTGGCTTCATTAGATAGCAGAGCAAGCTTTATTAAAATATTTAGATATACATAGTAAAAATTATACAACTAGAGAGTAGTGCCAAAACAAAAGACAATAAAGGTGCCACGTTTGGGTAAACAAGGATACTGAACAAAAGGTGTTTTATGACATTTCCTTCACCAATATAGAGGGTAAACCACCTTTCAATGGCCGCTTTAGTGAATGTCGACTTTCGCTCGAAACAGTAGACTGGTTTGTAGCAAAATGAGCTTGCGTTCTTTGTCTGTTAGGGTTACACACTGAACAAAAATGCCATATTTTTTCTTCTAACTGATTTTTTCCTATATCGCCACTCTCCTGCCTTTCGCTTGAACGGAATTGATAACAATCAATATTCAATTGAAACATAAAACCATAAACGCCTGCCCGCCTTCTAATCAATTGCGAAAACACATTTTACACTGCAAAAAAAAAACATCTGCCAAATCAAAACACGCCTCTCACAGAAAAAGAAGAAGAGCTGGACAGTTTGGAGCTGGTGCCGAACATCATTCTGAATCCGGGCTTCTGTGACTCCGACGACCAGGGGCAGAATCCGCTATCACCGCCAGTGCCTCGAACACTGGCATTCTCACCGGTAGCCGTAGGAAACAACCATCTAAGCTCGCATCATAACCGTCGCGGAAGCAGCTACCACAGTCGGTATCACTATGACGACGATGATGACTACGAACCAATGACATTTAGCCGTCGCATGTCGATCTTCTTTACTGGCAACACGATCAAGCGAATTTGAGTAAAGGTATTCCCGGAGGATTCCGCCAGGAGGTTTTACTAGAAAGAGAAGAACTAACGGGTATCGCACGACGGAATGGGTGCTTCGAGATCTCGTGTCTCTTGCTTTCTGTTGCGTTGACCACTTCGCTCAGCTCTACAGGTCGGGCGGTCAGACGCAGGAAGAGACAGGCAATTCGGAAGTGACCGCACCGTATCTATCAGCCAATCAGAAAGATTCTATCCTTCGGGAAGACGACGTCAAATCGGACACTGGAAAGTGTCCCCTTGTGTATACTTCTTAGCGTGAACAAACACATGTATCGCACATGCATGTGCCTTTTTGTTTCAGTGTATGAGCGTTTCCATGAGTTACCATTTTGCTTCGGATTGATCGAGTGAGCGCGATGCTAGCGCCGCCACGTGTCTAAGCTTCCAACCTACCCACCCGTCATGAGTAGGTCCTATGCGTTTGATTTGAAACTGATTTAAGGGACGGATCGTGTCCTGAATCCGATTTTAGTTTGTCTAGGAATATGTGAAATGAAATGTGATAAATCGGACTAGAATATAAAGGAATGCAAATGAAAATCGATTGGTACAATAATAATAAACTATTCAGTAAATATTAGAGCAAAATTAAGTGAAATGCACTGTTGATTACCAGAAAGGGCAAGGTAGCTTTTGTAAGAAAACCCCTTAAAATCGATCAAAAACAAAATCATACCTGTATAAAAAAAAAACATCAACCCACAAAAAAGGGTGAAAATTCAACTGTTACATAGCGCAACTAAAGAAAACCAAAGAAGGGTCGTTTTAGAAGACTGTAGAAACGTTGACACATCTAGTTAAGAATCGTTCATCGAGGGTGTATGAGCCCGAAATGGGTAATAATCAGCTTTGCAGCACTGCTTCGCGAAACGTTGAATAACTATTGCGGTACGAAGATGAGAGTGAGAATAAAACATGAAGAAAACTGTGCTTATTCTTAGGTTAGATCAACGCCACGAACAAAAAAAAGTTTCTTCCTAATTATGAGACTCATTATCGTATTTTCGTTGCATTAAATTATAGGATAGCGATGTAAATGACGCAATGACAAATAAATAAGCATTATCAATTCTGGCGTTTGACATCATGTGGGTGTAATTTCTGTGATCGATATCTCTCACGTTTAATAAGTTTTTGGAAGTCTTTCCGATTCAGTATGAAAAAGAAGAAACGGTTGAGATTAATTGATCACTAATATTAGGCCCCAAAAATGTTGAACGCGAAGACCAAGTAGGCCATGCTCCACGCTTCGTTGACGTTTGTGACGAAAATTGAAATCTTCTCAATCACATTGGCCGGCGTAACTGACAACTTTTGCTCACTTGCTTTAATGGATTGTCGAAACGAATCGGATTACAATCCCGACATAATAATGAACCGTAACCAGCCGTAATCCTATTATTTGCTTTCTGTGCATTCATGGAATAATGGAAGGCTTGGTTTTACTTCTGCCTTCATTGCTGTCACTAAAAAATTCACCATTTTATGCTTCCGTCAATTTTTGTTACCATTTGCATCGCGACGAACTGAGTACTGCTAGGAAAGCAGTGTGCTTTAAACAATTCTGCTTGCCATACCGCACACACACATAAAAAGGCATAAAAAGCGGAAAGCACATCGAAGCACTGAACTGAAAAATAATTAAATTTGAAAAAAAAAACTGTAAAGTAAAAAATGCGATCAGTAGTTACAACAACAATCATTCGAAAAAGTGTGAACGTATGAATCGGCGACGATGGCCTTGCAAAAAGGCTACGTGAGAATGGGAGCGTTATCGCAGCATGCCATGGCTCCTGCTGGCATCATGTCACAGCCTACCATTTTGCATTTGTCCTGCCCTGAACCACCGAATACCCGAATGTGCGACCTGAGAACCAGTAGGTAGAAGAACACTGTTCATCAACGTATCGGCGACTGGATTAATCGTCGCGGTTAGGATTGCATGTTTCGCGCTCGTTACGGATAACGATGGTGGTGAACCGGTGGATTTCAATGAGAAGGTATTTGCGTTGTATTTGCTTTATTGCGTCTATTTTTTTGACCTTCATTATTTTTTTACCTATAAAATTTCTTGAAATTAATGCAACGTTACAAAAATTCTTTGATTTTGAATCGGTTTAAGCAAATAACGAACGTGTAACACTATAAAGAGCACACACCTTTCTCTTTCTTGCACAGCGTGCGAAATCTTTCCCAGCTTCAAAATAAAGAAGTATTCCAAGCTACAGGAAGAAGCTTTCCCAATTTCAGGAGGAATAATTTCAAGTTAGGAAAAAATTCAAGGTTCAGGAGGAAGCTTCTCTAACTTCAGAAAGAAGCTTTAAAAACTTCAGTAGGAAGCAAGGTAAGAAGTCCAGCAGCCTTCAGGAAAAAAGCTTTCCCATCTTCAAAAGAAAGCTAGCTAAGAAAGCTGGAAGTTTTTCCAGCTTCAGGAGGAAGCATTCCCAGCTTCAGAAGGATTTCTTAGTTTCAGGAAGAAACTTTCCCAGCTTCAGGAAGAAGATTTCCCAGTTTCAGGGAGAAACTCTCCCGGCTTCAGAACGAAGCTTTTGATGCTTGAGGAAGAAGCTTTCCCAGCTTCAGGAGGAAGCTTTGCCAGTTCCAGGAAGAAGCTTTCCCAGTTTCAGGAGGAAGCTTTCTCAGCTTCAGAACGAAGCTTTTCAAGCTTCATGAAAAATCTTTCTTCGCTTTAGGAGGAAGCTTTCGCTGCTTCGGAAGGAAGCTTTCCCAGCTTCAGCAGAAAGCTTTCTCATCATCAAAAGGAAGTTCCTCATCTTCAGGAGGAAGCTCTCCCAGCTTCAAGAGGAAGTTTTCCAAGCTTCAGGAGAAAGCTATCCAAGCTTCAGAAGAATTTTTGATTTTCCATTTTCAGGAGGAAAAGTATCAAACTTCAAAAGAAAAATTTACAATGTTCAAGAGAAAGCTTCCCAAACGTCAGAAAGAAGCTTCAGTAGGAAGTCTATCAGATCTGTGGGGATATGAATTCGAAACTGGTAATTGTCTAAGTTATTGGATTATTGGAGTGGTTATTTTTCATAATTCTACCCATAATTTATCTATCTTCACCACGCGTAATGAGTTAAATAATTTAATAACCATGCGTATAAATAAGATTTCCCAGCTTCAGCAAGAAGCTTTCCCAGCTTCAGGAGGAAGCTTTCACAGCTTCAGAAGGAAGCTTTTGCAGCTTCAGGAGGATTTTTTCCTAGCTTCAGGGAGAAGCTTTCTCATCTCTAAGAGGAAGCTTTCCCAGTTTCAGGAGGAAGCTTTCCTTGCTTCAGAAGAAAGCTTTCCTATTATCAGAAGGAAGCATTCTCAGCTTCAAGAAGAAGTTTTCCCAGCTTTAAAACAAAGCTTTCCCAGCTTCAGAAGGAAGCTTTCCCAACTCCAAGAGGAAAATTTCCCAACTTCAAGAAGAAGCTTTCTCAGCTTCAGGAGGAAGCTTTCCCAGCTTCAGAAGAAAGCTTTCGCAGTTTCAGAAGGAAGCTTTCCCAGTTTTAGGAGGAAACTTTCCCAGTTTCAGAAGGAGGTTTTTGCAGCTTCAGGACAAAGTTTTCTCAGATTCAGGAGGAAGTTTTCCTAGCTTCAGGAAGAAGCTTCCTCATCTCTAAGAAGATGCTTTCCCAGATTTAGGAGGAAGCTTTTCCAGCTTCAGGAGGAAGCTTTCTTATCTTCAGGAGACAGCTTTCCCAGTTTCATCAGAAAGCTTTCCTATCATCAGAAGGAAGCTTTCCCAGCTTCAGGAGGAAGCTTTCCCAGCTTCAAAAGAAAGCTTTTTCAGTTTCAGGGGAAGATTTTCCACCTTCAGGCGGAAGCTTTACCAGCTTCAGCAGGAAGATTTCCTAGCATCAAGAGGAGGTTCCCAGCTTCAACAGAGAGCTTTCGCAGCTACAGGATGAAGCTTTCCCAGCTTCAGGAGGAAGTCTTCCAATCTTCATAAGGAAACTTCCTCATCTTCAAGAAGAAGCTTTCCTAACTTCAGAAGGAAGCTTTCCCAGCTCTAGGAGGAAGCTTTGCCAGCTTCAGAACGAAGCATTTCAAGTTTCAGGAGGGAGCTTTTTTAGCATCAGGAGAAAGCTTTCCAGTCTTCAGGAGGAATCATTCCTAAAAACAACGTTTCTTCCCTTAACCCTCTAATACCCAACCCCGCCTTTAGACGGGATACACTTTGGAATTTTGTGTATTTTTTCGTAGCTTGGAAATCAAAATGATTTAATTTTTGGCTTAAACCTTGACTCATTACTCGCTTATAAGAAAAGTTTTTTATGACTTTTGAAACTTTTTTGTATTTTTTAAAATTGTTCGAAAAATTGTATTCTTATGTAACCTACAAATGCATGGGATTTATTTAACGTGTAATATAATAATCGTACCTTTTATATTTTTCTACTATCAACCTATCATAGAAAAACAGCTTGGTGGTATTAAAATAATTTCAAACCTGTTTTTTCGTTAATTACACGGGAAATAAAAATATTTCCAGAAAAATATTAAAAATTTAATATTTTTTAAAGTACCGAAAAAACTTGAATTTTTATTATTGTCAAAAATCAGTAACTAGAAGGGGCTTCAAGAAAAATTGAAAAAGGATAGGGATGTTCAAAAATAAAAATTTTAAAAATCCAAAACCAAAATTCAAAGATTTGAGAATAAAAATAAATCATTGCCCAAAACGTGTTTAAAACGATTTTAGATAACTTAAAATGATATTTAGATCGAAAATAAAAATGTGGGTATTAGAGGGTTAACAAATAATATATTCAGTGACAAAAACAAAAGCCCGTGTGGAATAAACCTGGCAGAAGCTTTCTGCGATTTTTTTTTTTCAAAATCGCAAGAGAAATTTGTGCGTGAAATCATAGGGAAAATCTTTGAAAAAATGTATGAAATTTTCTGGTACTCTTCTTTTGTAATCTAAATGAAAATTATTCTGGAAGTTGTTCCGCTCAAATTAAGTTTATGAAATTAGGCTTCCGTGGCGGTTTGTATGATGTTTTGTGAATGAATTTCTGAAAGAATGTAAATCATTAAAAGCTAAAAAAGACATCTTTCTTGAAGGAAAACCTTATGGGAGAACATAAAAAAGAATGATATTCCTGAAGACCTTCCTTCAGGAAAGACAATTTTCTTGACTTTTTGATACATGCTTCCAAAAATTCGTACACTACATCCTCCTGGATATCGTATACAGAAAACCTCTAAGAACCGATTTCTTCACCTTCGCTTAGGCCGTAAACCACGTTTACCCATATAGTTAAATTGAGTTTAAGGCCTAAGCGGTGGTGAAGGAACCGCTCATGAGAGTTTTTTTTTCTGCATCTCTTTCAGAAATTTCCGAAACTTTCCTCATCTGCACAAATTTCTCCGATGGTTCCTCGATTGCTTTCCTCTCTAACTTCTGTTATAAAATAGTCAATGTGCTACAACGTGGCTCATTTGGAATCGACCGACAGCTTGTTTACCTGTAGACAGACCCGGAATTAGGATAACTGCGTATTGGAGGAGAAGATCACTAGCTCTGGCTCCAACCAGGTTCCACGATGAAGTGCTGAATCTTCAAACCCCTTTTAGCTCAGGTGCAACATTTCCCACAAAACAAATCACTCATTTGAATCAAACAACTAATTATTTGTAATATTGGCTGATATATAATCAAAAGCGCATTTATATTCACTATTAATCAATTTTCTTAACTATTGTACAATGCTTTACAATGTGCAAAATGTTTCCTTCTTCTGTGAAATTTTTTTCACTTTTCCTTTTTTTATTTGAATTTTCCTGCTTGCTACGATTGCGGGTGTGCCGTTGTCACGGCAATCTGCTCACGTGGCTACAACGACGATTTCGACGACGGGTGCTTGCGGTATATGTGCGCTGCTTTTAGTGTTCGCAACACAATGATTTCTTCAAATTTCACAACACCTGCAAGGTTGAAATATTGGTCAACTTGTCCAACTTCCGGCTGTCTTCTTGAAACCTCACAGTGTTCAAAGCTTATACTTTTGTATCACTTTTTATCCTATTTTTGTACAATATATACGATTCGAATAATAGGAATTTATATCGATTCAAGAAAAAAAAAATGTCGAAAGACATAACTTCGAACATTACTTTCTTGGTGAAAAAAATCATTTCGCCGTTTTTTTCCTTTTCTATATTTTTCTTTTGAGTTTTTGTCCCTTCTATGTTTTCTTATTCGACTTTTGTCTTTCGACATTTTGTCCTTTCGACGTTTTGTCTTTCATCCTTTTGTCATAGAGTTTAGAATACGATACTTACTGGACATTTCGGCAATAGAGTCCTAAAGTTTTATTTTTTAAATCTAGGTTTTTTCTTGCTACAACTTTGGCAAATTTTTCCTCTTGAATAACGGCTATGTCATATTAAAACTTTAATTTAAAAAATGGGTCCAAATTTGAACCTTGACACTTTTGTTCATGTTTGACGTTCACTAAGTCGACATAAAAGTCACAGAGGTTTAACTTTTTAACACTGGGGTTGTTCCTATCTGACATTTCGAAAGGGACACGGAAAACAAAATACACCCAAAACTTGAGTTTAAACCAAGGGATGTGGCAAAATCTCAAACACCAGAAAAAATGTTTTTTGAACTTAAACCAACGAAAAACATTCAAAAATCGAGTAACCATGTGGTTTTCTCCCAAAATAAGACTTTTGGTACTAAAATTGGGCCAGGGGTTTAGCATACCATTTTTTATTAATTTTACAAGCCAAATGCCTTCATTCATTGAAATCCAAACCAAACAGTTGTTGATCTACATTAGTGAAAACATGTTCTTGTCAAACGCCTTCTAAAAATACATTAAAAATAATAATAAAAAAAAACATCTGAGTGAGCAAAAGTTCGGGAAGAACAAACAAAATAGAACGCCACTTTTTATATTAAAAAGCGGCTCCCATATTTAGGCGATATCAAATGAAAATAAGTGAAAATGATGTCCATATGGAAATGTTACATATGGTGATAAAATTAGAATAGAAAACCAATGCCAACTGTAAAAAAAATATGCTGTCACCCAAAACTGCTGCTAGTATCCCTCACTCAATGTGAAACTAACTGTGTACTATTCTGAGCTGCGTACTTGGCTTCTTGGTTCCGGTGGTAAAAGAAATGTACCAAACAGAAAATCCGAGCCCAATCCCATGCTTTATAAGTTTGCTAGTATTTCCACACACACATCTAACGACAAATGCAATTACTCAATCAGAAAAAAAAAGAGAAACCCCATCTCACCGATCTCCAGCTCATGCAAAACTATTCGCAAACTAAACTAAGTATAGACAACCTTAAAGAAATTATGATTGCTTAAACAAAACAAAACACTTCATATCAGAAAAAACAATTACAGATCGAGGAGAAAAGTAAGCTAAATGGGAAGCGGAAAGCGTAATCGACTGTACAACATTTGAAGAGCAAACAGGAACAGATCAAAGCTGCGGTGATGAGATGCGAATCTATATTTTGTATCATTGTGAGAAAAGGAAAAAGGGAAATACACAGGTAGTGTAGGGAAATGATGAAGGAATTTACTCGGAAAGCGTGCGATCTCCAAGAAGAGCTGTCTATATACTGCACACTATTTTTTGTACAACTGCGACGTAGATAACTATTCAATTGTACTTGTAATACTAATCTAATAAAAACAAAAACGATGACAAACGATCTCATACATGTATGTATGCCGCTAGTACTGTTGTAAACTTAAGCCTCGTGTCCCATGTGTAACTGCAAAAGTAGAGACGGAGAAGGAAAGAAGTTTGAATAACCGAAGTTCAATGTATTGGCAGTTTGAGCGCAAACTGGATCAATGGGATCGTAGTAGGCTACGTTATGGTAGTGAAACGTTTAAACAGCGCCTCGTACCACGTCATTCATCAGATTTTACACGTCACCTTGACGACGTGCCAGATGTACCTAATGAACTCGTTTGCCAGATGAACCTTATGACTCGTTCATTGGCTTATTAGAAGCCAAGAAAGAGATTTTTTCGAGGTTCATTATTTTAAACGCGTTAGTGTTTGGATGGCAAACGCCCGATCAACTGTTGGAAATGAACCGATGCACGAGTTCACTATTTTTAATGGTCAAATAAATAACACGACACCGCTAAAACTTCCATGGTCCATAATCCAATTCACGAGTTCATTCGTTGGCGTTTTAATGGTGCCGTGTTATTGATGTGATCATGGAAACCAGTGAATGCGGCATCGCTCAAACACCAAATTAGTCAACTCGTGCATAGGTCCATGTACGATACCGCTTAATTGGTAATTTTGTTTCATTAGGTTCATCGGCAAATTCACCCACAAAAAACACAAGCCCACATTAATTTCGCTTCATCATTCTCTCGCCATTAATATGTTTCCACCTTTTTTTTAGGCACCGTGCTTCTATTTCAATTTCATGGCACTTTTTCATCAACATTTGTAAATTCTCGATTCAACACCAATTTTGCATGTTTCAATTATTAACGACTCACGAATTCAAGTTTTCTTCAAGTTCTCTTTCTGCGGGATGAATGGACCCACACTGAATAGATCGAAGCAACAGGTTTGACTCCTAATCACAAACACCCAACAACTGCGAATAGTCACGCTCCGAGAACGTTACTCATCACTTTAAGCTCCACCGCCATTTTGGCTCACATTTTACATTTCTTAAGGTCTCACAGAAATCACAGAGAAAATGGAATGCATTGCATGATTGCGCCGATTGAGCCGAGGTTGTATATTGTTCAAATCCAGCCTACTCTTCTTCGCAAATTTCACTCTTTTTTCGCTCCTCTAATTCTCGTTATGACCATTTCTTAACGCTCAATTGATACTCTCTCTCTCACTCTCCTAGTCGAACTGATAACATTCGTTCGAGCTTCCTGTTTGTTTGAAAAGTATTCGAATCCGATCTCCTAATTTCTTTTATTAGAATACCGTTTCTCTTTTCCATTTCGGACCAGCCAAATTTGTAATAATCTTTCGATTTGTTCTTTCTCTAGGTCTTTCAGAAACAAACGATTTCTTTTGAACCAAACAAAAAACCCAACCCAAAGGACCATAGTATATATCGGTCTCAAATTTCATATACGATAAAGAAATGAATTCCAAAGAATCTCTAGCTTCAATAACAAGTGATATTTGATCAAGTTTTACTACCACATAGACTAACACCACTTAAGTAAGAACTGTAATCAATTGACACAACTGGCGGGAACACAACCTTAATCGATAAGTTTTACTTGAATCGAAACTATTCTAAATTAGTACCGTAAAGGAAGTTTTTTCCAAAATATACGTCACTTGTACATAGTATTTATCACACAAGTTTATTACTTAACAAACAATCTGTCATTCGGTTTATACTTGCAACTTTTTCCCAAAAATCGTTCTATAGGCTTATAATACATGATATATTTCAGTGCAAACTAGATTACTTTTGAGTAGCGTTAGGATTAATATTTACAACAAAAATCGCGATAGCCATGCGGGTAAAAACACCATTCGGTATAAAAGAAACGCATCTTGCTAGAAGAAGACATTGGTGATAATCTTGTTAACTGATACAAAACAACCAAACAAGTGAATTTTGTCTCGCGCAATTGTGATAATGCATTTCACTACTACACACTTATCCCACAACATAAATCTATCTTCGCTTCTTGTTTAATCTTCTATGTCATCACACACTATCCATCATTTATCAATCTCATTAAAAAAAAACTAATGCTTGCATAATCTCATGGCTAGCGCGCAAAACTATCATATGACTTAACGACTTATAAACTAAAAAAAACTTTACACGCATCATAAGCTCTCTATGTGTCATTTTCTGACAGCTACGGTAAAATCCGTACCAAAAAAACAGCTACCAAACTAATATTCCTAACACTTTAAACGAGCAAATACAGCAACTACAGAATATCTTTTGAGCACCACAATCACCACTTATAGTACCAGCCATCACATGAAAAAACCGGAAAGCATCAGCAGAAATGAAACGGCATACAAATTAGAACGGAGATTCAAACAAAAAAAAAACAATAAAATTAATCATTCGCAAAATGAGTAAAATACAGTGACAAGAGAAAAAGTATTATTATGGACAAGAACATCACACATGTAAACGCCAGTGTCTTACATATTTTATTACATTTTCAAATAAAGGCTGTTGAGGAATGCGTTTGTGCCGCGGGTAGAGGTTTTGTTGAGATCCGAAAGTGTCCCTTGATGTAGCTTTTGTGCAGCACTGGCTACCTGATTGAGACATTCTCAAGTTCTGTCCTATCGTCAATCTTAACGTTTCTGAACAATTCTGAATTTCCATTCCAAACATTACATTTATTTCTTACTAGTGGTCCCGGCAAACTTCGTCTTGCCATCAAGTAGGCTGTTGGTAAACGCTATGCAAGTCCCGTGTAGAAAATGTCAGATTATTTTTCTCCCGTTTTCCCCACTATTCCGATGTCTTCTTCCGTTCTCAAGCCATTTCGTAACATACAAACATCATTCCATTTTTATTTATATAGAAGGTACACAGAACACTGTTCAGGCTGCTGATACACCCCAACATCTTGTTAGTACCGTTATCATAAAAAAATCAGGGATATATTTTTTTTTAAATGCGACCTTTAGATGTGGCAATACTGATCCGATATATTAGGCAAAGTCTAAGCATGAATTGAGAACTATCCAAAACGGGCATTCAAGTTTTCATGTTCTGATAGATGACAACACTGCACAAAAGAGCCAATTATATGGGGGTGTTATATGCCAATAACCAGAGACTTCAATGCGTCAAAGTCAGTTTGACATTTACTGTTAACATTGGTTTGCTTTTTGGTTGATTGTTTTTTCCAAGTAGTGAACATTCAACCATCGAGTCATTCCATATGAGCAAAATCGTTGGAAACCCATGCAATATGGGTATTTTCGGAACGGGTACGACAAGGGGATGACGAAAATCGATGTCCGACGCCAATTTTGAAATCCAAGATGGCGACCTCTGGTTGGAGAAAATCGTTGGAAAGTCATGCAATATTTAAATATTTTCAAATAAATTTCGACAAAACCAGTACTCCATTGATCTTTATCAGTTTATGAAATCGGTTTTAAATGGAATAATATTTAACATATCATAAAAATAGCTTTAATATAATAAAATTAAAATGACACATTGGGGCGAAATTGATCATCATATCACAAAGCAGATTTTAGAAATAAAAATTTACCTATCTACTAAATTTGGGTCTCCTGAATCTGAAAATGATGTCGAAATTCTTATAGCTTGATAAGTTTATTACAAAATTTAACTTTGAAAATAATGCGCCGAAATGTAGGCAAAATCGCTTGAAATAAACACATTATTCGAGATTAAACGGTTTAAACGGATTAAACAAACTCTTCTTCAAAATATAACAATCTTCTAGGGTGCAGTATTGTGAGACATTCTTCTACATAGAAATGATAAATTGCTCTCCGTTCACTCATGTAGAATCATATGCCCAAATTCCAAAAAGTTCTTGGAAGATCTTAACTTGCACACATTCTACCCTAAAGTGACCAGACAAATGCGGGACTTTCCACCATTTGTTCCCCGCTGAGAAGTGTCCCGCGAAATGTCCCGCATTTTACTCAAATCCCGCATTTAGAAAGTAATTGTTATCATTATCACATTAGCTTACATGCAGAGTTGCAACATTAAAATCAGCATTTTTAGTATCAGTATCAGTATTTAACTTCAATACATAATTGTTACATCCTAGTTCAAATTTTAAAATTTTCAAATACATATATAGGGTAGGTGTACCAATTATGGATGCAATATGTCAACAGTAGTGATAAAAATCAAGTTGTAACCGCGTTTCTAAAACGCAAGCATGACTTGTTGGTGTCAATTACTAGTTTAAAGCCTTGCGAATCTGTTGATTTAAACAGTTTTAGTACTAAATTGACTTTAAGCTTCTAAAAATGGATTTTAAAAAGCGTTGTCTTTGTACCAATTATGGCAATAGCGTTCCTAGCATTCGACATAAAAGTGTACCAATTATGGACTATCGAATATTTGCACGAAATGAACTCAAACGCCATGAAGAGCGAATGATAATGCAACGCTAATATGTAATAAAGATACCGCTCATAAAATTTTCCAAAAATTTTGGGTTAAATAGATGTTAAATCATTTTTTTGCAATGGGTTCATGGGAGAAAATTAATTTTCGAAAATGAAGTCAAAATGTAGTGTAAATGCAAATTATGATACAAAACAGCATCAATGATCTCACATTACCTTTCCAGTGCCAATTTTTATCAAAAAAGAGGGAAAATTCAAAAATCGAGTGTCGCTGAAAACCCCTCTCTACCATGAAATTAGCATCTTCCGCTCGCGAACGTTTTCGAACGTGTGATTGAAAAATCTTAGTAATTGAGTACAAAACATGAAGATAATGCCTTACCGAACCGTCCCGTCGTGGAAGTCACCCGTAAAATAGCTTTACTTCTTTTATTTCACTGATCAAAAAATGTAAACAAACCGCCACCAGAGTATTGCCATAATTGGGCTCTCATACACTCTTTGTACCAGTTATCGACATAGTGGAAATAACACGATTTCCAACTTTAAACAGTAGAATTGATTGCATACCAACTAAATTTATTCATTTGTTCTCACTAGGCAACATACATTCATCGGTTGAAACAGTTTATCAGGATGAAAACATACATTTCGTAACGGAGGTCCCTTAGCCAACTGCTAAGAAGGTGACATATATGTGAGGCAAAATTTTCAAATGTTCATTTTTCGAAGTTTATTGCACGAATGTTCTTTTCAAGGTTTAGTTACCATCAAAAACAAATAGTTTAATCATTCCTGTGAATATAAGCCATTATAGTCTAGTGAAACAATAAGAAAAATCTCTTTTTGTTCCCACTATTGCCATAATTGGTACTATAGCCATAATTGGTACTTCTACCCTATATGTATTTTTTTTTACTTAAAAACTTGTATAAATCTGCATCATTTTGTCATCTGCGAAATTTGTACAGAATCTGTATGTCTGTATTTTACAGAAAGTTTTTGAGAAAATCTGTAAAAACAGATTAATCTGTGTATGTGTCAACCCTGAATACATGCATTTTTTATTGATGTTCATTGAACATGATTTAAATTTATGGCAGATAAAGAAATAGTTTACCAACATAACAAAGTTTATAAGTTTTGTTATACATAAATATTATGTATCCGAAGCTGTAGGCAACCAGAAGCTGTAGGCATTTGGTATTTACAACAAATAAAATCTGCACAATGGACCAGTGCACGAGTTCACCTGTTGACGTTTGAGCGGTGCCGTGTTATTTACGGCATCGAGTGAATTTGGCACCGCTAAAACGTCAGATTAGTGACCTCGTGCATAGGTCCATTCACTAATTTGACGTTTGAGCGCTGCCGAATTCACTCATTGCCATGGTCACGTAAATAACACGGCACCACTCAAACGTCAAATTGTAAATTCGTGCATCGGTCCAAAGTCAACTCGTGCATTGGTCCATGACAGACAGATGGTACAACAATATCTCGGGTGACTAGGATGAATTTGATGGAACATTTTCCGATAGATTGCTCTGAATTTTCCAGGAATCACATTTTTTTGTATTGCTGTGTGCGTTTGAAATGCAAATATCAAATGCGGGAACACCAAATGCGGTAAGATTTTTAACAAGGAAGGCGATGTCAAAGATTGGTTTTCTTTGCTAGGTTGGCGGTGATATGGATTATGGTTGCTTAGTATCCTTTGGTTACTTTGTGTTACCGCGTTTGAAGCGCAGTTAGACTGGATTTGCACGTCAAATGCGAACAGCAATAACGCGAAATACCGTCGCAGTCATTATGAAAACAAGCAAATGTTTCAGATTTAGCAAATTTGGAACATTCACGTCCTTAGCGAACGAGCCTACTTGAATTTTGACGTTGCGTTTGAATAGGCCAACGACTGTTTATTTCGTTTTTAAACGCTAACAGTTGGCTCCAGCGTCAACAAGTATAGGCAACAACCTTTCGAACATTCATTTTCTTTCACTGGCCGCCGAGCGACGATACTGTTGTTTGTATTCCACCACTGATCGCGCTACGCTGGATTCTCAAATTTCTCAAACTTTCAACACAAGCGCATGGAAGAATGGTAGTCGGAGAACTGTCGAAACGTATCGAAAATAATTCTTCTTCTTTCTGGCGTTACATCCCCACTGGGACAGAGCCTGCTTCTCAGCTTAGTGTTCTTATGACCACTTCCACAGTTATTAACTGAGAGCTTACTATGCCAATCGCCAATGACCATTTTTGCATGTGTATATCGTGTGGCAAGCACGAAGATACTCTATGCCCTGGGAAGTCGAGAAAATTTCCTACCCGAAAAGATCCTCGACCGGTGGGATTCGAACCCACGACCCTCAGCTTGGTCATGCTGAATAGCTGCGCGTTTACCGCTACGGCTATCTGAGCCCATAAAAAAATAATGAAAATCGTAAATTGCTTGCAATTAGGAAACTGGATCAAAAAAGTAGTGACTAGAAATCAAGTGTAAAGTGAATACATAACTTTTTGTGTTTAGTTCATCTTCCGTGATGCTTTCTTTGCTTCAGGATTTCGTGTTTACTACAATTGAAAAAGAGCCATCTATTGCCTTTTCAGTTTTGAATATCGCCCTATTGCGCGCATATTTTCTATCCGTTATTGCCGCCGCTGCAGCGCGCTGGATTTGGATTTAAAAAGAGCGCCACAATAACCTACTTCGAAAGCAAGGCGCATTAGAGCGCATCCAGATGCGAATCGAATGCACCACTTCCCAAGTTAGGTATTTCGTATGGATTCTGAGAAAAGCCACACTTCGGCAAGAAAACGGTTCTAACTTTTCACCGCACCGGCAATAATAAACTAATGAATTTGGCACCTCTTAAACGTCAAATTAGTGAACTCATGCATTGGTCCATAGTCACAAATTGCCAGAATTTGAAAATTCTTAGAAATTATTTAGCTTATCGACCTATCAATTAAAGCCATAAAAGTTATTAATATTATATGTTTGGTCAAATTGTCGATAAATTGTATATGGAATATTGAAACGATGGTCCAATAAACGTAGGGGATTAAATGAACACTCTCGTTTTCTCTGAGCATATGCGTATTTCATCAAAATTTCATACTCTGCATGAAATCGATATTGGATGGCTTATTATGCGTGGCGCGATAAATTCTCGCACCGACTATCTTAAAAAACGCTTGTAGATCGTCGCAGGTACTTCAAATCGTTTTGGTGTCTTCTGCGCGATCACGCCTTGGACAATTAAGAATATTCGCGCAGAAGACACCAAAACGATTTAAAGTACCTGCGGCGATCTACACGCATTTTTAAAAGTTTTCAAGATCGCCGTCGCGATAAATAATCGCGCAATGCACAATAGATTCCGAGCTCCCAAAAGTCATGGCGAACCGATCACCAACTGTCAACGAAAACCGCACATGGGATACACACATTGTACACGAAGAACGCATAGAATCAGTACAGAAGCAATTCCTTTTATACGCCCTTCGAAAATTGAATTGGACTGTACTGCCACTTCCGTCGTATGAAGCACGCTGCATGCTCATCAACTTGGAAACACTTAAGCAACGCCGGGAATTCGCAATGATTCTCTTTTTTTTTTTCCTTCTTTATCGGGTGTTGAATCACTGCGTCCAATTAACTTGAACTATTGTGATGTCCCCTTTTACTGTATGTATAGTACATACAGTAAAAGGGGACATCACAATAGTTCATCCAGTGACATGTATGTCACTAAATGATCTATGTACTTCTCAGCTCATGAACACCTTATTATTGAGAAATAATGGTCCTAAGCTGTAGTGTGAGAATTCCCCCAGTCTGGTGCAATTATGCTTAATAAAGCCTATAACATTGCTGGGGGTTGCGATCCTTATATCGGCAGGCTCTAAGAAGGGCTTACCAAATATCCTGGACCTACGATGGATTTGTGCACTGCAATAGCAGATAAGGTGTTCTGATGTTTCTCGCTCATCGTCACAGAAGCGACAGTTGGAGTTTTGAACAACACCGATCTTTTGTAAATGGTATCTGCTGGGGCAGTGTCCTGTTACTAGACCAGTGTATAAACTGAGATCCTTTTTGCTGAGACCTAATAGTTGTTGGGTTTTCTTTGGGTTTATATTTACAAGCCTTTTTGACTGACTCGTATTAGGAGATGCATCCCAGTTTGATGAGGTCTGGCTAACCAGCCAGTTGTTCAGTTCCATTTTTAAGAAACTGTCTGATATTCCGAAAAATGGCTCGGGGCCAGTGAACCTATTAGCAGATCCGTTTCTGGCCAGCTCATCAGCAATTTCGTTTCCCTCTAGACCCGCATGCCCTGGGATCCAATATAAGTTAACTCGATTGCAGAGAGCTAGTTTTTTCAAAGCTAGAATGCATTCCCACACTTGTTTTGAGTTACACCTGTAAGTGTTAAGGGGGCAGGATCCGTCATTGATTTCGGAATTTTAAAAAGCAGTTTTTTCGTTCAAAATCAAGAAAATTTACAAGAAAATGTGTTCACTGTATTCTATTCTCCCACCGAAACACAGTGAACACATTTTCATCGAAGTATTTTCAGTTTTGGATAGAAAAACTGCTTTTGAAGTTTCGATGATGACGATGATTACGATGACGGAGCGTTGAACGTTAAGCGCCTGAAGAGCCGCTTGGCTGTCGGAGAGAATACATATACTTGCGTGTCTGTATTTCCTCTTCAGGCATAGTAACGCACATTCTAAGATAGCATATATTTCTGCCTGAAATACTGTAGACCACTGTCCTAAGTGAATTGAGGTTTTTGTTCGGGGTCCGTAGACTCCAGAACCTGCCAGATTATTCATTTTGGAACCATCTGTGTAAAATTTAATAGACCCTGGAGGGATGTTGGGTCCACCTTCTTCCCTTGACGAGAAGACATGATCACCTTATAGGGTATGTCATAGTTGACTACCATTTCCATCCTGTCACTACACTTTTCTACAATTTGATTTATAGAAAATTCATTTAATATACTGAGGTGACCCGTAAGATCACCTGATAGTAGGGTTTTTGTTTGTTTCAGCCTCAACGCACTTTTCTCAGCGTCCAGCTTTATGAATTGATCCAGCCGGGGCAGATTAAGCATCGCGTCTAAGGCAGAGGTGGGTGTACTGCATGCTGCACCAGTAATTGCTATACAGGCAATACGTTGGATTTTGTATAGCTTTGCCCTTGCCGTAGCCTCTTTTGTTTTAGGCCACCAGATAAGAGAAGCATAAGTTGTTCTAGGACGAACAATGGTTTTATAGATCCACATAATCATACTTGGTTTCAGCGAGCGATTTCTTTAGCTTGTAGAGTTTTTTCGATCTTATTGACTAACGAATGTAGTGCTGAGATCGTGGATTTGCCACTCTGATACGCAAATTGGTGTTGTGAAAGAGGCATTGCTTTCATAAATTTAGAATTTATGTATTCGCACAATACCTTTTCCATGGTTTTAAGCATCACGGATGACAAACTGATCGGCCTAAATGCTTTGGGATTTGTTTTGTCTTTTTTACCTGTTTTAGGAACGAAGACAACTCGAACTTGACGCCAATCATCTGGAATATGCCCTAAAATCAAGCTCGCCCTAAAAATCTCTACCATGTGTGGGATTAGCGTTTTCTCCGCTTTTTGGATTAACGCTGGGAAGATCCCATCCATGCCAGCAGATTTGAATGGCTCAAAAGATCTCACAGCCCTTTCAACTCTGGCACAAGTAAAAGCTTCTTTGGCAACCTTAATTGCGTCTCTTTTTGTCCCAGAAACCAAAGATATGGTCTCTTGTGGGACTGAAACAGCAATCTCAGTACCTTTGTCACTTATTCTTGATTGAGGAATTGAGTCAGGGAAGTGAATTCTTAACATTTCACTCACTGTATCGCTTGCCTCTACAGTGAATGAACCGTCGACTCTACGGATACTACCCAGACCATTGGAGTGTTCTTTTGAGAGTGTTTTTTGAACCTGGCTACCACGGGGGTCATCTCTATGTTCTCGCACATACTAACCCATGATTTCCGTTTTGAGCGCCTTAGCTCCTTATTATAGTCTGTTAGAGCTTTTTTGTATAGGCTCCAATCGGAAGTACGCTTAGCGCGGTTAAATTCTCTACGCGCTGTTTTTCTGAGCTTATCTAGAGTTTTGTTCCACCATGGAACATCTCTACTCGAACTAGTTGTTCTAGTCGGGCAACTCTCTTGATAAGCATTAAGAATTTTGTTTTTAATGCAGGCGGACGCCGATTCCAACTGCATTATGGATTTAATATTATTTTCAATTATGTATGATTCAGATTGGAGAATTGCTGAATAGGTTTCCCAATCAGTTTTCTTAGGATCTTTAAACGTTCTTTCTATCGTTAGACCCCCTTCCTAGTCGAATATTATGTGTTTGTGGTCTGACATTGATGTTTCATCAGAAACATGCCAATTTTTTATTTTGTCAGAAATAGATGGACTACATAAAGTCAAATCCAACACTTCCTGTCGAATGGAGTTTGAAAATGTAGGCTTGTCGCCAACATTGCATATATTGATGTTTTTGGAGGAAAGAAACTGTAAAAGATACTCACCTCTGGTGTTGATATCTGTACTTCCCCATACGGTGTGATGCGCGTTCGCGTCGCAACCAATGACGAACGGGATGTTGTGGATACGGCTGTAATGGACAATCGCAGCTATCTCTGGTAGAGGAATATTCTCCGCATCGCCAGAAAAATACGCTGAAACCATGAGGATCTCAGATTTTCCCCTAGCGGTGGGCACCTCCATCCTGACTGCCACGATGTCTTTTTTAATGAATTCTGTAATAGGAAAACATTTAGTGTTATTGCGTATTAAGATAGCCGCTCTTGGAGATAGCTGGCTATCATCATATACCAACTTACATGAGTTTAGTTGAATACCTAGTATCCTGGTTTTATTGACCCACGGCTCCTGAATAAGCGCCACCGTCAATTTTTCTTTTGTGAATCTCCGACAGAGTACATCTGTTGCACTCTGTGCGTGGTGGAGATTCACTTGAACTGCCTTAAGCGCCATATTTAGGAGTTCCGCTTTTATCCAGGCGAGTATCGCCCTTCTTTGGATGTTGCGGGTCATCACGGTTTTGTTTCGGGTTAGGTTTCAGAACTTTGTTTTTCCCACCCATCACATCCAGGCCTGCGAGTTTCGCCCCTGTGGTCAAGACTTCACTCATTTCTTTTCCACTGCTAGTTTTAGATACCTTTGGGTTGGTACCACTTGAGCAGGGAATTGAAGCTGAGCTCGGAACTTTTCCTTTAGGAGCGGACACGCTAGCCTTCATGGTGGTCTTTGGGCGAGAAATTGCGTTCCTTTTACCACTGTTTGAATCAGGGGCTTCCTCAGAATTTTCTTGGGCCAGCTCATTATTCGGCTTGTGGTTGGAAACGGAGGGTGTCCTCTTAATTTTCCTCAACTGGATTTCTCCAAATCGGTAGTTGAGGATGAACTTGGACTTCGACAGCATGTCCATTGACGATCCATCTAACGTAAAGATCCATTCGACATGGATGTCATTGAGGATGGACCTTTTCACGATACGCCAATTTGTTGTTTTCAACCCGTTCTGGCTCTCTATGAGAGCCTTAATGCGTTCGTCCGCAAAGGTTGAGCTTTGAGGGAAGAATGCTCGAAGAAGCTCTTGGCGGGGAATGTCTTCCTCGTTCAGTGCAACCAACTCAGCACCTTCCCAGGTATTTATTGAAGGTGTTATTTCTTTCACCCACTCAGCTGTCTCTTGATCCTTGCAAATTAGAACCATGTAGCCAGATTTGTAGACAAGGTTACAGAATTTGGGTTTCAGTGGCTCATCACGCTGTTGTTCCACTTTAAGCAACAGAGCATCCTGTAGAACGTCTAGTTGAGCCGTCGTGAACTGGGCGGTTGGAAAGTCTTTGGGTATTATCCCGACCTTCACACGCTTGGTCATATCGCTGTAGCTCTGACCAGTGGCTTGTCGTTTGGACCCACCTTTTTGTGGCACTGAGCTTGAGGATTTTTCAGCGCGCTCTCGGGGATCTAACTGGTGTTTCATCTTCTTCGGCTTTGAATCCTCTTCAACCGTTGCAGATTTATCAAGGTCGTTTCTCGTTCGCTTAGAAGAAGCAAGCACAGTACCCTCTTTTGCCAGGATTTTGGATAAAGCCTCATTTCGGCATAGTCCGCTTTCCCGGAGAGCTTTGAGCTGCTTCCTTTGTGAGCGCGTTAGGTTTTTTCTGGGAGTTACATTGCCTTCAGCTTCCTCACCATCCATAGGATCGTCCATTTTGGGTCCTTTTTTGGATGGTACAGGTTTAGGGGTGTTGATAACGACCTTGATTCCATCATCATTGTCGTCGTCCGTGTTCACCGATTCAATCGACGAGGGGATACCAGGATCTTCTGAATGTCCCGCGCTGGACTTGCCCGGTGCGTTGGGTTTCTGGGACGGAGTAGATTCCATCTCCTCTTGAGAACTGCACAGTAGCTGGTCTTCTGTAAGCCCAAGCTGGCTTAATGAGTTCTCCACTTCCATCTTTTCCGACTGTGTGAGGCAGTCGTCACCTTTGATTGGTTTGCTAACACTGGTATTCATTTTGTTGGTCCCACGAGTCGCTAGGGAAATAAAGGTCAACTGCATCATTACCCTGCCATAATGCAGCAAGAGCTTCATACTGAAGAGTTCGCCCTGGTGCTCTTCAGGCTCCGTGTGTGATTGAGCATTTATGAAACCCCCTCAACCATTCTTCCATCGGCACGGGTCGCATCACACCTTGGCGTTGGGGTTCATTGTGGGGGGCCGAGATTCGTACGTCTACGATTTCGAGACTGAACGGATTTCGGTCCCCACTGTATCCATTTTCTTTACATGATGGCCATGGATAACAACCATCACAACCATCCACACTTTATCCGGGCTTTGGACCGGTAGCTCTGGTTCTCAATAGTTTCATGTTCATACGGACAAGTTACTACAGGGATCCGTCATAGCGTCAACGGTGTTATGGAATGATTCTCTTTATAAACAACATTATTTCGAGCCGTGTAGAATCTGCTGCACTTCTTTCTCAACTAAACTTCTACACACCCTCTCGGCATTTAAGATCAAGAAAATTATTTTCAGAAAAATCATGCAGAACGCATTATGCTCAAAACGGACCAATAAACCTTATGATGCGTCAGTATAATGTACATTGCGAATTCATTGGCATTACTATGTCCAAAGAGCAGCTTAAAACACAACTAAAGAACTATAGAAGTAATCCATAGCATGTAAGAAAGTATTGTAATTATTGTATGTAGTCTACCTATGCTTGACGAAATAAATAAATAAATAAATGCAATTGGGTCCTAAAATTTTTAATGAAATCTTGTTTTTATTCAATAACACGAAAGAGCATCTTACTGCAACTACTTTAGGAATATTTTCCGCTCAAATATCATGTTTAAACTTTAATTTAAAAATTGGGTTGATATCCCATGGATTCCGGTTGGAATCCCATAGATTCCGGTTGGAATCCCATAGATTCCGGTTAGAATCCCATGGATTCCGGTTGGAATCCCATGGATTCCGGTTGGAATCCCATGGATTCCGGTTGGAATCCCATGGATTCCGGTTGGAATCCCATGGATTCCGGTTGGAATCCCATGGATTCTGGTTGGAATCCCAAGGATTCCGGTTGGAATCCCGAGGATTCCAGTTGGAATCTGGTTGGAATCCTAAAGATTCCGGTTGGAATACCAAGAGTTCTGGTTGAAATCCCAAGAATTCCAGTTGGAATCTCAAAGTTTCTGATTGGAATCCCAAAGATTCGAGGTGAAATCCTGAAAGATAAATTCTTTCGAGGAATCGAATATTTCAAAAATTTCTCCCAGATTTCCAATAATCGCATCAGATTCCTAGTGTTTTTAAAAAACCTTGAAATTTTACCCGAATTCCCAAAATTTCATAATTTCCACTTTATGCGCATCAAATTTTCAAAATTCTTACCAGAATCTCAGAACTCCCACTGTATGCTTAAATTAAAATCGAATAGCAGCGCTACTATCGCGCAATTAAATTTGCTCACCCAATACTTCCCGAACGCAGCGCTGTCTTTTTGCTAACCCGGTTAGCAGCGCCCGGTACGAATCAGCGTAATGATGCTGCGCAATGTAATTTCAGAGTTGTTTAATATCAATCATATCAGCTGATGGCTGATGCTCTAAAACTATCAATATCACTTGCGAGCTATCAATATCGCTTTGATTTGACAACCAACAGCAATGATGCGACAGCGCACTCTAGATCATAATCACTGCAGAATGAGTGATCACGTGGTAATTATCCATGCTATTATAGTTTTTCAGTGACCAACATACAGTTTCAATCTATCTGCAGCACTGTCAAAAATATCGTACTGATAATTTGTCATTTTATTTGCTTACTTACTTACTTACTTATTTGGCTTTACATCAATTATCTTGATAAAGCCTCGCCAACAATATTTCGCCAATTCCCTCGGTTCATGGCCGCTTCTCTCCATCCTCGACTGTGACCCACGCTCTCCAGGTCCTGGTGTACCTGGTCAATCCACCTAGCTCGCTGCGCCCCACGCCTTCTTGTTCCGACCGGATTCGTGGTGAACACCATCTTTACAGGGTTGTTGTCCGGCATTCTTGCAACATGCCCTGCCCAGCGTATCCTTCCAGCTTTAGCTACCTTCACGATACTGGGTTCGCCGTAGAGTTGAGCGAGCTCGTGGTTCATCCTTCGCCGCCACACGCCGTTCTCCTGCACGCCGCCGAAGATCGTCCTTAGCACTCGGTGTTCGAAAACCCCAAGAGCTTGCAAGTCCTCCTCGAGCATAGTCCACGCCTCATGCCCATAGAGGACTACCGGTCTTATGAGCGTTTTGTACATCGTGCATTTGGTGCGGGGGTGAATCTTTCTTGACCGCAGTTTCTTCTGGAGCCCATGGTAGGCACGACTTCCGCTGATGATGCGCCTTCGTATTTCCCGACTAACATTGTTGTCAGCCGTCAACAAGGATCCGAGGTAGACGAACTCGTCCACCACCTCGAAGGTATCCCCGTCTATCGTAACGCTGCTTCCTAGGCGGGTCCTGTCGCGCTCAGTTCCGCCAACCAGCATGTACTTTGTTTTCGACGCATTCACCATTAGCCCGACTCTTGTTGCTTCGCGTTTCAGGCGGGTGAACAAATCTGCCACCGTTTCAAATTTTCTCCCAATAATATCCATGTCGTCCGCGAAGCAAACAAATTGTCCGGATCTCGTGAAAATCGTGCCTCGACTGTTAAGTCCGGCTCTCCGCATGACACCTTCAAGCGCAATATTGAACAACAGGCACGAAAGTCCGTCGCCCTGTCGTAGTCCCCGCCGAGACTCGAACGAACTGGAGTGTTCGCCCGAGATCTTCACGCAGTTTTGCACACCGTCCATCGTTGCTCTGATCAATCTTGTGAGCTTCCCGGGAAAGCTGTTCTCGTCCATGATTTTCCATAGCTCTATGCGGTCGATACTATCGTATGCCGCCTTGAAATCGATGAACAAATGGTGCGTAGGGACCTGGTACTCACGGCATTTCTGGAGGATTTGCCGCACGGAAAAGATCTGGTCCGTTGTCGAGCGGCCGTCGATGAAACCTGCTTGATAACTTCCCACGAACTCGTTTGCTATAGGTGATAGACGACGGAAGAGAATCTGGGATAGCACTTAATAGGCGGCGTTTAGGATGGTGATTGCACGATAATTTTCACACTCCAGTTTGTCGCCCTTTTTGTAGATAGGGCATATAACGCCTTGCTTCCACTCCTCCGGTAGCTGTTCCGTTTCCCAGATTCTGACTATCAGCCGATGCAGACAAGCGGCCAACCTGTCCGGGCCCCATCTTGATGAGTTCGGCTCCGATACCATCCTTGCCAGCGGCCTTGTTGTTCTTGAGCTGTTGAATGGCATCCTTAACTTCCCCCATCGTGGGAGCTGGTTGATTTCCGCTGTCCGCTGTGCTGACGTAGCCATCGCCTTCGCTGTCCTGACCTTCTGTGCCTGTGTTCTCTGCGCCATTCAGGTGTTCATCGTAGTGCTGCTTCCACCTTTCGATCACCTCGCGTCCGTCCGTCAAGATGCTCCCATCCTTATCCCGGCACATCTCAGCTCGCGGCACGAAGCCTTTGCGGGATGTGTTGAGCTTCTGATAGAACTTCCGCGTTTCTCGAGAACGGTACAGCAACTCCATCTCTTGGCATTCCACCACTTCCAGGCGGCGCTTTTTGTCCTGGAATAGGCGGGTTTGCTGTTTCCGCTTCAGTCTGTATCGTTCCACGTTTTGCCGCGTACCATGCTGCAGCATTGCAGCCCGCGCTGCATTCTTCTCCTCTAAAACCTCTTGGCACTCCTCGTCGAACCAATCGTTTCTTGAGCTCCGTTCCACATATCCGACAACGCTTTCGGCAGCGTCTTTAATGGCTACTTTGACTGTCCTCCAGCAGTCCTCAAGAGGGGCCCTATCGAGCTCGCCCTCATGCCTCAAGATGCTGCGCGTACGCATTGGCGACATCCGGTTGTTTCAGCCGCTCGAGATTGTACCGGGGCGGGCGTCGGTACCGTACATTGTTGATGACGGATAGTTTTGGGCGCAGTTTCACCATCACCAGGTAGTGGTCGGAGTCAATGTTGGCGCCACGATAGGTTCTGACGTCGGTTATGTCGGAGAAGTGCCGTCCATCGATCAAAACGTGGTCGATTTGCGATTCTGTCTGCTGAGGTGATCTCCAGGTGTACCGATACGGGAGGCTGTGCTGGAAATAGGTGCTACGAATGGCCATGTTCTTGGAGGCGGCAAAATCTATCAGTCGTAGGCCGTTCTCGTTCGTCAGCCGGTGGGCGCTGAACTTTCCAATCGTCGGTCTGAACTCCTCCTCCTGGCCAACCTGAGCGTTCAAATCTCCTATGATGATCTTGACGTCGTGGCTTGGGCAGCGGTCGTACTCGCGTTCGAGCTGCGCGTAAAATGCGTCCTTGTCATCATCAGTGCCTCCGGAGTGTGGGCTATGCACGTTGATTATGCTGAAGTTAAAGAATCGGCCTTTGATTCTTAACTTGCACATTCGTTCATTGATCGGCCACCACCCGATCACGCGCCTTTGCATATCACCCATCACTATAAAAGCTGTTCCCAGCTCGCGTGTGTTGCCGCAGCTCTGGTAGATGGTATGATTACCTCTAAACGTTCGCACCAATGCTCCTGTCCAGCACACCTCCTGCAGCGCTACGATGTCGAAACCGCGGGTCTTCAGTACATCGGAGAGTATGCGAGTACTTCCAATGAAGTTGAGAGATTTGCAGTTCCACGTACCGAGTTTCCAATCGCTAGTCCATTTTCGTCGCTGTGGTCTTTGCCGATTGTTCCGGTCCGTATTCTCTCGTTGACGTTCCTGTGCTGATGTGTTTTTACGGTTGGCTTGCAGGGCCTGACACCAACCCCCTAGATTTCCGGAGGACCATTCCCCCTAAATGTTCGGAGGGCCATATTGCGCAGTTTAGCTTAGGGTCCTGCTCTGGCACTCAGACGATGATCAGCCGCCCCTGACATGGGGAACAGACGCTGTTGTGAGCCGCTCCTAAGATGGAGTACAGACGCTCAAGGCTTGCAGAAGCAAAAGCAAAAGCAAACCCCCCTTCTCTGTCAGCATACGACCAAAGTTCCCACCGGGGGTTGGTTACCCGATCTTCCCCAAGGTTACTCGTACCCCGGCCAGTACCACGAGGAGGTAGGGATAGGAGTTGCTGGGCAAGAGGCTAAGGACCGCACAAAGGGGTCTATTTTATTCCTGCAGGTACGCGAGGTACCAATGGTACGCCATGCCCAGCCATTTGCCGCGCCATTTTACTTGCTTAATTTAAGGCTAAACTTAACCCATCAATGATATCCATAGTCTATCGCCATCATTGCACTGGTGATGGAGTAGACAGCATGATGTTGATGTGATATAGATTGATCCGAATTGTATCGCAGTCGGCCTGTACAAATCAGCAAATTTTAAACGTTGATAGTGACAGCGAGCAACTCTGTGTAATTTAGTTTAGTCGCGCACCGTTAAAGTTGCTCTAATATGGTAGTTTTTACCGCACAATTTTTTTGCGTGTACCCACTTTCTGGTTGGTTTGCTCTAACTTGCTCCTGATTTTTGAGTAAATAAATAAATGTTGGTCTTGATTTCTACCGTATAAATAATATACGGCTCATGTGCTGCTAGTGCTAGTTTATGGCAATTAAATATATTGCATTGAATCGTCGTATTCGATGACGCTTTTCCTCTTTTCAACATTTTTTTGAATGTTTTACGCATCAGTAAGGTATCATTGATGTCTCCTATCCAACATCTCGCATAATTTCTGATCTCGCCCTAAAAGCCATTGGTAACCAAGTATAAAGCTCATTGTAACTTGAAAACGAATGTATGTACACGTTATTTAGCAATGCAACGATGAAGAGAAGATCCTCCTCTATCGTTCAGTGGTGATAGTTTTTGATCCATTCCTTTGCTTCATAACAACGTGCTACACACTCGGTTACCAATGGCTTTTAGGACGAAATCATAAGTTATGCGAGATATCATATGTTTTGTTAATCTCAAAAGAATCAAAACAAAGACACTGGACGCTATGTTGAATCAATGTTGGGTAGCTAATTATTGGCTCATTTCACCCCCAGGGTTTTTAGCTTGGTCCAGTTATTTGCATAAAAACAACGCAAAATGCAAAAAGCAAGCGAGATCATATCATAATATGTTATGGGAGATTTCTGGGAAAACATTTTCTTTGCATCGTGATAATCGATTACTTTTTTTGTCAACAGCAAACCTTTAATATATTAACTATAGTTCTCGCATAATTTGTGATCTCGCCCTAAAAGCCATTGGTAACTGGAAGTGTAGCTTCTTGTTTCTAAGCGAATAATTGGTCCAGGATGAAAACTATCACCACTGGGAGATAGAGGAGGCTCTTCTCTTCGGGTTTATTAATTTATTTCATAACGCCGAAAATGACCATTTTTGACAACCACCCACCCCCTTGTGCCGCTTTTTGTATGAATATTCTATATTTTTTTGTATGAACCATAACATCATTAGGTCACCCACCCACCCCTTTTAGCGTTATGAAATTTGTGAATGAGCCCTTCATCGTAGCATTGTTCAATAACGTGTAAATTCATTCGTTCGCTCGGTAACAATAAGCTACACACTCGGTTAACAATGGCTTTTAGGGCGAGATCACCGGTTATGCCAGAGTAAATTCATTCTGTAAGAAAATTATTCAACAAAATCATGATTTTCCCCATTAAATAAATTCAACCAAATTTCAATACTTCCCACAGAAGTGAAAACTCTGCTCGGACCTTCTGCTTCCGGTTCTACCCCGCGCTGGATGCCATAATTTTGTTTTATGGCACTCAGCTCGTTGATTTTTGACATTTCGCTTCGCGTTCAAACGTCACAACAAACACTTTCTTGTTCTTTGCAACAGCCGATATCACGTGCTTGCAATGTTTTTCCTGTAAAATCGTTCAAATATTTCGATAAATTCGAGAAAATACGGTAAAAATGTCCAAGTTTACCCATCTGGTGGTCGATACGTCCGCATTCATCAAAAATGCTCCGCTGCAGGTAAGATTTCCGGAATAATCCGAAGTGGGAGTTCAGTGATTCAGGTTTGTTTTGATTCCGGTGTAGGACTTGGCGGAGAACTGCTACACAGTGCAGGGCGTTGTGGACGAGATAAAAAACGATCGCCAGCTGAAGCGGCTGGTGGTGCTGCCATACAGTCTCCAGGTGCGGGAACCAGACTCGGAAGTTCTGGCCAAGGTGACCAACTTCGCTAAAAAGACCGGCGATTTTGCTTCGCTTTCGTTGGTGGATTTGAAGGTGCTGGCTTTGACCTATCAACTGGAGAAGGAACATGTGGGAACGGAACACTTAAGGGAGGAACCTAAGCCTGCCAAGACCGTGTCTTCCGGACAGAAGCCGCAGGAGCTCGTGGGGACCGGGAAGGTGCTGGGTTTCTACGAAGGGAAGAAGGCTGAAACGGAAGCTGGCCCAAGCGGATCTGTGGAGAAGGGAGATGATGAACCAGCGATGGAGATTGAGGAAAGTTCCGAAGAACTGGTGGAGCAGCTTGCGGAACTATGCTCAGATGAAGCGGAGGAATTGGAGGAACAAATCCTGAAAAAGATCGAACCACAGGAAGCAGAAGATGAAGAGGACATGTCGGAGGATGAAGAGGAAGCTGGACAAGCGGAAGACGAGGATGATGACGACGACGAAGGCTGGATTACTCCATCGAATATTAAGGAAATCAAACGAGACTACGGTACGGATCT
The DNA here is from genome assembly GCF_002204515.2 of Aedes aegypti. Lineage (NCBI taxonomy): Eukaryota > Metazoa > Arthropoda > Insecta > Diptera > Culicidae > Aedes > Aedes aegypti. The sequence continues at coordinate 47,317,074 of NC_035107.1, forward strand.
ACTAGAAGAAAGTGCCTCTCCAGTCGCTTGTATGACCACGGATTTCGCCATGCAGAACGTCCTGAAACAGATAGGACTCCACATAGCGGCCCTGGACGGTCGCGTCATCAAACATGCCAGAACCTACATTCTCCGTTGTTACGCATGCTTCAAAACCACCCCGGACTCCACGAAACGGTTCTGTCCCAACTGTGGAAACAACACCCTCAAAAAAGTCGCCGTCTCTTTGGATGCGGATGGCCAACAGGTGATTCACATCAACACTCGTCGCCCCCTCACAGCCCGCTACAAGAATCGTCCGGTGGCCAAATTCGATGGTGGGAAACACGCCACCAATCCGTTGATGTTCGAGGACCAACCGCTGCCGCAGCAGAGAATATCCGCCAAGGCCAAGGCGAAGACCAATGCGCTGGGGGATGACTATACCGCGGGGTATTCGCCCTTCGTGATGAGGGATGTGGACTCGCGGTCGGCCGTGCTGCGCGGAAAGTCCAACCTGAAGCAGTGGATGAAGAACTATGAGTATGATAATCACCGAAGGGGCTATAAGAAGTAATAGAAGAGAGTAGGGGATGTTATTGTGTTGGGAAGGCAATAAAAGAATCATTATGTGAACGTTATATGTGTTTTAATTGGTCCCACCCAGATGTTTTAGATCATTCTGTAAAACAGCACTTTTAGCTAAGCAATACGAAATAACCATTTCTCAGATGAATTCTACAATTAGCTATAGCTAACTTTTACAAAAGCAACTTAATCAAATACATACGAATTAGTGCATTTTCCTGAGTAAGGATCCGGAACAAATTCATGACACGTTTGATTCACTTCGGCAGTGGTGTTTAGTTAGTTAGACTCATATTTGGCCACACTATACATCGTGTTGACTCATTGGGGTGTTCTGTTCAAATTTTCTCTTTGTAGGGTAATGAAATCGACGACCTTGGACTAACACACTCTATGAGTAGAAATTTAAAGGGGTGTTAAGAGTTGGTGTTATACATACATCTGAGACTCAAACCGATATTGAGTAGGATAGTCTTCATTATCGACATTAAATGGCATACTGTACACTATGAAAGAATTCTACTCAGAGCCTGAGTTTAATATTTTATGCAGAACTCTAAAACAAAGCTACCAACTCGAGTTTGCCTTCCAGCAAAATGAAGTGCTGGAATTTCAGCTCCAGATTGAAAAATTACAACTTATTTTATTTTTGAGCCTATTCAAACACCATAAAACCTGTACACCTTAGGTTAGAGTTTATATGGGTTTATTGTAACCCTTGTAACGCATTTTGTATAAACATTTTTCTAATTGTGTTTGCGCTGTATAACATGTTCAGGGGTACCCATCCACCCACTTTAGCTTTTTGAAATATATGAATGGGCCCTAATATATTTATTTTTGGATGTTTCAAAAAGTTTGAAATATTTATTGTTTTAATGCAGATTTGCTGCTATGAGTAATCAGCTATCTCGATGCGTGGCCAAGAAATTACTTGTCAGCAGCGAATCAGGCTTTAAGCCTGATCGCTGCTGACAAGTAATTTTTCGGCCTATCTTGATGCATGGGAAATTTCTGCAAGAAATTGCTCAAGAATGTGCTTTTTTCTGATCGCAGTACGCAGTTGAAAAGAAATGTCAGTTCAAATGGGAGTCGCTGTAGAAAATTTATGCAAGGAATCGACGAGAAATTTCTTTAGCGATTCCTTTTCAGTAGCAAACCAGGCTTTATGGTGCACCTGAAAAGAAAAGTAATCGCCTATCTCAATGCGTGGGAATTGTTCTTGCAAGATATGCTCAAGAAAAATGGCAACCTTGGCAAAGAAAGCTCGCAGCTGAGAAGCAGACTCTATCCCAGTGGGGACGTAATTCCAAGAAGAAAAAAAAGAAGATATGCTGAAGAAAAGCATTTTTCTTTGATTTCTCGCATACTCTGAGATAACGCCTTAAAAGCCATTGGTAATCATGTGTGAAGCTCGTTGTTTCTGAGCAAGTGAAGGAATAAAAATCCAAACCAACATCACTGGTAGGTAGATAATGATCCTTTCTTCACCATAGAGTTGTTGATTAACGTGTAAATCCATTCAAATGCTCAGAAACAATGAGCTACACACATGGTTACAAATGGATTTTAGGGCGAGATCATAAGTTATGCGAGATTTATGGCGACTATCTGTCTATGTCTCGAAATATATAACTCAATTGGGTCCTAAAGCCCTGTCCCAATTTCAGTATCAAACGCTTAAGTTTAGGGCAAAAAACATTTTTTTATGATTTTTGAGATTTTGTCCCACCTTTTGGTTTAAACTCAAATTTTGGGTATATTTTGTTTCCCGTGTCCCTGCTGAAATGTCAGATAGGAACAACCACAGTGTTAAAACTATATGCCCTGTGGCATTTTTGTCGAAACTGTGAATGTCAAACATGATCACAAGTGTCAAGGTTCATATTTGGAATCATTTTTAAAATTGAAGTTTAAAAATGTTATAGCCGTTATTTGAGTTAGAAAAAATGCTAAAGTAGTTGCAAGAACATGCTCTTTCGTATTATCAAATAAAAACAAGAATTTATTAAACATGTTAGGACCCAATTACTAAACTGAAAGTTGTTACCAAAACTATTCTATCAAGTAGTGAGTTGAATGAGATAATGTGCTAAGAGGTACCTGGTTTGACCACATTTAATCTGAACGCTTTTTAATTCGTACCCGCTAATTTGCACATCGTTCAGATTAAAAATGGTTCAAACGTCATTCAGCTCATGGAACGGAGTGAAATGGAACGCAGAATCAAAACAAAACAGTGAAAGAGGTAACCAGAAACACGTTTCTAGGGTGACTAGATGTTCAAATTAAAAATGAATCCCGATGGTTTGCATGAGGTACCGTTCAAATTAGCGGGGGTGCACGGTAAACTGAATTAAAAGAGATTACCCAAGCAACCAACAGTTCGGATATCACTTGATAAGTAAACTCAGAAGTTTAAATTAAGTTGAAGTTTGGTTCCATGGAACTTTGTTGCTGATTAAAAAGAAAACGTCTACAATCAGAACTTGATTCTCAAAATAGGGAAAGTGTACCAGTTATGGTCATAGTGGTTCCCTATTTGGCCATACGTGAAATTTCGATAACTTTCACATATTCAATCTTTTTGAATGTTTAAACATCAAGATATATCTTAAAGCTTACAACTACAACACACAAAATTTTTCAAAATGTGAAAACATTTAAGTAATCCCGTATGGCAAAATAGGGAACCACTATGTCCATAACTGGTACACCTACCCTAGTACGGTTTTTATTTCTTAGAAACTTGAAAGTAATATTAAAGTTGCCTTCATTCTTTCAAATCAGCACTAAAGTTCACAACTAGTTTTCGAATAACTCGTTTAGAACTTAAATGCAAAGTTCAGTGAAAGTATTAACCGTACTTAAATCAAACTTGTCTCAGACTTGAAAAAAGTAACAGAGTCCGAATGTAGACTTCACAGCCACTTGGAAAGATTTAAAACGAACTTGCTTTGAACTTCAAACACAATGTTCAGTTAAGCTGTTAACTGAACTTACTATGCACTTCTTGAAAACTATAATAAGAATTATTAGAATGTTCACTTACAATCAATCTCTAGGAGATCTATTTATTAGCCTACCCAGTATTTACACTCTCACAGAATTAAGTAAATGAGAACTATGGGTTCATTCATTTATTTCATAACGCTGAAATTGACCATTTTGGGCACCCACCCACCCCCTTGTAACGCTTTTTGTATGAATGTTATTCAATTTTTGTATGGGCCGTAACATCGCTAGGACACCCACCCACCCCCTCTAGCGTTATGAAATTTGTGAATGGGCCCTAATGGAATCTCGTCGACAAAACACAGAAGGGCAAACAAACGTGAGATGGAACAGAGCGTATACGTTCGGGACACTTTCTTTTCTCGAGCTTCGGAGATTTTTATGAAACACTTCATGATTCAATGTTTTATTTGACCTACCTGCATCGGTAAACTGTATTTAGATGCGATATTATTATATTTTGATAGAATATAGAATATTTAGGAACACCGCTGTGCACCGCCCAATGCACCATCAAAGTGATGTCCATATTCCCGTCGTTCTCCGTCGAAATCCAGGGGTAATCCAGCACCGTGCTTTAGGGAACACATAATAGACCATTTCCGTGGATTTTTTTTTATTGGCTTATATGCTTTCTGTCAATTTACTGAACAAACTTTCCTAAGGAACCGGTATGTTTTGAAGCCTCTAACTATTGGAAAACAATGAAAAATTTGCGGCACGTTAGTTCACCCCTTGGTCCCCTACAATTTATTTCTCTCCGAATTTTATCCGACCCCTTTTTCCCCTATGATATTTTCTCCACATCGTGGTGAATATCGATCAGCTGGTTCGGATCAATCATGACAGATAGAAGCACTCATGGGGACGTCGCGGAAAATTCTTCATCTCTGTCTCTCTTCCATTAACCTCAATTGACTGTCCTGCTCTTGACGTTCCTACTGGAATAGGGTCCTAAAATGTTTAATGAAATCTTGTTTTCACGTGATAACACGAAAGAGCATGTTACTGCATCTACTTTAGCAATTTTTCCCGCTCAAATAACGGCTATATCATATTTGAACTTTAATTTTAAAATTGGATCCATAAATGAACCTTGACACTTGAGATCATGTTTGACGTTCGCTTAGTCGACAAAAACACCACAGGGGTTTTAGTTTTAACACTGGGATTGTTCCTATCTGACATTTCTGAAGGGACACGGAAAACAAAATACACCCGAAATTCGAGTTTAAGCCAAGGGGTGTGACAAAATCTAAAGAAACATAAAAAATGTTTTTTTGGAATCAAACAAACGACAAATATTGAAAAATTGAGTGAACGTGTGTTTTTGGCATAAACTTAAGCGTTTGGCACTAAAATTGACACAGAGCTTTAGGACCCTATTGTTTATATTTGTTTGTGCGGAGTTGACATTCCCTGCGGGAAATGTTGATATTTTTTATATGGAGTTTCGAGGTTATGTTCTATTTGCTCAAAATATGTTTTTTTTTTTCAATCTGATCACAAGCAGCAGCTTCACCAAGAGGAAAGAAGATGAGAAGTTTTCCTGTGCAGTCTGGGCCCATTCACAAATTTCATAACGCTAGAGGGGGTGGGTGGGTGTCCTAGCGATGTTACGGCCCATACAAAAATTGAATAAAATTCATACAAAAAGCGTTACAAGGGGGTGGGTGGGTGCCCAGAATGGCTAATTTCAGCGTTATGAAATAAATGAATGAACCCTCTTCACTTTGTTAATATTTTTTGGATGCCGTTTTGGTTTGATGATGGATTTGGATTTCACGACGAAACGCGAAACATTTCACAACCACCATCTCCTTCGCCTGGGGCTGCTGTGATATTCCTTAAATATAAAAAGAGTCCTGCTCCCTTCCGGTTTTATAGTCGACCGAGGACTGGCGATTAGGATTTCACCGCGTAGCAGCATACTATATTTGAAGCTGTTCTACCCCAACTGGAAATCCGGAAGACTGCAATCGAGGATTGGCACATCCATCATTTAGTTTAGATTCCCAGAGCTTCCATAGGTATCAAGTGACCAGAACAAAATGTCGCGTGGAGAAATCTTTGCCCTTCCAACATTGTGGCCACGGGCTGGAGGGAGCAGAACCCTTTTTGTGAAATATCGTGGAGCACCGCAGCGGCAGCGGACAGGGAGATAAAGAGGATAGTTGATGTGGTCGTGAAGAATTTCGTGGTGGCGAAGGACCTTCAGATTGGTAGAATGGATTGCGAAAAAGACAATTCTATAGGGAGACCTATGAGAGGAATATTGAACCGGGAAGCACTCATGGTTCCGGCAAATAAACGGGGAAGCGGGCTTCACTGTTCCGGCGACCGTTTGACCACATAAATGCTTCTGGGCTAACGACAGATTTCTCCGCAATGTTCTGGATTTATTCAGGTGTCGAAGATAATGGATACGTGTCACTATTTCCTTCTTTTATTTATTCGCTATGCTTATGCATAGCAAATAGTGACGTCACTATTTGCTCAACATAAGCATAGCGGAAGAATGAAAGAGAAAACTAGTGGCATGAATCCAATATCTTCGTCACCTGAGTTGATCCAAAACATGGATTTCTCCGTTTCTTCCGTGTGTCCGATTTGAAACTGACATTTCAATTTATCTACAAACACTCAACGCAGGGGTGAGATTGAAATTTGTGGAAAAATCTCCAACTTGTATACCTACAGGGTTGAAACAACTGTGCCGCACGACAATTTCTACATCAAAAAGTGGTGAATATCCAAGTTTTCAAAAAATTATAATAAAATAAGGAGTTCATATAAATTAGTTCTAAAAGCGTCAATAATCATTAAAAATAATCGACTTTCGAAGAAAAATATACTGCTTCGCGACTAAAAATGGATGAACCAACGTGCGAAGTTCGATTTTTGACCAACTTCGCCGCGTTGCGAGTCACTTCGCTATAGTGCGCATCTATGCCCGTCACCGTGTGCATTATGCGCACTATTGAGAATCGAGTTGCGACGCGGCGAAGTTGGTCAAAAATCAAACTTCGCACGTTGGTTAACCCATTTTCTAACGCGAAGCAGTATATAAAAATAGAGGGTTAGATCTGACGGAAATGGTCTATTAGGCATAGATTGGCAGACGGACATACAGTGAAAAGCTGCTAATTTTGTTCGGAGAGTAAATTACATAATTAGCGAAAAATAAAATGTGAAAATCTAGGAAATCTCGTTTTTCTGTTAAATAATGGTCACTGCTCCTGAATTGATACTTCGAAAATTAAATATGAGGTTAATAGAACTGCAATCAACTGTTATACAGCACAAAGCAAATAATCTTGGCTTATAGCGCTAAAATTGTTAGTTGGGTACCGCCATCTGTTGGCCCGTCGACCAAATACACTACTTTTAGCATTGGGCGTACATGTCCTCGTGACTATGATTTTGATCGAGATTTGTTCTAAGTGTTACGTCTGTTTGTCTGTGATAATAGCAAAATTCGGCTAAATTTCCTAACAGTCTCTGCTTAATAACTTTTTTCACAAGCATCGGATTGATTTGTGGTCTTCGGTAATGTTTTTTATTGTAGAAATGCCTATCGAGATATGTGTTCAGATTTTTTATAGAGGACAATGGACGACCTCTGGCGATTTTTCTTTGAAAAAGTAAGTTTTCCCATAGTAAATCCCATACAAACTTTGAACGGCTGGCGCTAAAATATAGTTTCTCCGATCGAGCTGAAATTTTGCACAGTTGTTATGGGACCCAAATGCAATCCAAAAAGTGGACTAGAGCGAGAATTTAAATTTTTCCATATAATCGTGTCCCAGGCTAATAGGCATCGACTGAAGCCGTATGCTTCCGTGGGGTTATTGTACTAGGCAAACATAATTGCATGAAAGTACTCTTAGCACTGACTAAACTGACGTGACTCTCGATTGCAGACGGTAACCGAAAATATGCAACGGTCAATTCAAATGATGAGTGGTCGCAAATGTCAAACTGATGCAACGTCAATAGTACGAAGGTGACATTTATACAACGAGCATCTTCATCAGTCAAACGTCTCAGAGTCAAACCAAACAATACACTGAGAAAAATCTACACGCCGAGGTCGTGTGTTTTACTTATAGATTTGCGCAATGAGAAAAACCACATGACTTGAGTGTGGTAGCCATATGGATTTCGTCATTGACTTCACGGTATAATAACATGTGTATCAACATTAGGTTGTCATGAGAAACAAACATGAATGTCTAAATATTAAATCATGAAAACCAACTGATTTGCTTATTGAATTCGAAATGTAGTGGCTTTAGATAGTCATGTGTGATAGAACATGAATGTCATGAGACTGAAAGAAGAAATTTGATAGAAGAAACCTTGCTCCCCAAAATATGGATTCGAGGCTCCTGTCGCAAGCTCACTTGAATGTTTTTTTTTTTTTTTTTTTCAAACAAGTGAGTCAGCAACAAGCGGGGCGCCGCAAATCCATATTTTGAGAAGGCCGGGATTAGCATAGTTCATTTTATTCGAAGCTGAAAGCTAGGAAAATCTGTTAGTGGAATCCGATTTTTCTCTAACACCATACATTATATCCAATGCTGGAAGTAATGCATTTTATTTATAGAAAATTAGAATGAGCTCCTCATATTCACTCGGACATCTTCACTTAGAAAGAAAAACGAATCCACAAATTTTCCTCTAACACTTTCAGCTTCAGAATTTGCCTCTTCTCTTTGGAACATGATGATGACTGTCGTTCGACACGAGGTCCATCCGCAATTAAGTTCGCTATGGGTTGATCACTAATAATTTAGAAATTTGGAACACGGAAATCGACAGCAAGCCCATCGATTTCAAATTGACCAACTTGAACATGATGATCATGACATAAGATAATCATAAGTTAAACACACTGAATCCGTGTTGGGTGATGATCCATAGTACCCATAGGTTGACGCACACGAATTTGAAATGGAAAGCTTTAGGAACTTATGTGGAAAACTATGGAATTCATGTTGTCGGTTGATGAATCAGTCCATAAAGCAAAACTCAAGAATTGAATGTGTAATTCACACGAAGTTTGTAAGAAAATCACAACAAATCGACATAGACGTTCATGAATCGATCCATAATTTTAAACACACGGATCAAGCGTGTGGATTTTTTTCAGTGTACACACTGGTTTCAAACTAGTAAGGTATGAGTAAAATACTAAATCTAAAATAAACTAAATCAATTTCGTATGATGCATTTTAGTTTTGTCAAAACTATCGACAATCATGTGAGTCTGATTCTAAAGCAATATATTTGAGTCAAGAAAATTTTATTTCGTAAAGGAAAGCTTAGATTTTTGTATTCTCTATTTCCCAAATATGATTAAATATTTTCCTCGTATTTTTACACGAACATGTGTAGTTTTTCCTCGAAGTGCTAAAGATTTGTCCGTCAAAATGTTTCTTTACAAAAACCACCAGGTGGAGTTAGTGTTCCAACGTATTTTCATTCAAATATTTGGCTATTATTCATGAAGCAAAATGCTCTAGCTACCACGTCAGTTTAGTCAGTGCTCTTAGTAAGCGCATGTGACGAGCCTCACGAGATGTCTCATGAGATTCGCTCACTAAGATATATTTTGTACGTATCTGAATCTCGTGTCTCGCATAATCTGTGAGCTGCGATATGAAATATCGCATGGCACACTAGCTTATTTAGGTATACATGAGAAATACGACACTCTGGTTGCAATGAGCAAGTCACTCTCGGTGCTTGACCCTCTGCACCGAAATCTCGATTCCCGCATCTTGCCATAAAAATTTCAGTTCAGTGCCCACACGGCCGGATGACAGTGGGACGTGACGTCACGAGTGGTTGCTGTCATCTGTTCCCTTCGCAGCTCTTTTCCAATCTAGCTGTCTAAAATAGTGGAAGCCAGTGCATTCCCACAGCGTTCAAAATGGTTAATATTTTGTGTTATTTCTGTTAAAAAATGGTGTAAATGTGACGAAAACGGTGGAAATGATGTCCGGCTGGATTGAGAATCGATTGGATGGGCAGCGGCTACGATAATTGCGGAAAATCGGGATTGTTTCCGACACCTCATGTGAAGTGTTTTCGTGGTGCAAGTTGTCTGAAATTACTGTTCTAGTCAATAAACGCGGTTTGTTCTTTATCACGGATGGAAATTCAACGTTCCCAGCCAGAAATGATTGATCCCGCGAATTGAGATTTGTGAAAAACCCACCAGCAACGGAATTACTTCCACCGATTCCGTCACCTAAACAAAAACGTTCCCCCGGAACGAAACTATAGTGAGGTTATGGTCTGAAGCGGTTTGTTGATATCGGAATTCTTCGTTCGTTCCATTTCAGGTGAAGGTGAAATGCTCGGAACTGCGGACCAAGGACAAGAAGGAGCTGACCAAGCAGCTCGAGGAGCTCAAGACTGAGCTGCTCAATCTGCGTGTGGCTAAGGTCACCGGTGGAGCTCCCTCCAAGCTGTCCAAGATGTGAGTATCGATTCGGAATTTGCCGGGAGGGAACAACTCTTCTTATCAGGGCTGGTAGCAAGGATCTTTTAAGAGAATTGGTCACTATTTTAACGCAAGCCTTTAAAATACAGATAATATTTAAGGATACTCTAGTCCCTTAATTCCTCTTCCGGAATTTCTTCTCAGATTCCTTGAGGAGAAGTTTAAAGAACTCTTCGAGTTATTTCCTCATAGATTTTTTTCTGGGATACTTTCAAGGACTTCTCCAGGGATAATTCCTGAAATTTCTCTAGATATTCTTTCGCTATTTCGCTCAGCAATTCCTACAGCTCTTAAATCTTAGACATTTTCACATTCAACTGCAAGAAATCCTTCAGCATTGCAACGCTACTACCTCCAGTGATTTCCATAGGGATTACTCTAACTTTACCGATGCCCAAGATTTCCTTCATAGAGTTTTACACTAACTCTTCCATCAATTTCACCAAAGATTCTTCCAAGAAAATTTTCAAAAGTTTATCCCAGAATTTTCAAATTCGTTTAGATTTTTGTTTCCAGTAATTCCACAGAGCTGATAGCAGGTCTCTTTCTAGAAACTTGGTCTCTATTTAAATGTGAAACTCTAAAAAAAAATAATGAATGGTTTTTAAAGTCTTATGTTATGCTTGCAGTGAATTTTGATGCAAATTCATGGTATTTTCAAGAATTTTTTCTCAGATTCTTCGATGAAAAGCTTCATGAATCATCTAGTTATTTCATTTCGAATATTGTAAGAGGCTCCTACATTCTTCCATAGTTTTTTTTTCCAAATTATGCTTCAAAATTTATCGAGGACCTATTCTAGGAAAGCTATGTGATCATCATTAAGTTCCTCAAGCGCTTTCGAGCGACGGTAATCACTGAACATTTCTGTGCTCTTTTTTCAAAGGGGCGTAACTTACAAAAATAAACAAAATGAGTTAGCAGCAGAAATGCAATCTGCTTGTTACGTAGTTTTTGAAAATACCACGCAATTTCAAATCTATATAATGTTTCATTAATAAAACATAAAAAACAGATGGGCGCAATTGAACTTTGAGTGAAAATGTCTTAAAGTGATGTTTCGCCCTTTGTTTTGCATACCAAACCAACAGCAGCAAAAGGGCTAATCTGGGAAACCAGTTCATTTTTGGGCACTTGGCTTTTTTTGTGTCTATTTGCACCAAACATATTCAATAATTGATCCATAAACTGTATTAATGATAGTAAAGACCACTGTTTCAATTGGATTGGTAACTGCCCCCCCCCCCCATAATTTCGTTTTTGTGAATAACATGATGAGGTACGTCTGTGCTGCACTTGTTATTACCTCCCACACCTCACCGTACGTAACATAGTAATTATGTATTGATCAATCGTCCCAGAATGCCACACAGCAAGAATACGGATTTATCCGATAAATGAGGAATGATTATCAATACCAAAATTTTGGTGCATCGACATAAATAATCGACTGTTCGATGAGAATGTGCTGGATGGTGTGGGAGTGATTGGGAGGGTTTTACGGACACTGCACTGCATTTTGGTTTTCATATAACAACATACCTATATCATCCAACCTACTATATAATGTAGGAGTCTGGAATGCTATTCTCTTGGTCATCAGCCGGAACCCAAAGCTTATCCTCAACAGCAGCAGAACTATCAGAGCGGACTTTTCTAGTGTACCACCAAGATACAGACGCTCAATCGTTGCTCTTGGAGGTGCAGACGTTTTTTTCCTTCTCCTTAATTGCTCCACGGTTTGACCTTCGCAGGAAATGAGCACGGATTTCTTTTTCGGAACTTTTCCTAGGCTAATAACCACCAAAAACGCGAAAAACTAACTTTGCGCAGAAGGGCGCACTTAACATTGTTGATAGCATGAAGGCAAAACAAAGGGGCGACATTGACAGCTGATATTCCAATTGGAATCGACTAGCGGGCTTAATAGGAATCATGGTTTGTCAAAAGGCGGTAATCCAACCCGGTGCTAGGCAGCCATGTTCTCGTGGTCAGCATCAAATCCAAGAGCAACAACGTACATTGGCCTAATCATATTAGGGAATTTTTCCTCCAATACTAAAATGTGTTTCTAGCTAATCACATCAACCCAAATTGACTTGCTGTACTGCAATCCAATAGTTTGCAACCGTTTGCTTGTTCGAATAGCTGTTGTTATGCGGGAAAAGATTTTTTTCGGAGAAAAAGATTTCGCCGTCATCGATTGTTATTCTTCAAACGGTTATTTGTTTACAAATATTGAGCTGTCAGTGGGAACCACTTCCCAGTAGGAACCAGAGATGTTTGCTCGTTATTTTTCAATGGGGTTGTATAGGCGGTGTCAGGAGGCTGCGGTAATCATAAAGGGCGTAATCAATGCGATGTTCCAAAAAGGACGCAGCGATGTTTTTGTTAAATAAAAGATGTAGAATTTGAATAGAAATTATAGGATTTGGTGAAATTGTGAAGTAACTCATATGGAATGTGTTAGATAGAAATACAGGTCAAAAAATATGTTCATAGGAAATAGCTAATAGATTTTAGGTTGAGAATTTTCAATGGTCGATTTCTCGGTTTCACCAGAATGTCAATTGCGCCCATTTGAAGAAAGTGGCCAGATTTGTCTGCATTCAGACTCATGTTGTTTGTTCTACACCAGTTCGTAGTAACAATTTATAATTTAAGAAAAGGCACCTTCATTGTTTTTTTTTATGACAGAGTAAAGCTTGTAATCATAAGCGTAAGAAAGTTTCAAACATTTGAGGACAATGTTGGTATCATTTATGTAGACCAGGAACAAAAACAGGCCAATGTGACTTATTTGAGGAACTCCCGAAAGTGCAGGCTTGATAATACTCCTCAACATCATCAGACTTCAGTGACATACTATAGAGCAGCAATGCTGCCTATCAAGAGCAGAAAATTGTTAAGCTGAGAAGCAACGAAAAATGAGCGAGGAAGATGCAGTACAAATCAAAAGAGAGTGATCATTCCTCACCGATCACTCGTCAGAGTCGGACGTGTTGCTTTTTGCGCGAGAGTTAAAACAGTGGATTTTTTTTTTCTCCTTAGTGAGTTTTTTTTTTGTACGGGTAATAAATCCCACCGGTAGCGTATCAGAAAGCATCGATCGTTAGTGGAGGAAGTAGCTGGTTATTCTTCTTCTTCTTTCTTCTTTCTGGCGTTACGTCCCCACTGGGACAGAGCCTGCTTCTCAGCTTAGTGTTCTTATGAGCACTTCCACAGTTATTAACTGAGAGCTTACTTTGCCAATGACCATTTTTGCATGTGTATATCGTGTGGCAGGTACGAAGATACTCTATGCCCTGGGAAGTCGAGAAAATTTCCAACCCGAAAAGATCCTCGACCGGTGGGATTTGAACCCACGACCCTCAGCATGGTCTTGCTGAATAAATTAATTAACTCATTACGCGTGGTAAAGATGGACAAATTATGGGTGAAATTATGAAAAAAAATCCACGTGCTCGGCTGGGATTTGAACCCAGGACTCTTGTATGCTAGACGAGCGCTTTACCAACTAAGCTACCGAGCCACTTGGTGACCCATTAACTGAGTTGGTTACAAGTTTAGAATTCAAATCCCTACAGACCACGCGGACCCCTTTCATAACCAATATCCATCCATCTCATGTTCCTACACACGCGGAGCGAGCGAGTGCGATTTGTTTAGTGTTGAAACTGTTTGCCTATCGTACCTACTTGCTATCTTGCTGAATAGCTGCGCGTTTACCGCTACGGCTATCTGGGCCCCCTAAGTAGCTGGTTATAGCAAAGCTATAATCAGACTATACCACCATTGGATCCGCGGTGCAAACATTTTGCCAACAACGCCACATCAAATCACCCCGTCATCGGCATCATCGGCGCAGTGCAGTCGCACCTAAAGTGATCACCCGCAGTCAGCCCAACAAAGCACCGTACTTTCGAAGGGCGAGCAGATACGGACAGCAAACAATCGGTGTACCTATCGGCCGTGCAGCCAGGCATTGTGTAGGACGGAAAGCAAGAGGCGGCAAGGTCATCGAATAGTACTGCTGAGTGTTGGTAATTATTTTGATCCGCTCTCTCTCTCTCTTCGCCGCTCTCGCGTTGTTCAGTGGTCCACAAACTACAGTGGTCCCCAATTTTTTTTTTTTTTTTGCTTTTTTTTTTTTTTGTGCTATATTCTTTCCCCGTTGTTTAAGTAGCACTATTGAATTGAATTCGACGTAGGACTACGCTTAAGATTTTTTTTTTTTTTTTATTATTATAATTTTTTTTTGTATATAATTTTTTTTTCTCCTTAAGTGTTTTTTTTTTCGCAAATATTTTTTTTTTTTTTTTTTTTTTTTTTTTGAGACAACACCCTGTTGTTTTTTTATTTTTTTAGTTTGTAGTCAATTTATAAGTTGTAATACAGTAACTTATTTGCTCCAAATTGGAAAAGTGAATAATTCGTTTAGGTAATCACGAGCTAACAGCCTCCTTATTGTGGCTGTGCAATGGAGCCGCATGATTCAGGCGGGGGTTCGCCGGAGTACCTAATTTCATCAGATGATGAAGTTACTGCAGGTCAGGCCCGTAAGCAATCATTACAAACCCAATCTGTTGAGATCATGGAGACCAACCAAGCGCCCGTAGACACTGGCTTTCCCCTTGATGTCCTTTTTGCTGATGAAACTGATGAAACTCGGCACCCGTCTCAAACCCCAACGGATGACAACTGTAGTCGACCTGTTTTTTCAAACGAACCCCTCTCATTCCCTTCTACCAGCCTATCTCCTAGCTCAGCGAACCCCCGCCCAAAAGCTTATCCACCCGGATCTAAGGGTCCCTTTCTGGTTTTCTTTCGGCCCAAAGCTAATGGAAAACCATTGAATAAACTTCAAATCGAGAAAGATCTGGCAAAATGGTTTCACGGCATCCTGGAGATAGACTCACCCAGCCGTGATAAGTTGCGAGTCACAGTCAGTGATCGCGACCAGGCGAACAAGATTGCCTCTTTTGAGCTCTTTTCGCTTGAGTACAAGGTCTATATACCAAGTCACGTGGTAGAATGCTATGGTGTGATCACAGAACACAATTTAACTCGTGCTGACATCATGTCCGGAGCTGGTGGATTTAAAAATCGTGCCGTTCCACTTGTTCCGGTGTTGGAAGTTAGTCAAATGAACAAAGCTTTCCCTGACGGCTCAAAAAAGCCGTCAAATTCCTTTCGGGTAACTTTCGCCGGATCAGCTCTACCAAGTGTACTAGTGATAGGTCGTCTTCGTTTACCTGTTCGTCTCTATGTACCGACGGTAATGCACTGCGAAAAGTGTCAGCAGTTGGGCCACACTGCACTTTACTGTAGCAACAAACCACGTTGTAGCAAATGCGGTGATCAACATGCTGGTGGTTCCTGCAATACGGAACCAAAGTGTATCTCTTGTGGCCAGGCTCCTCACGAGCTTACCGCATGCCCGAAGTACTTAGAGCGGGAGAAACATACAATCAATTCTTTGAAGCAACGGTCGAAGCGATCTTATGCTGAAATGCTAAAAAAAATCGCTCCGACGGTTGTTCCATCGACCCATTCTATTATCAGCAAAAACATCTTCACATCCCTGCCGGATCAAGGCTCTGACACTGAGGGGGAAGAAGAGTATACCGTCATTGAGACAGGAACGAAAAGGAAGCGAGCTGTTGCAAAACGGCACTCGCAACAGCATGCTTCACATAACGTCCCTGTTGGTCAACAAAATCATCCAACCCCTCTGGCTAAATCAAGAAGTGGCGGAAACACCAAAAAGGCTTCACCTCCTGGTTTTAAGTTCTCATCAGAAGACTTTCCGTCGCTTCCAGGAACATCTAAAACCCCAGTTGTTCCAATTTCTCGCCCAGAAAATCAACAAACTCGTCAGCAGGAGCATGTTAATGCTACTGGAAAACTGACTCTTTCTGGGTTAGTGGATTTCATCTTCGAAATGTTAGAAGTCTCCCCCGCTACAAGAAATGTTATAAATATGGCACTTTCTTTGGTAAAACCTTTCTTGAAGCAACTGACTTCAAAATGGCCGATCCTTGAATCTTTCATATCTTTCGATGGATAATCAATCCAATGAGGTCAGGGATATGATCGAAGTGCTACAGTGGAATTGCAGAAGCATTCTAAAAAATATTGAGGCGTTTAAATTTTTAGTTCATAGCACAAGCTGTGATATATTTGCACTTTGTGAAACATGGCTTACTTCGGATAAAGATATCACTTTCCACGATTTTAATATTATTCGTTTGGATCGAGGGGATGGTTATGGAGGGGTGCTCTTGGGGATCAACAAGCTCCACTCCTTTTATAGAATCGACTTTCCCTCGATGACAAGCATTGAAGTAGTTGCATGTCATATTACAGTCCGAGGTAAAGGCTTCAGCGTAGCTAGCGTATACATTCCGCCAAACGCTAGAATGTCTCGCAAAGATCTTGCTGCTATATGCGAAGCTATGCCTGCGCCATGGTTGCTCCTAGGAGATTTTAATTCTCACGGTACAGCCTGGGGGTCACCGAGGGATGACAACCGCGCAACCTTAATATATGACCTCTGTGACTATTTCAATTTGACTATTTTAAACACTGGGGAAGCAACACGAATTAAACCTCCAGATCCTCCGAGCATGTTAGACCTCTCAATCTGTTCGAATTCACTATCATTGGATTGCATGTGGAAAGTTATTCAAGATCCCCACGGTAGTGATCACCTGCCTATCAGAATCTCAGTTACCAATAACTCGCGTCAGACACACCAGATCGATGTTGCCTATGACCTTACGAAGCATATCGACTGGAAACTTTATGCCGAAACGATTTCCGTAGGTGTACAATCGGCTTGTACACTTCCTCCGCAGGAAGAATACCAGTTTTGGTCCGCGTTGATCATAAACAGTGCTCTACAAGCGCAGCGTAAACCGGTCCCGGGGTCTTCGGTACGAAGACGATCTCCTACTCCGTGGTGGGATGATGAATGCACTAGAGTCTATCACGAACGATCCATCGCGTTTAAAGATTACAGAAAACGCGGCACGCGGGATAATTTCGAGCGGTATTCTTTTCTTGATCGCAAGTTCAAGAATCTCGTGAAAGCGAAAAAACGCGGATATTGGAGAAATTTTGTCAACGGGCTATCACGAGAAACCTCGATGCGAACCCTTTGGACGGTTGGCCGAAGAATGCGGAACGCGGTACCGGTAAATGAAGATCGCGAAAACTCTTCTCGATGGATATTCGATTTCGCGAAGAAAGTTTGCCCGGATTCCGTCCAAGTGCAACCGATAATTCGTGACTATCCACTCGAACGAAACGAAATGGACCTACCCTTTTCGATGGCAGAATTCTCACTTGCTCTCCTTTCATGTAACAATTCTGCCCCAGGATTGGATAGGATTAAGTTCAACTTGCTGAAAAACCTCCCAGACGTCGCGAAGAGGCACCTGTTGAACTTATTCAATGTTTTCTTGGAGAGCAATATTGTTCCGGATGATTGGAGACAAGTGAGAGTTATTGCTATCCAAAAGCCAGGAAAGCCTGCATCGGACCACAACTCGTACCGTCCAATTGCGATGTTGTCGTGTCTCCGAAAGTTGTTAGAGAAGATGATTCTCTTTCGACTGGACAAATGGGTTGAATCGAATGGCCTTCTTTCAGATACGCAATTTGGTTTCCGCAGAGGCAAGGGAACGAACGACTGTCTTGCGCTGCTTTCTACAGAAATTCAACTGGCCTACGCTCGAAAGGAACAAATGGGTTCAGTTTTCTTGGATATTAAGGGGGCTTTTGATGCAGTTTGCGTAGATGTCCTTTCAGACAAACTCCACCAATGTGGTCTTTCCCCGATTCTTAATAACTATTTGTATAACTTGTTGTCTGAGAAACACATGAATTTCTCTCATGGAACCTCAACAACTTCACGAATTAGTTACATGGGTCTCCCCCAGGGCTCGTGCTTAAGCCCCCTCCTTTACAACTTTTACGTTAGAGATATCGATGATTGTCTCATGGGAAATTGCTCGCTAAGACAGCTTGCGGATGACGCCGTTGTTTCTGTTACAGGACCAGAGGCGGACGATCTGCAAGGACCATTGCAAGAGACTCTGGACAATTTGTCCACTTGGGCTGTAAAGCTGGGTATCGAATTCTCTCCGGAGAAAACTGAGTTGGTTGTCTTTTCTAGGAAGCGTGATCCTGCAGAGATCGAGCTTCAATTCATGGGTAAGGAACTCACTCAAAGCCTTTCACATATGTATCTAGGGGTCTGGTTCGACTCTAAATGCACCTGGGGAAAGCACATCAAGTATCTGTACCAGAAGTGCCAGCAACGAATCAACTTCATGCGTACACTCACAGGAACATGGTGGGGAGCCCATCCGGAAGATCTGATAAAGCTTTATCGAACAACGATTCTGTCGGTCCTTGAATACGGTAGTTTTTGTTTTCAATCCGCCGCGAATACACACATCCTGAAGCTACAGCGTATCCAATACCGCTGTCTCCGGGTAGCACTAGGGTGCATGAACTCGACTCATACCATGAGTTTAGAGGTATTAGCAGGAGTAATGCCTTTATCAGATCGTTTCGTGGAATTGTCGTTGAGGTTCCTCATTCGCTGTGAAGTGTCAAACCCATTGGTAATTGAGAATTTTGAAAAGCTAATCGAACGTAATCCTCAAACAAGATTTATGACTCTGTACTATTCGTACATGACTCTGGAGGTTAACCCTTCTTCGAATGTTTCCAATCGTTGTTGTTTCCCAGCCTCCATGAATAACACTGTAGTTTTTGATCTGTCCATGAGGCAAGACATCCGTGGAATTCCAGATCTGCTTCGCTCGGAGCACATACCAAAAATTTTTGCAAGCAAATTTGGTCATGTTAGTTGCGATAAAAGGTTTTACACCGACGGGTCAAAAACAAATGATTCCACTGGTTTTGGTGTATTTAATGAGGTTCATAGCGCCGCCCATAAACTTCAACACCCTTGTTCCGTATATGTCGCAGAATTAGCGGCTATACATTACGCATTAGAGCGAATTGCCTCTCTTCCCTCTGATCAATACTTCATTTTTACTGATAGCCTCAGTTCCATAGAGGCTATTCGTTCAATGAGGCCGGTAAAGCACTCTCCGTATTTCCTTAGTGAAATAAGAACTATTCTGAGTGCTTTATCGAATCAATCATATACTATCACTTTGGCTTGGGTCCCCTCTCATTGCTCGATTCCGGGCAATGAGAAAGCGGACTCGCTTGCCAAAGTGGGCGCTATGGAAGGTGACATTTATGACAGACAAATCGCCTTCAATGAATTTTTTACAATTGCTCGTCAGCACTCTTTGATCAGTTGGCAACAAAAATGGGATGCAGGAGACATGGGCAGATGGTTACATTCCATTCTCCCGCAGGTATCGAAGAAACCGTGGTTTAATGACTTGGACATAAGCCGAGATTTTATCAAGGTAATGTGTCGTCTTATGTCCAATCACTATTCACTAGGCTCGCATCTCTATAGAATAGGGCTCATAGACAGCAATCACTGCAGCTGTGGTGCAGGCTATCAAGATGCCAATCATGTGGTTTGGGATTGCCCTGAACACGGTGTTGCCAGATCCAAATTACGTGTATCCCTCAGGGCCCAAGGGAAACCAGAAAAGGAAGACATTAGAGATGTGTTGGGTAGACTTGACCTAGAGTATATGAAGCTTGTGTATGTTTTTATCAAGCAAGCTGAAATTAGTGTTTAATTTCTTGTCTTGTCGTTCCACTTGTCCACCTTGTGTCCCCTTTGAAAATTGTTTTTCTTCTGCATCGTTACAGGTTGTACAGTCCACCCATCGTTAGGCCAGCAGCAAACACGCCTCAACTTCATGCTGCTGACTGCCAACGCCAAGCCCTATTACCCTATCCCTTCCTATATATTATTGTTACCCCTAACCTCGACCAAACCGCGAGTTTTACGGTTCCCCAAAGCTAACACTATACTTAAGAAGCAAGCTTGAAATTGTAAATATATTTCAAAAAATTCGGCTCCGTAATGCCTAATGGCGCATGAGCCTATTAAATAAATAATCAAATAAAAAAAAAAAAAAAAAAAGAGAGAGTGAAATTCCATCAAAAAGAGTGCCATCACAACTCCCGAGGACTGCCTTGTTCGGACGGGACACTCGAAGAGTTCTTTTAAAGCGTGAGTAAAGGTGAGCATCGCAACAAGAGAGAGAGTACCAGAAAAAAATCCTCGCATTTTGTGCGCTCCCACTCGAATCGCTTGAGGATCTGTGTTGAACATTTTGAGTTCAGTTTTTACTCCTCAGAAAAACGGCAAAATCGCCTCATCTTTGCATCACAGAGGTGTTTCTATCAAGCCTACCGATGGTACATCAAAGTGTGCAGATGTTATACTTCCTATTTTAACTGGCATCGAACGACCTACTGAGTGCTGAGTAATAAATCATCCATCTCAAAAGAGATTCGGCTAAGCCTAGGCGCTCGAGTTTAGCTAACAAGACATCGTGATTTATTTTGTCAAAGGCTGCTGAAAAGTTTGTATAAATTGCATCAATTTCTGCAGCATATCATCCAAAAATTATAGTTCTTTCAGAAAATTGTCAACGAATTTCTCATTAAAATGTCAATGGAATCTCCTAAAGTTTTTTTTGTGGTTTCATATCTAACACTACAGCATTTTTTTTTCTTGGAAATCTACCTATCACTCAAATTTCTTCAGGGTTTCCGGTCGATGTTTTTCAATTTCCTCTAGAAAACCCGAGAAATTGTGTATTGAACAAGCATTGAACAGAAGAAAAATTTTGTTATACGCTCGTTTATGTGTAGGTAAACTCGATTCTTTTTCGAAATCGATAGTTGGTAGGAAATCCCTGAAGATGTTTCTGGTTGAATTTTTGAAGATGTTTTGAAGTTCAATTTAGAATCGATCACTTGTCAAAGTTTTCTTACGCACGGACAGAAATTCTAGAAAAACAAAAACGTTTGTTTCTTCAAACGAGCTTTCTTGTTTTTCGTGGTTTGTTGAAAAATAGGAAGAAATCTGCCTTTTCAGTTTTGACAAATGTTTAATTCTTACTAGAGCTTTACTTGTCTTGGAGGATGTCCTAGAAAAATATATGGAAGAATCACTGGATAATATCCAGCATGACGGAGGACTTGAAAAACACCTAATAGAATATTTGAAGGAAGAATTCCTTATGAATCCTTATGGTAATTTCTGTTGTTATCCTTGGAGATAATCCAGGTTGCATTCTTGAAGCAAAAAGTTCTTATAAATACTCTTATGGAAAAGTCTGGTCTAATTCTATGAGAAATCAAACTCTTCTGGTTTCTGTTAGGTTTCTTTCTGTTTTCTTGATTCCTGTTTGATCTCTTATTGGTTAGAGGTCATATTTTCAAGACACTCAGTCGCTATCAGCTCTGACTGCACCAGGAACTACCGCGCATTTTTTCCAGACATTTTCATATGGATTCCGCCAAGAGTTCATTGACAGTTTATCCCAAAAAAAATCCTCCAGGGATTATTCCAGCAAATCTTTTAGGGAGTCTTTCCAGGAATTCCTTATAAAATGCCTTCACGAATTCCTCCAATCAATCTTTCACAGATACGGAATTTTATGTTTTCCATGGATTTCATTCATGGATTGCATGTAATTGCCTGTTCATTGTTCCTGGATCTCCGATTTCATCCACAAAACTTTCCCCAAGAATTTCGCTCGAGGTTGTTCAGCGATTCCTCCAGGATAGGACATCGTTTAAAATATCATTTAACCATTCCAATAATTATTTTAGCATTTTTTTTATGAACCTCGGTCTCGAAGTTTCTTCAATTATCCTTGCAGAAGTTCTCCCCTGGAAAAAATAATCATGTATTTTAGCAGGAATTTAATCAGTGATTACATCAGAATTTTCTTCAAAACGACCCCCAGACTTCTAATAATTTCTAACAGAAAAAAAATCCTTGGAGAAATTTCAGTAAGAATTTCTGGATAAATTCTTTAAGAACTTCTTTGAATAATATCTTGAAGATTTTCTGACAGGAAAGGATCCTAATAGGATCCATAGAGAAATCTCAACTTTTAAACAAAAATATTAGATTTAATACAATTAAATCTCAAACAAATTCGGAAAGAAAATGTTAGTGGAGTTCATCAGGAATCTTTTAAGAATTTCTGAAGATATCCATAGCTAATTTCTGGTTGAGTTCGTGTAGAAGTTTTAACAAAAAAAAATTGGAGGAATCTGTAAGAGTATTTCTTGAAAGAGTCCGAAGAAAAATTTCAGGTTTCAAATTAAATTCACTAAGATTTAATTGAATTAAATCTTAAAAAAATCGTTTTCGAAATTTTAGAGGAAATCCTCAGAAATTTTCGGAGAGATCTATCGAGTAATTTCTGGATATTATTTGGAAATTTTGAATTTTTGAAGAAGTCCTAAATAAAAACTCAGGAATTCCACGAATTAATTCACAGAAATAACTCCTGGGAGATGTGTGGCTGGATTCTCTAAGGAATCCTTATTACAATTTAGAAATTCCTGGTCCCTTCTTTCAGGCATGAGGTTTATAAAGTTTCTATTTTCATGACACTCAATCGCTACCAGCCCTGTTCTTTAGAAAAACTGGGTCAGCTTATGGTGGGTTTGCTTTTAAGAGATAGTGTTAGGGATTGTGCTTCCAAATACGATGAAAAGTAATAATAAACCACATTTCTCCGTTATTCTTTATAGCCGCGTCGTCCGCAAGGCCATCGCCCGCGTCTACATTGTGATGAACACCAAGACCAAGGACAACCTGCGCAAGTTGTACAAGGGCAAGAAGTACGTCCCGCTGGATCTGCGCCCCAAGAAGACCCGCGCCATGCGTAAGGCCCTGTCCCCCCGGGATGCCGCTCGGTTGACGCTGAAGGAACAGCGGAAGCGCGCCAAGTTCCCGAAGCGGAAGTACGCCGTCAAGGCCTAAATGCAATGACTCTACTGTGAGGAACGGTTGTGTCAAAGTGCAAGCGGGCTCTTTTGTTCTTTAAACTTTTGTTTGTAAGTTGCGGTAAAAACACTAAGGAACGGAACCGGTTTTGGGTTCTCAGCCGAAGTACTGGAGAGGACGGAGAAAATAAATTCCGGAAAAAAGATTCCAAACTGGACGCAGATAGTGTTGTGCAATGATAGTTCCGAAATCCATTGAAACAATTCAAAAAGGAGAAATCTAAAAGAAATAGGACAACTTATGTATTTTCGGCATTTTTTTTTCTCTTCGTCATGTCGGCCAAATGTTCTGAAATCCGGGAGTAAGATGAGCTTACCTACACTCCCGTGCAAAAGTTTGGGTTCACCTGAACTTACTTGAAAAACAAAAATTCTATGAAATCTCAAACCAATCATGTACGCGCCATTATTTGCGTTTCAAAAAGTTATGCACTATTCAAATCGGTTTAAAAATGACATAGATATTGACAAAAATAATTTGCGTGTGGCTCAGGTGAACCCAAACTTTTGCACGATGACATGAATGACTGTTTAATTGATTTTGAGTAGTTTTTAGATTTTTCCGGAAACATTTCGTGAATGCACTTTAAAGATAATAACATTACGATTCTAATGACACCTTGTTTTGTAATTTTGGTCGATTCAATTCTAAGGAAAATAGCTATGTTTTTTCAGTGTATTTTTTGAAAAATGTCACAACTTTAATGGTGGTAAGCTCCATCGAAGTTAATACGCGATTGGCGTATTAAATTCGATGGAGCTTACCACCATAAGTGATTCAAAGAATGTTTTTGGAAAAATACATACGAAGTAAGAATAACTCTTTGCCATTCAAATGCGGCTAAGAGAGATATGGACAGAACACTTGTATGTTTTTAAGGGGGTGAACCCAAACTTTTGCACGGGAGTGTATATGCTAAACGTATTGATGCAAATTTGGAGCCTAATAGGTTTCAGAAAACACCCACAAGAAACAGAACTAAGCTGTCGAACATACAACAAGTCACCCTACGTAGGTAAACGACAAACTCTTGCATAACTTGTGATCTCGCCCTAAAAGCCATTGGTAATGAAGCGTGTAGCTTGTTGTTACCGACCAAACGAATGGATTTACACGTTATTCAGCAATGCTACAATTTTTTTTTTATTTCTTTATTAGTATCATTCCAAACATTACATTCATTTCTTATATCTAGGTGTTCTGTGTTATTAGACAACACTATCATCCTAATTTGGTAAAACAAATTTAAGATTTTATTAACATTTTGTTAACAACATATTACATTTCATTTGCCGTAGCAGTTCAGATTTTTTACAGGTGAGTTGATTTCACCTGCTTATAAGAGAAAAAAAACGCTTTGAATATACTTAACCTAAACATATAACGCATTAATCGTGGCAATAGAAGATTGTAACGATTTTTGCCTGAAATTATTGATTATTTTATTTGACATTTGTTCCGATGTTTCAACATTGGATATTCTATGTAACTCATTGGTACTATACCAGGGAGGAAGCCTCAGAATCATTTTCAAAATTTTATTTTGAATTCTCTGCCGAGCTTTCTTCCTGGTATTACAACGGCTAGTCCATATTGGTACAGCATACAACATGGCTGGCCTGAAAATTTGTTTGAATATCAAAAGCTTATTCTTAAGACAAAGCTTTGATTTTCTATTAATAAGGGGATAGAGACATTTTACATATTTATTACATTTGGCTTGAATGCCCTCAATGTGATTTTTGAAAGTTAAATTCTTATCTAGCATGAGCCCTAGATATGTAACTTCCTCTGACCAATTTATTGAAACCCCTCTCATCGTGACAACATGTCTACTTGAAGGTTTCAAGTAAAGAGCTTTTGGTTTATGTGGGAATATTATTAGTTGAGTTTTGGAAGCATTAGGAGCAATCTTCCATTTTTGCAAGTATGAAGAAAAAATATCCAAACTTTTTTGCAATTGACTACAGATGACACGCAGGCTTCGTCCTTTGGCGGAGAGGCCTGTGTCATCCGCAAACAAAGATTTTTGACATCCCTGAGGTAACTCAGGTAAGTCAGATGTGAAAATATTGTATAATATTGGTCCCAAAATGCTGCTTTGTGGAACACCAGCTCTTACAGGAAGTCTTTCAGATCTGGAGTTCTGATAATTAACCTGAAGTGTACGATTTGACAGATAACTTTGAATTATTCTAACAATGTATGCTTGAATATTAAAGGTTTTTAATTTTATAATCAAACCTTCATGCCAAACACTGTCGAATGCTTTTTCTATGTCTAGAAGAGCAAGACCAGTAGAACAGCCTTCAGATTTGTTGGAATGGATCAAATTTGTTTCACGTTAAAGTTGATGACTGGTCGAATGTCCATGGCGGAATCTGAACTGTTCATTGGCTTAAATTGAATTTTCGTTGATGTGGGACATCAGTCTGTTCAAAATAACCTTTTCAAAAAGTTTACTGATGGAGGAAAGCAAACTGATTGGACGATAGCTAGAAGCTTCTGCAGGATTTTTGTCTGGTTTTAAAATTGGAACAACCTTAGCATTTTTCCATTTGTCAGGAAAATATGCTAATTGAAAACATTTGTTAAATATATCAACTAAAAATGATAAGCTACTTTCTGGAAGTTTCTTGATGAGGATGTAGAAAATTCCATCATCCCAGGAGCTTTCATATTTTTGAATTTTTTAATAATAGTTCTCACTTCTTCCAAACCAGTCTCATTTTCGAAAACGTTCTCTTGATTGAGAATATTTTCGAACTCCTGAGTAACTTGATTTTCAATTGGACTAGTAAGTCCTAAATTGAAATTGTGCGCACTTTCAAACTGCATAGCAAGTTTTTGAGCTTTTTCGCAATTAGTTAGTAATAATTTGTTTTCCTCTTTCAATGCCGGTATTGGCTTCTGAGGTTTTTTCAAGATTTTCGATAATTTCCAAAAGGGCTTAGAGCCAGGGTTCAATTGAGAAATTTTATTTTCAAAATTTTTGTTTCTTAATTGAGCAAAACGTTTCTTGATTTCTTTCTGCAAATCCTGCCATATAATTTTCATAGCAGGATCGCGAGTGCGTTGAAATTGCCTTCTCCTCACATTTTTAAGACGGATCAAGAGTTTAAGATCATCCCCAAGTAACCATGGAGCATTATATCATTGCATGTATAATGCAGCTGCATTGCCGTAAGCCTACCATTAAAGTAGTTTAAAAGTGGGAAAGGGCCCCTTTTACAGTTGCACTAATGCAAACACGACGATAAAGCAATGAAGCAATTTATAAAGTAACATTAATGCAGCAGTGCAATTTATAAAGTGATATTAGTGCATTGATACATTTCTAATGTAGAATTAATGCTTTATTGCTTGACAGCTCTTGAAGTATGTCGAATAAAAGCAATGTTACATCAATGTTGTTGATATGCAATAGAATACGTGCAATGTTATAACACAGCGTAACAAAAATGACACTTTCGCGTGTCTCAAGGATCAAATTATGTGTTTCTAGTAGATTTTGGGTCGCTGAATCTGATGCCGTTCTCAGAAATGTTCCAGCACGTCACAATTTTTAGCTACAGGTCGCCAAAGTTGTATAAAACACTGGTTTTATTGATGTTTACATGAAATTTAAGGTATGATTTATCAAACTTTTTTGTGATATAATCTACCAAACATGCTTAATTGGACTTGAACTTTCAATTTAGATACAAATCAGTTGAAATTTTACGATAAAATTTAGGTTAAATCGATTTTTTTCAACATGTTTGCAGTCTTCATATAAAATTCTTCGTTTCTCTTATATGGCATAATACAATACTTTTCTGAAACACCAAAAAATAACATTTTACCATCGAAAATATTATGAACTTCGTTGATAATTATTGTCTTATACATAAAGTTTGAATTCTGTGACAAATTTAGCAAACAAATTGCCGTACAAGTTGGAAAACTTGCATGCAAGTTGGCTGAAACAGTCAAATTTAGCATTTTCAACAGTCAATATCTCAAAAACTAGACGTGCCATGATATTTCTGAAAACGGCAATGGACTCAGCAACCCTTAATTAAGTAAATAGCGGTATTTTGGTTCTTGAGACCGTGTTCCGCAGTGTAATGCTTGTGGTTACTTGGGTCGTCTATAATCACGGATTAAAATTTTACTTCACATTTTGGAATTGCAATGCTCCGGGCTTCAACAATGGAATTTGTAAAAGTTTCAAGAGCATTGTCAATATCAAGTTTAGTTTCTAAAGAAATGTTAACATCAAGATTAGAGCCAACATACGTTTCATATATATTCCAGTCGGCTCGTAAATAATTGAAAGTGGAGCTGATAGGATTGAGAATCGCTTCTTGGGATATTTGAAATATAACAGGGACATGATCAGAATCAAAATCAGCATGAGTAATCAGTTAGCTACAAAGATGACTAGAGTCGGTTAAGACCAAATCAATCGTAGATGGATTTCTAGAAGAGAAAATACATGTAGGGCTATCAGGGTATTGAAATGAGAAACATCCTGAAGAGCACTCCTCAATTAAAATTCCAGCAATGCTACAATGAAGCAAAGATCCTTCTCTATCTCCCAGTGGTGATAGTTTTTATTTTGGTCCATTAATTTACTTAGAAACAAGGAACTACACACTCGGCTTTTAGGGCGAGATCACAGGTTATGCAAGAACTGTTGTTATTGTGTCCTAGAATTTAGGCAGATTTGGGCAATTTTTGCTGAATGCCATTAAGTTTCATATTTCAGTATAGTTTGGTGGCGACTAAAAGGCTCATAGCTGCCAAACAGGGACCAGCAAATGTCTTCAATAAGGGACCATCAGAAAATGTATTTTAAGCTCATTGTTAAAAACATTTCCTGGCCCCTATTTGGCACCTGTTCAGGCTCTTTTTCTCAGCCAAGAGTTCCAATTCTCTGTTTTAGAGATTTAATCACAGTTTTGATGCTAGTCTGTAAAAAGTCTTTATTTTTAATGAAAGTCATTTTTAACCAAAATGTTTTTTTTTTTTATTTTTGTCTTCTGACGGTAACCAATTCAAAAGCATTTTTAACATATTTCACGCAATTTTCACAGTCTCTAAACTATCAACAGCATTTTCATGGCACTAATAAGGATAATTCCGAAAATTATAATTAGTAATATCCGGAAGCAGGGCATTTGGAATTCATAATGCAGTTTTCTTGGCATTAACGTCCCCACCGGGACAGAGCCTGCCTCTCAGTTTAGTATTCTTATGAGCACTTCCACAGTTATTAACTGAGAGCTTACTATGCCAAAGTTGCCATTTTCGCATTCGTATATCGTGTGGTAGGTATGATTATACTCTATACCCAGGGAAATCAAGGAAATTTCCATTACGAAAAGATCCTGGACCGACCGGAAATCGAACCCAGACACCTTCAGCATGGCTTTGCTTTGTAGCCGCGGACTCTAAAGTACAGCAGGTACAAAAAAGAGTTCATTTTTCAGGTAAGCAGGCTTCTTTTTAGAGTTTAGGTCACTATTTCTAAGCAATTCTCCAAAAGTTTGTTTCTTAGGTAAGTCTCTACTTTTATCAAAATGGTGTCTAAAGTCTTTTTTTTGCCTTAATCCGCTTCCATGGTGCAAAATTCTAGAGGCTCCAGAGAAACCCTCAGATTGTTACGCGACTATTCCACAAGTTCCTAATGATATTTTCAGATCCCAGGGAATGTTTTAGAAACTTTAGTCATTTCTCCAAAGATTCCTTCTCGGTCACTTTCAAGAACTCCTACCAATACCTATTTGATTGTTGATTGAAATGATTAGCAGAATTTCTTCAAAATTTGATCAAAAAGTTCGTAGAGCACTCCGACGTTAATACCTCCACCAATTTTCACAGATTATCCCAGGATTTTTTATTGACTTTTTCACTGGTTTTTCCAGTTGAGGAGGTTTTCCATAATTCCTACAAAAGTTTTTCCACAAATGTTTATTTCAGAGTTTCGACGTTTTTTTTTTTTTTTTCAAAAAACCTTACCATAATTCCTACGCCGATTTTTTCATTTTTCTTTTAAAATTTTATCTACGATTACACACAGGAGTTGCTCCAAAAACTTCTATGAAATTCATTCTAATGTTATCGAAAAATTCCTTAATAAATTCGACCTGGAATTCCTCATTAAGTTTATCTAGAAATTTCTCTCGTAATTTACCCAGTATATTTAATCAAAATATTATTGCTGCGGTTCAAACATTTCTCCAATAATGTTCCAAACCAAATTTTCACCTCCATGGATCCTTCAAAACTTCATTGAAGGTTCCACACCAGTTAATACGACAGCAATTTTTACAGTTTTAACTCCGATCAAGTTTGTTCAGGGTTTATGTCCGAATTTCTTCAAACAGTGTTTTGAAGAATGACTAGAAAAAGTAGCAAGATACCTGAAGGAGTTTCGAATTCTTAAAGGTGCTCTGAACGGAAATGTTGGAGGAAGTCTTAGGGAAATCGATAAAAAATCAATGGATAGAAGAGATCTTCGGAGTTAATATGTGAAAGAAATCCACACTTAGACGAGCAGTAAAACATGTCATAATGTCGCAAGAAGTACAAAAAAAAATCTTTGAGAAATGTCTGTTCAAATGATGAATGAGAGTTTGTTTTTTGTGTTTATAGTTCATGTATGGTTTCTTTTTGACTCATATTTGTTATATTTTTAGGCAAGAAATATTGATGTCACCAAAATATTATCATCTAGAAAAAAAGGCCCTCCAGAGAAATATTTTGGGTACGTCACTGTTGTCCATAAACATAAATCCATTTTAAGGAAAAGGATATTTTTCCTTGATATCGAATAGACTATTTTCATCATATCTGATTTTTGCGAAAATTAAATAGAAATCACATTCTGTATTTATTTATTTGTTCTTAAATTACTTTCATCGTAAGATATTTTTGTTTAAGTGTTTCGAAGCCGAATTGAGAATTCAATTGTAGTTCAAAATTATTTTTGCAGAATTTCTTAAACCTGGAACTATTTTGAATATCTGGAAATATCAGGGAATTGAATTTCTGTAAATGAGTAGACAGACACCCTACATAAATTGTTCGAGGGAAATAGGAATCATCAACTACAACCAGTAATCTCTCTAAAGGCTTCTTGACATTTCCCCAGCATTTTTCTCATGCATTCGTGGAAAAAGTTCTCCAGCAATTGTTCAAGGATCTCTTAAAATCCTTAAAATAATTCCTCCAAAAATGATTAATTAATAAATAACAGAGAATTAGGGACATTTTCAGAATTCCGCAATAAATTAGTTCAAAAATTTGTTATGAACGAAATTCCTACATAGATTTCACTAGGATTTTTCCCAGAATGTCAGAGAGGAATAGCTGCTGAAGTCTCTTCCAAAGATGTCCAATTTTTCCACAAATTCTACAAGTGTTCGTTAGGCAATTACACTCGATTCTGTTTTTGCACGGAGGATGCGTAACGTACAAAAAAAAATTTCAGTTCAAAATTTCAAAAACCGTGCAAAAAAGTAACACCATTTCTCGACGTTTCATGCAAAAATAAGGATTTGGCGGAAAAAAATGTATGAAATTTTTTTTTGCACGGCCGTGTGAAAAAATCCGTGCAAAAACACCGAGTCGAGAATTGCCATCTCGCTATACGACACCGACAGTTGTCACCGCACGCCACTCGTATAGAATAAACCCAACTAATTTGCAGAAATAATAAACGTACGAAGTCGATCTTCTCAATTGAATCTTTCAGCTAGTGCACAAAGCTAAACTAGAATTTGTACTGTCGTTTGATGCTTCTCTCGCGAGATTTGTGCCTTCTAGATAGTCCTACAAGACATTCTCAAGAGTCCAGAAGTTCTTTCATATATTCTTCCTGGAGTTTATCAGTAATTTCTCAGAGACTACTTTAGGATGTCTTATAGAAATACCTCCCGTTTTTTTTCAATTGCTTGGAGTTTCCCCTGAAAGCGTTTCTGAATAAATGTTTTGAGTACTTTCTTGGGAAATTTCTCACAGAATTTCTGGAGAATTTCATTTTGGAGAAATCCGGCATTCTTACAATGTGCTCTGTTCGTTATTTTTTTTTTTTTTTTTTTTTTTTTTTTTTTTTTTTTTTTTTTTTTTTTTTTAATTTCTTTATTAGTATCATTCCAAACATTATATTCATTTCTTATATCTAGGTGTTCTGTGTTATTTGACAACACTATCATCCTAATTTGGTAAAACAAATTTAAGATTTAATTAACATTTTGTTAACAACATATTACATTTCATTTGCCGTAGCAGTTCAGTTTTTTTACAGGTGAGTTGATTTCACCTGCTTATAAGAGAAAAAAAAAAAAGTTTTTAATATACTTAACCTAACTTTACCTAAACATATAACGCATTAATCGTGGCAATAGAAGATTGTAACGATTTTTGCCTGAAATTATTAATGATTGTATTTGACATTTGTTCCAATGTTTCAACATTGGATATTCTATGTAACTCATTGGTACTATACCAGGGAGGAAGCCTCAGAATCATTTTCAAAATTTTATTTTGAATTCTCTGCAGAGCTTTCTTCCTGGTATTACAACAGCTAGTCCATATTGGTACAGCATACAACATGGCTGGCCTGAAAATTTGTTTGAATATCAACAGCTTGTTCTTAAGACAAAGTTTTGATTTTCTATTAATAAGGGGATAGAGACATTTTACATATTTATTACATTTGGCTTGAATGCCCTCAATGTGATTTTTGAAAGTTAAATTCTTATCTAGCATGAGTCCTAGATACTTAACTTCATCTGACCAATTTATTGGAACCCCTCTCATCGTGACAACATGTCTACTTGAAGGTTTCAAATAAAGAGCTTTTGGTTTATGTGGGAATATTATTAGTTGAGTTTTGGAAGCATTGGGAGAAATCTTCCATTTTTGCAAGTATGAAGAAAAAATATCCAAACTTTTTTGCAATCGACTACAGATGACACGCAGGCTTCGTCCTTTGGCGGAGAGGCCTGTGTCATCCGCAAACAAAGATTTTTGACATCCCTGAGGTAACTCAGGTAAGTCAGATGTGAAAATATTGTATAATATTGGTCCCAAAATGCTGCCTTGAGGAACACCAGCTCTTACAGGAAGTCTTTCAGATCTGGAGTTCTGATAATTAACCTGAAGTGTACGATTTGACAAATAACTTTGAATTATTCTAACAATGTATGTTGGAAAATTAAAGTTTTTTAATTTTACAATCAAACCTTCATGCCAAACACTGTCGAATGCTTTTTCTATGTCTAGAAGAGCAAGACCAGTAGAATAGCCTTCAGATTTGTTGGAACGGATCAAATTTGTTACACGTAAAAGTTGATGAGTGGTCGAATGTCCATGGCGGAATCCGAACTGTTCATTGGCAAAAATTGAATTTTCGTTGATGTGGGCCATCATTCTGTTCAAAATAACCTTTTCAAAAAGTTTACTGATGGAGGAAAGCAAACTGATTGGACGATAGCTAGAAGCTTCTGCAGGATTTTTGTCTGGTTTTAAAATTGGAACAACCTTAGCATTTTTCCATTTGTCAGGAAAATATGCTAATTGAAAACATTTGTTAAATATATCAACTAAAAATGATAAGCTACTTTCTGGAAGTTTCTTGATGAGGATGTAGAAAATTCCATCATCGCCAGGAGCTTTCATGTTTTTGAATTTTTTAATAATAGTTCTCACTTCTTCCAAATCAGTCTCCCAGGCATTTTCGAAAACGTTCTCTTGATTGAGAATATTTTCGAACTCCTGAGTAACTTCATTTTCAATTGGACTAGTAAGTCCTAAATTAAAATTGTGCGCACTTTCAAACTGCATAGCAAGTTTTTGAGCTTTTTCGCAATTAGTTAGTAATAATTTGTTTTCCTCTTTCAATGCCGGTATTGGCTTCTGAGGTTTTTTCAAGATTTTCGATAATTTCCAAAAGGGCTTAGAGCCAGGGTCCAATTGAGAAATTTTATTTTCAAAATTTTTGTTTCTTAATTGAGCAAAACGTTTCTTGATTTCTTTCTGCAAATCCTGCCATATAATTTTCATAGCAGGATCGCGAGTGCGTTGAAATTGCCTTCTCCTCACGTTTTTAAGACGGATCAAGAGTTTAAGATCATCGTCTATAATCACGGATTCAAATTTTACTTCACATTTTGGAATTGCAATGCTCCGGGCTTCAACAATGGAATTTGTTAAAGTTTCAAGAGCATTGTCAATATCAAGTTTAGTTTCTAAAGAAATGTTAACATCAAGATTGGAGTCAACATACGTTTTATATATATTCCAGTCGGCTCGTAAATAATTGAAAGTGGAGCTGATAGGATTGAGAATCGCTTCTTGGGATATTTGAAATGTAACAGGGACATGATCAGAATCAAAATCAGCATGAGTAATCAGTTGGCTACAAAGATGACTAGAGTCGGTTAAGACCAAATCAATCGTAGATGGATTTCTAGAAGAGGAAAAACATGTGGGGCTATCAGGGTATTGAATTGAGAAATATCCTGAAGAGCACTCATCAAATAAAATTCTGCCGTTGGAATTACTTTGAGAATTATTCCATGACCGATGTTTGGCATTAAAGTCACCAATGACAAAAAATTTTGACTTATTGCGAGTCAATTTACGCAAGTCAGTTTGGAGCAAATTAACTTGCTGCCCAGAGCATTGAAAAGGCAAATAGGCAGCTATGAAAGTATATTTACCAAACTGTGTTTCAACAGAAACACCTAAAGTTTCAAAAACTTTAGTTTCAAATGATGAAAACAGTTGATGTTTTATACGCCTATGAATGATGATTGCAACTCCCCCACATGCCCCATCAAGTCGATCATTACGATAAACAAAAAAGTTAGGATCTCTTTTGAGTTTAGATCCAGGTTTTAAATACGTTTCGGTAATAACTGCTATATGCACGTTATTAACCGTAAGAAAATTAAACAGCTCGTCCTCTTTACCATTCAGAGAACGAGCATTCCAATTTAAAATATTTAAATTATTATTTGGATCCATTAGAAAAACGTAATCCAATAACAATTTGATTTGTAAATTTTACACCTACTTGGACTGCTTCAGTCATAGTGGTGGCTTTGAACATTGCATCAATCATTAGATTCAATTGTTCAGTTAGAAAATTAAAATCAGAGGCAGACATGTCATGTGATTTCCCATTGGAATTTCCGGTTGACGAAGAAGCGGAGTTACCTGTGGCGGTAGGGTTTTTTTCATTTGATTTGAAACAAGTAGAATGGGTACCCATGGATCGAACAGGGGAGGAGTTCGAATTTCCTGCTACGATATCGGCAAACGATTTACCGTGGGTAGATACATTCGAAATAGAAAGATTCGAACGGCTACCCGACGGATTAAAATTAGTTTGTGAATGAGCATGATTATGATCTTCCTGATGGGTATGATTCATGATCAAGCGATCGTTAACTGAAAAATGAGCATTGTTCGATACTCTACCAGGCAAATTCCGGAAACGACCGTTATCGTAACGGATATTATCTTTCATCTGCCTGGCACGAGCCTCAATGACCTTTTTGCGTGAAGGACAATTCCAAAAATTGGACTTATGATTAGCCCCGCAATTACAACATATGAATTTGGTGGTATCTTCCTTCACTGGACAGACGTCTTTGGCGTGAGAAGAACCTCCGCAAATCATGCATTTAGCATCCATGCGACAATTTTTTGTACCATGACCCCACTTTTGGCACCGACGGCACTGAGTGGGATTCTGGTAATTTCCTCCAGGTTTCTGGAAATGTTCCCATGTCACACGGACATCAAACAAAAGTTTTGCTTTTTCTAAAGCTTTAATATTATTTAGTTCTTTTTTGTTAAAGTGAACTAAATAAAATTCTTGAGAAAGCCCTTTCCGAACAATGCCAGATTGGGTTCTCTTTTTCATAATGATTACTTGGACTGGGGAAAATCCAAGTAAATCATTTATTCCATTTTTGATCTCTTCAGGTGATTTATAGTCACTTGAGAGACCTTTCAAGACAACTTTGAACAAACGTTCAGTTTTGTCGTCATAAGTAAAAAATTTGTGCTTCTTCTCTTCAAGATGTCTGAGAAGAAGCTCACGATCTTTAAGAGTTTCCGGCAAAACGCGACAGTCTCCTTTCTTTGCGATTTGGAAGGAAACCTTGATTCCCCTAATGGAGTTCAAGATCTCCTGCCTAAATCCCCCAAATTCGGAACAACTGACCACGATAGGCGGCACTCTTTGCTTCCTCACTTGAATCAAAGAGCCTGGGCTAGAGGCTGCTTCGATTTGGTGTTCGGAAAATTTGTCTAGAGCATCGAACTGATTGCTCATTTCGATACAATTATTCATTTCACCCTTGGAAGAAAGTTCGCATTCCGGGGAAGCGTCCTTTCTTCCATTCTTGCCACGTGTAGTGACAGTTTTAAAACCCACTTTTTTTGGAAGGAAGTAGTGAATTCAGAGATTCACCCTTCCTTTTGTTTGTTGTTGATACCATGTTTAATTAATAAACGAAAGAAGACGTGACCTTCGAAAGGTTTTTTCCCAAGACGGTGTCCAAGAAGGATTACCACCGCTAGCTTTCGCCAACGGGTCCAACGAAAAATCGAAGGCACGGGTCCAAACAAGGATCGTAAAGGGATCAATAGTAGAAAAAATAGTACTGAAAAGTACTGTTTTAGTAGCACTGAAAAGTACCGTTTTTAATTTTAGCACTGAAAAGTACTGTTTTTGTAGCACTGAAAAGTACCGTTTTATTGCTTTAGGTAGTTTTTAAGAAAACTTCCAAGAGCAGAGAGAATTCGTGTACGCACAGCACGAAGGTACGATGCGCACTGCTCTGTTCGTTATCTTTTCAACTGATAGAAGGATATTTGCAAGAAATTTTAAAGTCAAACGGGACAGTGAAGTCAAAAGTAGGTCAAACGCAGTGAACTCCAGGTCAATTTTCCTTAACCATCAATATGTCATAATTTATTTACTATTCAGGAATACACGCTTTCTGCTTCAATCGGTACCTTCCACCCTCTAAGTGGGTTTGTGCTTCTTGAGCGTCTCATACAGCTCGTCCGCTCCCTCGGCCGTCTTAACCCGCAGCAACACCGACGTTGGCGGCGGTTTCGATTCCGGCGTTGGCAGGCAAACCATCATCACGTTGTTCTTGCCCATCCTTTGCAGGGGAACCGATTCGTTCAGAATGATGTTCAGTAGGATATTACCCAGGTTGGTGTCCGCTCTGACCAGGACCTGCACCTTGGAATCCACCTTCTTGATGTGTACGGTTCCGACGCCACGATCGCTGAATTTACCGTCCACTTTTACGAACAGCTTACAGCGCTTGGAATAGAGACTGTCCTTCTCTTCGACCGGAGTGAACTCGACTTTCGGGGGTTCATCATCGTCGGCTTCGCCCTCCTCTTTGTCGTCCGACTTTTGCTCCAATGCGGGAGGTTTAACGTTGGCGAATGTGAACCCAGTTCCGGTTGATGGAGCTGTGGAAGCACCTATTCCAAAGCTAAAGGTCTTAGTTGAAGCCGGAGGCGCTGCTGGAGACACACTTCCGAAAGTGAATCCGGTTGTCTTGGCGGCTGCTGGAGCCGGTGAAGCGGAATCCTTGCTCTCGTCCTTATCTTTCTTCGATTCAATTTCGGTCAAGTACTTTTCGTAGTCCTTGAAAATTGGAGTCAACTTGCAGAGCGGATTCTCCTTCACCTTGTCCGAAATCCAAGTCGCTACGGATTGATTTAACGCTTTGATGCTTTCCACGTAATCATCGGTCTTACCGACATCTTCCTTCTTGTCCCCGGAACTGACAACCGCCGGAGCAGCTGCCGGAGCCTTCGGTGGACTTCCAAAGCCGGAAAACGGCTTCTTATTAGGATCCGTCGTGGCAAAGATGCTTGCCCCAAGCGCCGAAGTTGTGGCACTAGAAACAGAACTTCCCGCCGCCGTTCCGTTCGTCGGTTTGCTGATGTTGCTCAAGAACGAAAACGGACTGGCTCCATCCTTACTCGTCTTTCCAGCGGCCAAGGGTGCAGCCGGCGTGGAGGTAACCGCCGAGAATCCCTTGAATCCGCTGAACACCGAACCGGTGCCACCGGAAGACGAGCCGGAATCCGCCCCGGTAACGCGACGCCGAGCCGTTTTGATGACCCTCTTCTTCAGTTCATCCTCGGAGGCGATAGCAAACTTACCAGCCTCCTCCGGTTCTTCCTCTTCGTTCCAGTTGTCGTGGTTCAGATCCGATTGGGCACCGCGTTTCGCCATTTTCCCCAGGGTGGAGCCTTCTGAGGGACGTAAGACTTTGCGGTAAAAACTTGATAGAATTTTGACAATCTTTGTGGATTTTTACTTACGTGCAAACAGTGTGCGTCTGGCAAACAATTACAGAAAATATTCTGTTGAATTAACACGATTTTTACGGCACAATTCACGAAAACTTTGTGAAATTATCCAAGAGAAAGCAACGCGCGGAAACACACGAAACACACAAACACGTTTTGTTTTGAGTTCGGTTTTGCCGGATGATTTGACAGCTGGAGCCCCTGTGACTGCGCATGCATCAGAGCGAAGGAGCTCGTTCATGAAGCTTTTACGCGGCTGGTGGCCAAAGTACAGTCGAAGCTTGTTACAGCGGGGATTCGCTGGTTGGAACCTGAGAGAGACTCGCGCAGAGGAAAAATATATATCAACGTCTGGGTATATCAACAAATTTCATAACGCCGAAAATGGTCATTTTCCATACCTACCCACCCCCTCGTAACCCATTTTGTATGAATGTTTTTCGAATTTTGTATGAGCTGTAACAACCCTAGGACACCCATCCACCCCCTCCAGCGTTATAAAATTTGCGAATGAGCCCATGCAGTCCAGATTCGACTGTCATGAAACTTCAAATGCAGCCCGTCCTTTTTATGGCTGTGAAAGTGAAAAGTATTGTATTCGAAATAAACTATGGGTTTATTCACAAATTTCATAACGCCAAAAATGGCCATTTTCGACACCCACCCACCCCCTCGTAACGCTTTTTATATGAATAGTTTACAAATTTTGTATGAGCCGTAACACCACGAGGACACCCACCCACCCCCTTTAGCGTTATGAAATTTGTGAATGAGCCCTATGGGATGCTTCACACACAACCCTATGGGCTCATTCACAAATTTCATAACGCTAAAGGGGGTGGGTGGGTGTCCTCGTGATGTTACGGCTCATACAAAATTTGTAAAATATTCATACACGCAAAAAAATTGTGCGGTAAAAACTACCATTATAGGGGGTTAACTTAAGCGCTCGCACCGGCAATTTTCAGCAGACCAGAAATGCGCTTGATTTTACCATGTCTGTAGTTGGAATCAGATTGTCGTAAATTATTTCAGTCAAATGTATCAGTAATGCGTTGGGGTGTACCGTAAACATAGTAATTTGGTCTGAATTTCCATGGTAGTTTTAAGAATGGGCGTAGTCAGCTAAAATAGTTATTTTTACCACAGAATTTTTTCCCGTGTATAAAAAGCGTTACGAGGGGGTGGGTGGGTGTCGAAAATGGCCATTTTTGGCGTTAGGGTTTATTCACAAATTTCATAACGCCAAAAATGACCATTTTCGACACCCACCCACCCCCTCGTAACGCTTTTTATATGAATATTTTACAAATTTTGTATGAGCCGTAACACCACGAGGACACCCACCCACCCCCCACTGAAAAAAATCCACACGCTTGATCCGTGTGTTTAAAATTATGGATCGATTCATGAACGTCTATGTCGATTTGTTGTGATTTTCTTACAAACTTCATGTGTATTACACATTCAATTCTTTAGTTTTGCTACATGGACTGATTCATCAACCGACAACATGAATTCCATAGTTTTCCACATGATTTCCTAAAGCTTTCCATTTCAAATTCGTATGCGTCAACCTATGGGTGCTATGGATCATCACCCAACACGGATTCAGTGTGTTTAACTTATGATTATCTTGTGTCATGATCATCATATTCAAGTTGGTCGATTTGAAATCGATGAGCTTGCTGTCGATTGCCGTGTTCCAAATTTCTGAATCATTACCCAGGGGCCCAGATAGCCGTAGCGGTAAACGCGCAGCTATTCAGCAAGACCAAGCTGAGGGTCGTGGGTTCGAATCCCACCGGTCGAGGATATTTTCGGGTTGGAAATTTTCTCGATTTCCCAGGGCATAGAGTATCTTCGTACCTGCCACACGATATACACATGCAAAAATGGTCATTGGCATAGTAAGCTCTCAGATAATTACTGTGGAAGTGCTCATAAGAACACTAAGCCGAGAAGCAGGCTCTGTCCCAGTGGGGACGTAACGCCAGAAAGAAGAAGAAGAAGTAACCAACAAGCACTGTTATAAGCGGTATATGAGACATTTAACGGATTTTCAGTGCCTACTAGCTTCATAAAACATTTTCGAATGCTTATAGGCACTGTGACCATCAGGCACTGATATTGGCCGTATATGAGTATATAACGCTTTATTTTAGTGCTTGTAAGCCCTGTGCCAATAAGCCGTACACAACGACCGTCAATGCTTCTAAACGGCCTAGTGTCATGACGTTTATCAACCAAAACAAAACTGAATCGGGATTACGGCGAAAGAGATTTCATATCGTACGCAAATGTCAACATGCGAGGGAATGGAGCGAAACACATCTCTCCGCCTCTTTTTCTCTCACCGCAGAAAACAAAACAAACGGCGTTATCAGGAATGTTTTAATTTAAGATGCTCAAAGATGTGAACAGATTCGTAAATTGATTGTAATTTTTTTTCTGTTGATTTCGCTTCTTTTGTGCTGCTATACATATATGGTCAAATGCCTTGCCGGCATCGCCAGCATCACTCGTGATTCAGCAGAACAAAAATAGACACATCGCTGCAAACATTTCTCTTTTAAATACGACGTTAAGCATCCCAATCCACTCGTGCATCGATGGAGCAGATAGAAAATGCGACGGGAATCATTAATATGAACTTAGACGACAGCAGTTTGAGCCTGAAATAAAAAACGTCTCCAGAGGGAGCATAAAAGAAATGAAAATCGAACAGAAGATACACAACTTTTTTTTCTCTTTTTTTTGCCACTTGCTATAAAATTTTGACATCACTCATTTCAGAGACACAGTACGAGTAGGCTGTTTATCAGCCAAATAATTCGCCAAAAGTGGCTTTATAACAGCCGTTTATTACGATATAGTTCCAATTGGCTCTGTCGACCAAGCCTTTAAATCGACTATAGAACCGACTTGGTGCCGATATAAACAGCTTATTGGTTACTTGGGTAGTGATCAACCCATAGCGAACTAAATTGCGGATGGACCTCATGTCGAACGACAGTCATCATCATGTTCCAAAGTAAAGAGGCAAATTCTGAAGCTGAAAGTGTTAGAGGAAAATTTGCGGAGTCATTTTTCTTTCTATTAGTGAAGATGTCCGAGTGAATATGAGGAGTTCATTCTAATTTTCTATAAATAAAATGCATTACTTCCAGCGTTGGATCACAGACAAACAGACGTCACACTCTCATCATTGTCCATCGACCACCTTTTTAACGGTCGATTCAAAAATATTGTAGGTGGCTAATCCGCCACCTGCAGCGCTTGCGTCGTTTTTGTTCGTGTTTGACGTTTACACACTACCGCCATCTGTTGGCCTGTTTGCCAAACACACCGATTTTAGCATTGGGCGTATATGTCTTCGTGACTATGATTTTGATCGAGATTTGCTCTAAGTGTTACGTCTGTTTGTCTGTGGTTGGATGTAATGCATGGTGTTAGAGAAAAATCGGATTCCACTAACAGATTTTCCTAGCTTTCAGCTTCGAATAAAATGAAACATGCTAATCCCAGACTTCCCAAATTATGGATTTGCGGCGCTCCGCTTGTTGCTGACTCATTTGTTTTAAAAAAAAAAAATTCAAGTGAGCTTGCGACAAGCAGAGGAGCCTCGAATCCATATTTTGGGGAGCAAGATTTCTTCTATCAAATTTCTTATTTCAGTCTCATGACATTCATGTTCTATCACACATGACTATCTAAAGCCACTACATTTAGAATTTAATAAGCAAATCAGTTGGTTTTCATTTTCATGATTTAATATTTAGACATTCATGTTTGTTTCTCATGACAACCTAATGTTGATTCACATGTTATTATACCGTGAAGTCAATTACGAAATCCATAAGGCTACCACACTCAAGTCATGTGGTTTTCCTCATTGCGCAAATCTATATCCAAGTAACCAATAAGCAGTAAAAACTGGCACCAAAACGGTTCAATAGTCGAATAAAAGGCATTGCCAACAGGGCTAACAGGAACTATATCGTTATTAAGGGCTGCTCAAAAGCCACTTTTGGCGAATTATTTGGCTGATAAACAGCCTATTCGTACCGAGTCTCTGAAATGGGAAATGTCAAATTTTTATAGCACGTGGAAAAAAAAGAAAAATAAGGTTTTTGTTTATCTTCCATTTTCTAACATATATCTTATGCTTCCTTTGGAGGTGTTGTTTTTTGCTGCGTGATCCAGGCTCATACTGCAGTTGTTGAAGTTTGTATTGAAGATTCCCGGCTTGCTTTCCATCTGCTCCATCGCTGCACAAGTATATTTGTATGCTTAATATCATATTTAAAGAAGACCAGTTTGCAGTGGCATAATTTTTATCCTGCTGAATCATGAGCGATGTTGGCAATGCCGGCGAGATCCTGATGAAATTTATCTAAGTTTTTTTTTACCACAAGGCAGTGTAGCGAAACCAAATTTACAGAAAAATTAATCGCGAATAGACTGCAGTTTGTCCCTACCCCTCTCCCAATTTTACATAATCAATTTAGTATATATTTTCATGTATAATTAAAAATCTCCAGCATCAGATGGTTGCTAATTAGAAGTGCTGCTTATATCAATACATCGTTGTTCATTGTGGTTGAATTTCGAGACATTGAATATCCTGATACATTGGCAGAGACCTTTTTTTTTTTCTTCATCTCTTTTAAGTTCGTAGTCACCGATTCAGTTTTGTTTTGGTTGACAAACGTCATGACACTATGCCGTTCAACAGCATTGACAGCCGTTGTATACGGCTTATTGGCACAGGGCTTACAAGCACTAAAATAAAGCTCATATACGACTAATATCAGTGCCTGAGGGTCACAGGGCCTATAAGCATTATAAAATGTTTTATGAAGCTAATAGGCACTGGAAAACCGATAGATGGCATATATACTGCTTATAACAGTGCTTATTGGTTACCTGGGTAGGTAAAACACACGACCTTGGCGTGTAGATTTTTCTAAGTGTGAAATTTGTGAATAAACCCTATGAGCTTATGCATGCTATAAAACGTTTGACTTTTACTGTGCGCCCTGTTTTCAAAATGCCCGTGAGAGAGAGCGAGATGGCACCAACACACGGCGCACAGTAAAAGTCATGAGAACAAAAGAATTTATAGCACGTACAGAGGCTCATATCAATACAGAGTCAGAATTAGGGCGAATGTGAACACTAGTACATTGTCAGTAAAATCGGTTTGAAGTTCAGCGGATATAATTTCAATTCTATATTATGTTTCCGATCGATTTAATCGCATGATGCATTTTTATATGATCCATTACAATATTACTTTTGTAACAAACCATTTGATTTATTTTCATATTATGAACAACATGTTAAAATAAATAAAAAAGCATCATGCGCCATTCATCAAAATTGAGGATTGTTGCGCCCCTCGGTTTTTCGTCTCCTTCAGTTTGACAACAGCGATTGCGCCTTTCTACCTCATCCTTCTGGTTTGACTATCATCAGCTTCGCCGTTTTGCTACGCTCTTTCACACGAACCTTCTTCACTATCGACCTTCTGCACACTCAGTTTTAAATGCGCCCTGCTGCCACACTCAATCGCAAATGCGCCCGGTTACCGCAGGGGGGGAAGGTGGGCGAAATTGACATCAGAGTTCGTATCGAAAGAGAATATCAGATGCGCCTTTATGTTTTTCTCACTTAGTTCGTGAAAAACGTTATTTTTAAGAAACAGTTGTGCATTATATGATTGTAATTTATCAAATAAACTGTTAGGTGAATAAAACTCAATTTGTTTACATTTGTCAGTTAGGCCGTTGTTCTGGTACTGTATTGATATTATGAAAACCCTCAGTCAGCAGAGCAAATCAGGCTTGCTGAAATTTATTTCCATGGGACGGCCCCTCGTTCCTCATTGATGAATGTGCGAACGTGCTCCGCATTGTGTTTTCTGCTTCGCTTCGGCTTCTTTATGTCACTCGTCGCATAATTTTTTCGCTGAAATTGTCAAAATAGCACGCAAACAGCAGTCAAAAACTGGCGCACGAAAAAATATCAAGTTTTTAATCAAATTTGTTTAACAAAAGTAGAATTTCTTCATCTCTTGACCTTTAGTAACAGTAATTCTCCATCGGTAAGATATTTTCTTTGACCCCGACAACGAAACCGCAGGTAATTCTAGCAAAATCCATCCGCTTGCAAAACAGATCGTTAACAGCTCTTGTCACGCCCCCACAGCCGTTGTAAACAATCATAGGAAAAGTATCCAGAGATCACGGAAAATGTCCTCGTCGGATGAGAAAGACGATACCGGCGGCGGGGAGCAATCGTCCGGCGAGTCGGAAGTCAAAATCAAGGATGAACCCGATGACGATGAGCACGATGGAACCACCAACTCCATGATGGACATTGACGGATCCCCTCCGCCAGCGTTTGGCCCCGCTGCACTGGGTCTGCACCCCGTGGGGACAAAGTTCCCGGAGAAAACGACCCCGACGCAACCGATTCAGGCGTTGAA
Source organism: Aedes aegypti (assembly GCF_002204515.2). Classification (NCBI taxonomy): domain Eukaryota; kingdom Metazoa; phylum Arthropoda; class Insecta; order Diptera; family Culicidae; genus Aedes; species Aedes aegypti. The sequence continues at coordinate 47,361,006 of NC_035107.1, forward strand.
TGCTCGCGGAATGCCCGCCCGGATACGCAAGAAGAACAAACTCTTCTTCGACGATGATCTGCTGATCAACGATCGGATCCCCCCTAAGGGAAGCCCTCGTAAGGGTGGAACGCCTGGGGGAACGGGGTCAGCTAACTCGTCCCCACAGAAAGGGCTCGTCACACCAGGGAAGAATTTGACCCGTTCCGGGCAGAAGAAGAAGGTCCTTTCGCGGTACGTCAAGATGAAGGACAGCTTGAAGAAGCGCAAGGAAGATCCGGACGAAGAAGAAGCCACGGGAACAACTGCGCAGGGCACACTGCGGGTTATCAATCCGGTCGCCCTGCTGGACAAGAAAGCCAGCCAGCGGATCGGGCTGCGACTGAGGAATCTGCTGAAACTGCCGAAGGCGCACAAGTTCGTCAGCTACGAGTGGTTCTACAGCAATATCGATCGGGCGCTGTTCGAGGGCGAAAACGACTTCCAGATGTGCCTGCGAGAGATGTATCCGGACCTGAAGACGCGGCATTTGACGAGGTGAGATTTAACTTGTGCATATGGTTTCCCACATTTCTTTTTTCGACGCCAATATTTATTTGAACAGCCCAGGTCATTTTTACTTTTTATAATTTGAAATCAATTTATATTCAGGCTCAAGAGCAACCTGCAGAGACTCTTAAGCGACATTTGCACAGGTTCTTCAGGAATTCTTTCTGAGATTTTTCGAAGAAGAGATTTAAGAATTCTTCTATTGAGTTCTGCAGAGGTTCTTGTAGAATATTTTCAGGGACTCTCTCAGGGGTACTTCCAGGAATTTCTCTAGAGATTCCTCCACCAGTTCTACCAGAAATTATTCCAGTGAAGTTTCATGGGATGCTTAGAGGTATTTCTCCAGAATGTGCTCAAGCAGATCCTTGAAAACTTCAACGCTACTACATCCAGTAATTTGCAAAGGAATTACCCTGACAATTTTTCAAGATTTCATGGATTTCCACCAGATATTTTTCCACTATTTCTTGCATCGATTTCTCCAGTTGTTCTTTCAATTTTCAAATATTTATACAGGAGATCTAAAAAAACAGGGTTTTGAAAAGATTAGGTAATGATGTTTTGCAATAATTGCTCCGAAAATTCTTCCAGGAAGGAAGAAATATGTTAAGAACACTTCCAGGAATTCCTCAATACATTCGACCTGGGATATTCCTCATGAAGTTCCTCCAGAAATTTCTGTAGGAATATCTATGGCATTTTATTCAAGGATTATGTTTGCAATTCTTTCACACATTTCTCGAGTAATTTCGCACTTTTAAACTTCATGGATTCTTCAAGAGTTCATTCAAGGTTTTACACCCAGTAAATACTACAAAATTTATTCCAATGGTACCTCCGATCCCTCTTCCAGGGTTACGTTTGTTGTTCTTCAAAGAATGCCTGAAGGAATATTAGGATGAATCTGTGCAGTAATTCCAAAAGGTATCTTTAGAGAAATCCCTGGTTGAAGTCTTACAAAGATCTTTTGCGATAATTTTGGAAGAAATTCCTGTGGGCATCTCTGGAGAAATTACTGGTTTAATAGGGTCCTAAAGTCCTGTCCCAGTTTAGGTACCAAATGCTAAGTTTAAGCCAGCTGTCAAGCTTTTTGGTTTACGTGTGTTTTATTTTCCGGGCTCCTTCCGAAATGTCAAACAGGAACAACCCCAGTGTAAAAAGTAAAACCCCTGTGGAGTTTTTGTCGACAAGTGAACGTCTAACATGATCAAAAGTGTCAAGGTTCCAATTTGGACTCATTTTTAAATTAAAGTTCATATTGGACATAGCCCTTATTTGATCGGGAAAATTTGAGTAGTAACAAAAACACGCTCTATCGTGTTATTGAATACAAACAACATTTTATCTAAAACTTTAGGACCCTATTCTTGAACATCTGCCAAACGGTAATCTTAGTGGCTACCCTAGTGAAATCGATAGAACGAATGCTGGATAAACTCCTGGAGGGCTTAAGATTTTTGTGATAAATCCTGAAAGCCCTTTGAAAGACTTTTTGGTGGAATCTCTGAGGTTGTACTTTAAAAAATACTTTTAGTTACTATCAAGAACCAAATCAAAATTATTGGAGAGATTCATCAGGAAGTCTGGAAAAGTTTCCTCATTGAAATTCCTGAAGATATCAATAGTATCAATAGTAATATCAATCAATTTGGACAAATATCTGAATTGATTTCTGATGCGATTTCTGAAAAATCATGAAAAATTACACACAGTAATACTTGTCGTAATGCATTTCACCAAAAAAAAAAAAAACAAAACGAAATATTCTTGGAGAAATTTGTCTGGTCAAATAATCAGAGTAATCAAACTCTTATTCTTTGTCCTAATAATTTTCTTGGTTCCTGTTGCCTGTACCGATCTGTTTGATCTCCAGAAAAGAGGTTTCCAAAGTTCCTATTTTCAATGAACTTCGCTATCAGCTCTGCTTTTAGAGACTTGATCTCTATTTTAATGAAAAATCTCTATTTTTTCATCAAAAGTCATTGAAGTCTTATTTGAAAGCAAAATGCTCTTCAAAGTGACAATTTTCCTCTTTTCTGCAGTTAATCCTGGTGCATCATTCTAGGGGCTCCAGAGAAACCTTCAGAAAATCTTACGCGATTATTCTCCAGGAATTACTTTTAAGATTTATCGAAATAAAAAGTTTCAGGAATTCTTGTAGTGATCTCTCCAGAGATTTTTCTCTCAAGCATCCCTTCAGAAATTTCTTTAGAGATTTCCCACACACTCTTCAAGAAATTTGTCCAGGAAATCCAACGAAATAACCTACAGTAATTTCCACAGAAATTACTCTGAAAGTTTTTTCGGATACTATTCCAGGTTTTTTTCACTCTATAACTCTTACGCCAATTTCTCTAACTCTAATTTCTACAATTCTAACAAGAAAATCCGCTTAACTTTGAAGAAATTCGTTATGGGATCCCTACGATTTTTACACTTTTCGTTCCAGTCATTTTCATGATTTCACGAATTCTTCACGAAAATCCTTAATGTCTCGAGAAATGCTACAAAATCCCTCCAGCGATTATTCCTGGGAATCTATGAGAACCTTTTTCCAGGAATTACTCCATTGAGTTCCTCCAAACTTTCTTCTAGGAATATTTCCAACATTTCGTCCACGATTTACTCTTGTAGAAAGTTTAAAGTATCACAACAGCAAATAATACAGTATTTAGTCTGATAATTTCCAAAAAAATTTCTTCCGGGATTGCGTACGATGTTTTTTTAGATTATTTTTTTTCAGGATACCCAACCCCCTATTATCTAGAGATTTGATAGATCTTTACTTTATTTTTTTTTAGAAAATTCACCATGACTACCTCAGAAATTAAGCATATATTTCAGAAATCTTTTCTAAAGATTATCTCCTTCAGAGATTACTATAAAATATATTTTAGAAATGCCTCGCAGATTTTTAAAAGAATTCTGTCAACAATTTCCGAACATCACCCTTGACAATTCCCTGCAAGCACCGCATTCCACGATAGATTAGTTGTGTACTTCCTTGGGAAATTTCGCAAAGATTTTCTGGTGAACTTCTTGGAGCAATCTCAAGAGGAGTATCTGGAGTAATCTCTGAATTTATCGTTAGAGAAATTGACTTCTTGAACGACAATTTTGGAGGAAATTAAAATACAATGGAAGTATCGCTGGCGAAATTATTGAGTAAAATCATGAAGCAGGGTGTCTACTACCTGGAAAAACCTGGAAAACCTGGAATTATCAGGGAATTTTATTCAACCTGGAAAAAACCTGGAATTCTCAGGGAATTTGAATTACAATCAGGGAAAATATTTTGAGGCAGTAATTCATGGTAGAATATGTTCACTTCAAAGGATTTTTGCGTCAAAATCCAGAGATTACCATTACTTTCCAAAATACTCTCTTCAATAAAAAAAATCGGCTACGCCATCTATCATAACGTTACTTAAGTTATTCAGTGAGGATCTTTTCAGATATGGAACTTTATCGCCTTATCTAAACATCAAATATCTTCAGATATATTTGATCAGTATTGGATTCACATATCAAGGGCTGGGGGTAGGGTTTTTTTCAGAGACTTGGTCTCTATTTTTATTAAAATCTCTTATAAGTCTCTATTTATGATGAAAGGTCCCTATTTCAACCAATATGGTCTCTAAAGGATCTTTTTCCCTAACTTGCTTGTTGTGAATTCTGATGCAATATTCTATAAGGCCTCGAGAAACTTTCAGAGCTTGTTACGAGACTATTCAACTAATTCTTTCAGAAATTTTTCACATATTTCTAGAGAAAATATTCCAAGAATTTTCCTTGTGTTTTCTCCAGATATTTCATCTGGAATACTTTCAAGGACTAATGCAGAATTCTCTCCAGGAATCTCTACCAATTCTACCAGCAATTTTTAAGGGAATGTCACCAGTTCTTAAGGGAATGTCACCAGAATTTGATTCAAGACATCCTCGAGCAATTCAACGTTACTACCTCCAGTCATTTCCTTAGAGATTTCTTCAATTTTTTTCCAAAGACTATTCTAGGACTTCCTCGAGATATTTTTTTCAATAATTCTTCAACCGAATTTTCCAGCCGTAACTCTATCAGATCTTCCAAAGATTCCCACAGAATATCTTCCAAGAAGCCCGCAAAGGTTGATTCATAAGCTTTCAGTTTTTTTTTTAAGAATTTCTACGCCATTATGTCCACATTCACTTCAAAGAATTGTTACAAAAAATCCTCGAGTTATTAATCAGTAAATCTATTAGGAACATTTCATATTCGACCTGTGTTTCGTGGTTCAGTTACTCTATTATTTATTTTTGGAATTTCCTCTGCATTTCAACCAAGGATTACAGTTGTCCCAAACATTCCTCAATGAATCAAATAAAAAAATACCATAGAATTCTCAAAAATTCATCTAAGATTCCACATTAGTTACTACTACAACTATTTTTCCAAGAAATCCTTCGATCATTCCTACCAATTTCTTAGCGATTTCGTTCTTCAAGGAGTTGCTTCACAGAGATTCAATATTGATCTGTTTTTTTTTTTCAATAATTTTAGCAATTACTCTTAAGTTTTGTCAAGAGTTTCTCTAAAAATTCCTATTTATCAAGAATGACTTAAGAACTTGCACAAGTTTTTTTTTAGAGGTTACTCTAATATTTGCTTTGGAAATTCATCACGAAAAACTTATGGAAGAATACTGGGCAAAATCTGTGAAAACTTCATTGAGAAATTTCTTAATTTTACAGAAGGAGTTACTGATACTAGAATTTCCTGGATTTCTTGTTACTGTACTTTCCAAAGAAATCTTAGAAGCTTTCTCTGGAGTAATTTCTCAATATATCCTTAGAGAAATTCGTAGTCAAAATCTTAAAGAAATTCTGAAGGACAATTATGTAGGAAATCCTGAGAAATCCCTGAAGGCATTTCAGGTTGTATATTGCAACATGTTTAAAACGGGAGCCTTGGACGATGTTCTAGGAAACTGATGGGAAAATCGCCGAAAAAAAACCTTGAGGACTAGAGGTTTTCTTGAAAAATATCTGAAATTATATATGAAGTAAATCCTGATGAAATCTTCGAGGTAATTCCTGTGATTTTTTTTGGAAAAATTCAGGTTGTTATTTAAGATATCCAAAATAAAATTCTTAGCGAAATACTTTAGGAAAATTCTTGAAGTGATTTTATGGGAAATAATTACTAAATGAAGTCCTGGAGAAAAAATCAAATCTCACAAATTAAAATATGTGTCCATTTATCTAATTTGAAGAAATCTTCAGAGTTATATCTGGATGTTTGGCCAAATACCTGAGATTATTTCTGATGAAATTCCCTGGCCACGATCACAGGGTTTGACGGTGCCAAAGTAGAAGGTGCACCATAATAATACCCGTCTGTGAAACATATCACCTTCCCAATACTTTGGCACACCTCCAACGGTTCATGATTTATCATGAAACGGCTGCATTCAGGCGGAGGATCTGTTAATACGTTTCGGCATATTATCAGGTCCTCTTCGAACGGAGGGACCGCCAGGGCTCATTAGTTACTTATAAACCAGTGCTGGTTGTTGATGGTTCAGTTCGTTTACCACGAGCTGTAGCATCCTTTGTACTAATCAGTAATGGTTGTTAAGTTTCGAAGCTAACGTGTGATCAATCGTTTTATAATGCAACATAAGAATGGGTGTTTGGTGGAACTGTGCGTTTTACTCGTCGTTATTAAATTTAGTGATTGTGAAGGTGCTAATAGTGATTTTATAATAAAATCTATGGTGATGAAAATTTGAAAATGAAAGTGGAAGTGATTCTGATAGTTTTGTAAAAATATAGTAATAATGATGTGAACTCTACTAATTTAATAATGGCCATAATACATTGTGCAATCATTTCTCTGAATATAAACTTATTGCTTAGTTGTACCTAGTTCTTCAAACGTACATGATAAAAAAGTTAATAATGACAGCGAGTGCAGAAGAATGGATCGAAGTGATTTTTTACTGCAACTTTCTTGATCGTAGTGCTAAATCGTAGTTCGAATAGTAATGGCTCAACAGCAACAAAAATAATGAAAAATGTCAATTGATTATCTTTTAATTACTTAGTAATGATAACAGATGGTAAATGGTAAATAATAACAATGAATTTATATGAAAATGGTGTGCTGTGAAAAGTGATGAGTGATAATCGGTGTTATACGTGATAGTGTCGAAAATAAAAGTGTCAATAGTGAGTGATGAAATGAAATGGGGAATGAGGACCTTTTAATAAAACTATTTCGTTCTTCACTTTAACCACTCTAGTAGCATTTCAGGCCTTATCATAGTTTGATAGTAGTCTGAACTACTACACTGCAAAACTACGGCAAGGGCTGATTGCTGCTAGCGTACACAGTGACCATTTGAGCAACATTGCTTAGGAACGTCTGTGTGATGAACGCAATAGAGGCTTATAAAAGCAAATGCTGGGAAGGAGCTTAGGGCAGATTAAGAGTGTCAGTACTACCCCTATCGCTACCGACAAAAAAAAAAAAAAAAAAAAAAAAAAAAAAAAAAAAAAAAAAAAAAAAAAAAAAAAAAAAAAAAGATTATTTCTGATGAAATTCTTTGGAAAAAACATTGAAAAAGCAGTAATACAAACACTATTATTTGTCGTAATATCTCAAGGAAGTTCAAACAAAAAATTATTCTCAGAGAAATATCAGGTCTGATTCCACAAAAAATCAAACTCTTTTCTCCTGGTTCCCGTTGGGTTCGATTTGTTTTTTGATTACTGTTAGGTCTCTTTTTTCAAGCAAGAGGTTTCTGAATTTTCTATTTTCAAAACACTCAGTCCCTACCAGCCATGTTTCATGAACAAATTCTAAAATTATTGGAAAATATTCAATTTCGGAAAAACCGATTCCGGATAAGTTTCTGGAATTTAAACAACTTCGAATTATTTTTTTTAAAATCATGATTCATTCAGAGCTCTTGAAAGTTTTCGAATGAAATGCAATCAACTAATCATTTACCTAAATTACCACATTTGTAAATGATATACTGGTCAGATTCGATAACACGGGAACTTTATTATCCGTTTTCTAAACACGATGATAGACAGAACTTTTACAAACAAAATAAAAAAAAAACACCATCATTATTTATTACAATTCACATGAATATTCGAATTAGGCTTTAATATTGTTAGCACATTCTTTTATAATGTCTAGAAGAGTGAATACACTTTAAAACACTTTTTAAAATTGTCATTAGTTTGTTTTGGTCATATAAAATTAGAGTATTTGTTGAACCTGGAACTAATTTATAAAACCTGGAAAAAACCTGGAAATATCAGGGAATTTCATTTCGGTAAACGAGTAGACACCCTGATGAAGATGTCCTAAACGTAAATTTTAAACAGAATCTTAGCAAAATCGATGGAATTAACATTTTCTTAAGAAATTTGTGAAAGAACATTTGGAGGAATTTTAAAAAAGGTTATGGTGGAATCTTTGAAGTACCAAATTTCTAAGGTTAAACTTACTGAAATTCCACGTTGAACTCTTAAAGGTATTTTGAAAAAAATAAGGAAGAAAAACAGGCCGATAAACAATCAAAGAATTTATGAAAAAACTTCTTGGTAATACAGAGTGATTACTATATCTTGTCAGTGAAATGAATGACCAGAGAAAAAAGATGCATGTATAAATTTTGATTTCCAGTGTATATTTAGTTTTGAAAATTTATAACCTTCGTCGTCACTATGTATAGATAATATATTTATTTTTTTACGCAAATTACCGACTACAAGTGTTGTTTTGAAAGCATTAAAGTTGGCACGCACGTAATACAGAAGCAAGAGGGGTTTGAGATTTATTACGCGTTATACAATTCAATTTTCATACAAAAAAAACTGAAAACTCCTGGTGGTCTGAAAACCACCAAAATTGTCTTACGTAATTAATGGACCACCCCATACACGCAATACGAACGCTTATTTATTTATTTATGCACTATCTTCGGCTACGCCGTACAGACTGATTTCTTAATTACTACTTAATCTAAACCTCTTATTCTAACACTGAATACATTTTTGGACATATTAAAATCAAACTCGTCACAAACATCATTGAACGAACGCAAACACATATGAAAACAGTTGCTGTATCCAAAATTAGATCTATGGAAAGGAATTACGAATAACACTGAATTACGAAGACGTTTGGAAGGAACATTCCACGGAATCAATTCTAACAGATCAGGGCAGTCTATATTGTTTGTGATGAGGTCAAAAATGAATAATCTCTGCGATCTGATGCGCCTTGCAGAGAGAGATTCTAAGTTAATTAACTTAAGTCTTTCCGGATAGCTCGGTAAGTTTATCGGATCATTCCAAGGAAGATGACGCAAAGCAAACCTTAGAAAGCTTTTTTGGATACGTTCAATTGCTAGATTATGTTTTACGTAGAATGGCGACCAAACCGGTGATGCATACTCAAGAATGCTGCGTACAAGAGAACAGAATAACGTCTTAAGACAATAAATATCGGTAAAACCGGAAGCATGGCGCCGGATGAAACCAAGCACGGTAAATGCTTTGGCAGTTATGATGCTTATGTGCTCGTTAAATCTCAATTTTGAGTCAATCGTAACACCCAGATCACATTGAGTCAACCCTTTCCAAAAAATCTAGCCCCATGTTATGCTGATGGAGCGAAATGCTATTGGATCATGAGAAGGAAATTACTTTGCACTTTTTACTGTTTACGCGCATGCCATTATCGTCGCACCAGATAAGCAGTCGATTTATGTCTTCTTGTAGTTCAACACAATCTGCAGAGGAGGCAATCACACGGAAAATTTTTAAGTCATCCGCATATGAAAGATTAAATGAAGAAAGCAGCTCATAAAGGTCGTTCACATAAATGATAAAAATCAACGGACCGAGGACACTTCCTTGCGGGACGCCGGATGGAATATTGAATGTCCTGGAGCGTGTGGATTTCACTTTCACGAAAGCTTCACGGTCGGTTAAGTAGGAGCAAAGCCAATCAGTAAGCCACGCCGGAAAACCAAGATGACTGAGTTTTCTGCAGATGATATCATGCGGTACTGAATCAAATGCTTTTGCAAAATCTACATACACTGCATCGATTTGCCGCCTTGATTCAAGTTCACGGGATACAGCTGACACATAACACATTAGGTTCGATGTTGTGGAGCGGTGCTTCATGAAGCCATGCTGGTTGTTAGAGATGATCGGAGCAGCAGCTCGGTACAAAACTGCGTGTATCAGCTTCTCAAACACTTTGCTTAGGCTGCAAAGTATAGCCACCCCGCGATAATTTGCGACACAATTGTAGCTTCCGGACTTGTGAATCGGTGTTATAGATGCCGTCTTCCACGCACTTGGAAACCTCCTGTCACGAAGCGAGCGGTTGAAAACAGTAGTGATAGGCATTGCGAGCGTAGCTGCACAGTTCTTCCAGAACAAAGGGGGCAGATTATCGGTACCAGGTCCTTTTGTAGAATCCAGATCTTCAAGAGCATTCTGAACTTCCTCGACAAAAAACTGAACGAACAGTATAGTTATGTTATGAACTGGTATCTGCTCGAAACTATCACGACGTTGAACAGGCGATGCTCTACTAAAAACACTCTCGAAAAAGGTGGCGAAGAGATCGGCAGCTTCGGTGTTTGAATGAGCGGTGACTCCTTCGAAAGAGACAGAGCTCGGAATGGTAATACCTGCCTTGCGTTGCTTTACAAAATCCCAGAAACGGGAAGGATCCTGCTTGACGATTCTTTGGATGCTTGCTAAATAGCTTTCATGTGATGCGTAAAGACTTTCTTTGTACTGCTGCTCGAAGTCACGCAGTCTAGTCTTATCGTGATCGTTTTTCGTATTAAAATAACGGTTGCGCATCTTACGGAGAATATTACGAAGGTGACGAAGCTCTGGATTCCACCATGGTTCGTTGTAAATGGAAATAAATGCTTGTCGTTTCCGAGGAACGTAACGAGAAATCACTCCAGCTAGCGATTCGTAAAAAGATGATACAGGGTGTCGACTACCTGGAAAAACCTGGAAAGTCAGGGAATGTCAGGGAATTCGATTTTTGACCTGGCAAGTCAGGGAAAGTCAGGGAATTTCACTAAAGGTCAGGGAAAAATATTCAATACTACAACATTAAACAAGTTGATTTAGAAGATGCTTTTATGCATATGACAAACGTCATTTAGCTCATGGTACGGAGCAAAGTGAAATGGAACGCTGTGGAACGGAACGCAGAACCAAAACAAAACAGTGAAAGAGGTAACCAGAAACACGTTTCTAGGGTGACTAGATGTTCAAATTAAAAATGAACCCCGATAGTTTGCATTTCAAGAGCATAAATCTGCAAGACATAATTCCTGATTTTTTTTCATCATGTCGTTTCTGGAAACAATAAAGATAATACCGCACAGTGCTCTAATATTGATATTTGTATATTTTGCTATCTATTTCAATTTTGATTTTTTAATTTCAATTTTCCAGGACTTTATGGAAATATTGTGAATTCCAAGTGTTACTTCAGGATTTTATTCAGGAGCTTACTTACAGATATTTCCAGTTTGTTTTTTGTTCTGAGAATATACAGGAAATTCTCCAAAAATTCTGAAGATCATTATCTCAGATATCTTTGTGAATCCATAAAATCCATGAATGCAGAACTTTCAGGAATTTAATTTGAAGGAATCTGCTCGATAATCCTTTGATAGTTTGTGACATTACTTGGTTAGTCGGACATCTTCCCGTAGATGAGCTACCCAACAAACATTTTTGCTTACATCCATTATTCACCAGCAAGAAAATGTTCTTTTCTTCAAATAAAATTAGCGCCGGAATTCGCCTACTGGAGGTGTAATCATAAAATTCTTAAACTAGTTAAAAATCTTTGGACTAGTTTATGGAGGAACAACGTAAGAGTTCTTAAATCATAATGCTTTGTGATATTAAAGTCATTGGATAAAACATTTGAGGAGGTTCCGGGAGAAATATTAGAGGAGTTCCTGGAGAAAGAAGTATTTGAGGAATACTTCCAAAAATACATTTTAGAATTTAAATTGGAATTTCTGAGATTTTTATTGTTGAATTCCTTGATGAATTTTTCAATGAAAGTTCTTTGAAAATGGCTGTAATTTACCTGAAAAAGAAGTAGCTAAATTTCAGGAAGAAAGTCCTTCCAATAAAAAAGCATAGTAATGATCTTAATGGAGTGACGTCTTATGTATGAAAATGGTATAATCAGCTTGCGGAAGGTGTCCAAAATTGTCCTTTATGCCTGAAATTTCAATATCCTAATACATCGTTTTCTACAATTTCAAAAATAACTTTTGCGCTTGAAGATTTCAATATCAGTACATGAAGAGGGGGACGGACCTGGTGTAGGGGTTAGAACACACGCCTCTCACGCCGAGGACCTGGGATCGAAACCCATCCCCGAGATAGTCACTAAAAATTTCAGTGACGACTTCCTTCGGAAGGGAAGTAGAGCCGTTGGTCCCGAGATGAACTAGCCCAGGGTTAAAAATCTCGTTAATAAAGATAGAAAAAAAATCAGTACATGACTCAGAATTTACTTAGCTTCTACACAGCTTTTACCACTTTATTAATACCAATTATCATGTTTGAAAAGAACATACCCAAGTGCTCAGTTTTATCATATCAACTTGAAGAAAATTATCGTTCAAACTATTGCTCAGTTTATTCATACGACCTAAAACATAAACTCAACCAAACAAACAAATCAACATGGTCTGGAATTTTTCTGGAAAACGACTGGAAGGTCAGGGAAAGTCAGGGAATTTTATTTTCAAGATTGGGTCGACACCCTGTGATAACATCTGATCTACAGTAGCGTAAATCGATGATCGTTCCCAGTCAGTATTCTCGAAAACAGAGTTAAGTAGTTCAAAATCACACGCCGAATAGTCAAATCTAAAACACGTTTCAAGATTGTCAGGAAATGTGTGCGTGTCGCTCTCGTCAAGTAAAACAATGACTGGCATGTGACGGCTATCGACCGGTAACAACGGAGAACCAGGTGCGATTACGTCCAGAACTGGTAAACATGAGGTTCAAAAGTCTGCCGTTGGTGTTGATGAAGCTATTTATCTGTCTCAGGCCACTGGAAAACATTGCTTCAGTAAAGTTGAGCTCGGTGTCAGTTGAAGTATTTACTGGAAAGTATCCATTAATATCCTCATCAAGATGCCATCGCAGATGAGGAAAGTTAAAGTCTCCTGCCGATAACAGTATGTCGGACTCCATGAGATGATCCCCAATAAGCTGTACTGCACATGAATGAGTTGTATATAGATCTTGACCTGAATTAGGTGGCAAATACACTGCGATCACATAGAGGGTGCGATGATGCAAATTTATGCGAACGGCGACTTGTTCAAGGGTCTCACAGTTGTCCAGTGGAAAATACTCGCATTTCAGGTAGTTTTTAACGGCAATAAGTACTCCGCCGCCTCGCAAATGTTTATTTAATTTTTTTCCGATAGTTTAAGTCCAAAAAACATTTTTTATTATTTTTTTTTAAATTTTGTCACACCCCTTGGTTTAAACTCAAATTTTGAGTGTATTTTGTTTTCCGTGTCCCTTCCGAAATGTCAGAAAGGAACAACCCCGGTGTTAAAAAGTTGAACCCCTGTGGTATTTTTGTCGACTAAGCGAACGTCAAACATGATCTCAAGTGTCAAGGTTCATTTATGAATCCAATTTTTAAATTAAAGTTTTAATATGATATATCCGTTATTTGAGCGGGAAAAAATGCTAAAGTAGTTACATGCTCTTTCGTGTTATAAAATGAAAACAAGATTTCATTAAATATTTTAGGACCCTATTTCGATCACATCGTCAATTGATCGAAAATCATCTGGAGTTTGGTAACTAGAAGCGATGGAAATTACAGGAAGAGCAGTATTCCCAACATTTGCAAACTTGCCTGCATTAACTGGTTGGAAGACCCCTTTTTCGTTCTCAAGCACAGGACCGGGATGACTGCGGAGCGCTGGCGGGAAGGGCTCGACTGTGTTGAGGGAATTAGGGGCTTCCATGAGACTTGCAGGCGTGCATCCCGGGGAAGGAACGATACATATCGTTTTAGCATCACCTTACATCGAGGCGTCGATAGGCGAGTGGTGTACGCAATGTCCTTGGTTCGATTCCAGGTTGCCGCGAAAACATTTTTTGTTTTCAAAATTCAACCCGATTTATTGTGGCGAATTTTCAAAAGTGATTCTATGTTTTTCGATAGTCCATTTGTCTGAGTGTATATTTAAACTCAACGAAGCATATTTGTTTCATTGAATTTTTCCAAAATTAACATCTGGCTATTTCGTAGTTATTTACTAGAGATGGTCGGGTCTCGGGTTTTCACACCCGACGGGTTCGGGTTTCAAAATTTTAATATTTTCGGGTTCGGGTCGGGTCGGGTTTGAAGACTAAAAAATTATCTGGTACGGATCGAGTTCGGGCTTGAATTAAGTCGGGTTTGAGTCGGGTTTGGTGCGAATTGTTCACAAAGTAACAACCTGAAAGCTTCCCTATGCGTCAGAAACGATGAATTTATCATCTTCTCAAACTCGGATTCTATTCAGGTTTCTTAGAAAACGTCTTCGGGTTTCGGGTCGGGTTGGGGTTTGAACAGCAACAATTTGTCGGGTTCGGGTCGGGTCCGGGTTTGCTTTTCAATATTTGTCTCGGGTTCGGGTCTGGTGCGGGTTTGAAGGAATAAAATAAGTCGGGTACGGGTCGGGTTCGGGTTTGAAAAATGTGGAACCCGACCATCTCTATTATTTAAGGTTCAATCACCGCATGCCTTTATGATTATGAAAATTTATTGGTTTTTTTCGGTGAACGCGATACTCATATTCAGAGCAAAAAGGAGTAAAGCCCCAAGCACAATGTGAGCGGCAGCGCGGTACAACGGCAAAACGGCAAGCCCATCTTGAGCTACACTCTACTTGTCAAGTCAATGTTGAAAAGGATTTAGTCAACACTGGATTGATAAGTAAAGTGTAGATCAAGATGGGCATGCCGTTTTGCCGTTGTACCGCGTTGCCGTTCACATTGTGCTTGGGGCCTAACGAAAGTAATGAAATGACAAGATGGACAGAATCGCAAGCGAGCGACGAGAGAAAAGAATAGAAGGTGAACATTTGTTTTAACAGAGGGCTATATGTTTGAACAACACAATCAAAACGACAAATTGTTGCCTAACTTCCTGGTCTTGAACGGCTAGATGTTGTAACGTTGGTCACTACTAACACTAGACAGGCAAACATTTGTCGCCTCGACCTGTTAAATATATTTTTCGGGGTATATTACAGTTCTATCGATCGTTGGTATATTTTCGGAGATTGATACGAAAGTCACGTTACTTATTGGATTTTTCGCGCATCATCTCGCATACCTCTAGTTTGCCCAAGTGATCCTTCTCGAACTGAAGGTATTTGGGATACTGCGTCTATGAATTACAGGTTTTTCTAACTACAAATTACCCATAACGCGGGTAGATCACCTTTTCGTGGAGCATTATGGGGTAAAGATCTACCAATGAACCCTAGTCCTGATAGCTTCAAACGAAGAGAACAGGATGCTATAGTAATCAAAGGAACACTATTAGTCCTTGTTACATTTTAAACCTTGTTAAAAGTGACAAGTCTCGGTTTTCCAGTAGCCGAGAATGACTTTGAGACAAGGATAAAAATGAGTCGAAATCAACAAGTTGTTTTCTAATCTTTTATTTATTGTTCTCTAGTTTGAAGAAGTAAGGACTAGGATTCTGATGCATGGACAATATCGGTGTCACTTCCCGACTTTATCAAGGGATCCGATTTTGACTGATAAAGGGGCGCGCCTGCGGAGAGTGTACCCACCACACCCTTCGAAGGGTTTAAAAAGCGGAACCTTTCAATTAGAATCCTTTCCTGTGATCAAGTTAGGAATGACAACTGTAAAAAAAAACGAATACTTTATCACTTCTCGATAGTGACAAAGTAACACGACATGCACTACACAAAGGACACGGGATATACTATAATAGATCAAATATTGGTCGCAGTGGTTTATGTTCCGAACAGAAAAAAAAACTACAAATCGGCTGGTAAGCCGTAACAGTGCCAGCAACCCTAGTTGTGTTATCTATACTTTGACAAGACAAATTTTAAGATGTACAAATCAGGATGTACACTGAAAGTTGAAATACATACAATCATATTTGTTCTATGCCTTTACTGACAGGAAATAATAATCATCCTGTACTGTAATCAGAGCTGGTAGCGATCAGACAGCAAAATTATAGCGGCTTTAGTGGTCAAAATACGAAATTTTATTAAACATGAATAAGCGCTTATGCCGACACTCAAGGTGAAGATGCATCGAAGCCAAATCTCAAATTTTCAAAAGCACGAATCTAGAGAACCAGACAGCGGTTTGATTTGAAAACTTAATCGATTGGTCCCATGCTGGTGGTGACCAATCGATAAGTTTTCAGCTTGTACGGCAGTTTAGTTCTCTAGATTTGTGCTCTTGAAAATTTGAGGTTTGGCTTCGATGCATCTTCACCTTAAAGTGACGAACCATCCATAGCTTGTTTAATAAATATATAAACAAATAAATACTATGATACAAATATGTTACAACAAGCATGAAACGCGCTCACCAGTTGGTAATCCATCCTCGACTGAACAGTCACAATCTCGTCATCAACACGCATGAGCTGGAATACAAAATCTCTCCGATGGCGCGCGAATGAAGCGCTAACTGAAAAAAAAAAACACTCCGTGCGAAAAACGAGTTGGACAACTTGGGCCTTCGCTAATTACTACCCAAACAAACAAAGCCAACCAACAAAAAAATCAATTCGAGCGCGCGAAAAACCGAATCGGACAGCTTGGGCCTTCGCAAAGCACTCAGAACCCTGGATAAAATAGTGACTGAAAAGTGACTACCCCACTAAAATTGAAAAACAAATGGCTGATAGGATGGCGCTTTGGAGATTTCACTCCTGATTTTTTACGAAACTAAGCTAGGTACTATTTCAAATTTCTGATATCAGTCGGAAGAAAACTAGTAGTTTATCAAATCCGGAAATCAAACTCGTGATAGAATTTTTAGCGAAATTCCTATTCTCATATTCTCATAACATATAAATATACCTACATTTCCATTGAAATGTTGCATTCTATGCATTCTGATGGAGTATTTAAGATTTGTACTGGCCTTATTTATTATTCGTGATTAAAGATTAATGTAAAATGTAATATGGTGAACTAGTTTTTAAATTCTATTCTTAACGTTTTCGCATCTCATGACATGAAAACCGCTCTTAGCGAAACACTGTTGTAAATAAACTTTCACTCACAATCATCCTCTTTCAGAGCCGAGTGGAACCGCATTCGAAGGACCATGGGAAAACCGAGACGTTGCTCGGCGGCATTTTTGGAGGAAGAACGTCGCGAGCTGGAGCGGAAGCGGCGTAAGATTCGTCTGCTACAAACCAAGCGATCCGGGGATGTTTCCTTTGTGCGGGATCTGCCCAAGGAAATTCCCCAGCAGCTAACCGTTGGCACAAAGGTGACGGCAAGGCTGCGGGCCCCGCAGGATGGCTTGTTCACCGGAACCGTGGAGGCAATCGATGTGATGTCCAGCTCGTATCGAGTGTGCTTCGATCGACCAGGATTTGGCTCCCATACGATCCCGGACTTTGAAGTTGTGGCCAACGATAATCCCGAGAAGATTGCTCTGAACACAATTACTAAGGACTTCCGACCGAAATATCAGAATGCTTCGTTCTACGTTGCATCGCCTGCAGTCAAAAATCCCATCACCGGCATCAAAGGAGATCCATTGCTCGGAGGGGACAGCTATCCTAAAATCCCCGGCATGCCAGACAGCAAAATGCTCTTCCCGAAGGACAACATTGGCGGATTCCCGGTTAAGCTGCTAGAGCTCATCGTTAGAACGAGAAAGACACTGTCGGCCAAGCAGATGAAATTGCTTCGGTTGCAGAACATGAACTCGGAAGCGGAGATCTACAAGTCGTACGGGGATCCATTCCCGGAGGAATTCCAGAAGCGCTACGCCTCGCTCGTCGTAGCAATGGAAAAGCTCAACCGCGATATCCATCAACAGCTGAACCAACTGCAGGTCAGTTGTAAGAACCTGGCGCAGGATCCGGCCGTCGTGGCCATGATTTCGCCGAGTCATCTGCGAGAGCAATGCCGCGATCAGGCGGAGGAAACGTTCGACAAGAACAACAACGGTCAGTTGACGAACGATGCGATGATCAAGCTGATCAAGGATCTCACCACGATCATGTACGTGGCTTCCAATCTGGGCAAGAACGGGGACCAAACGGAACACTGCCTGCAGGTGTTGAAGGGCTGCATGGAGGAGACCAAGGGCCGGTTAGACTTCGACAATATGGTCTCGTTTCAGCGAGGGGTGGTACAGCATATGAAGCACATTCAGGCGGGCTTCGAGGCAGCTCACAGGCAGAAGGTGGCCGAAGAACAACAGCGGCAACAGTTGCTAGACCAGAGGCAATCCGAAGTGGAGGCAGCAGCGGCGGCGGCTGCGGAAGCAGAAGCAGATTCTCCCGAGAACTGAGCGTGAGGCAGGAGGGTGTGTGCATTTCTATATCTTCTTTTGTATTAACTTTTCAAGTAGTTAGTTTTAGTTCAGAGTTTTTTCTTCTTCAAGATGTCCAATGAATTACGGAATAATAAAATAATTTAAAACAAGCTTGTATATGTGATTTAGATAAATAGAATCTAATCTGGAAAAACTTGCGTAACGCAGACGCAATTATGCATGTTTCTACTAAACTTAGTGATCTTTGCGTAAAATGAGTTTATTCTACGACTGGCGTGAGGTGAGAATTGTCGGTCTCGTATAGCGAGATGGGAATACTCGACTTGAGTGAAATGACTCTCCATTTGATTTACACGGCGGGTCATCTCACTTGAGTCGAGAATTGTCACCTCGCTATACGAGACCGACAATACGCATCTCACGCCACTCGTAGAATAAATCTCAAAATTATTTTCTAATCTCAAGATCTCATAAAAATTCTTTCTCTGTCCATCCCACATCTTCTTCTTCTCTTCTGGTGTAGTGTAAACACTTGGATTGGTGGCAAGGACCATATATCCAGCTGTTTTTCGTTGTTGACAGCCCACCCCATTTTGACGTTACGGCGGGGTGAGTCGACAAAGTCGACCTAGCGTCTCGTTACACAACGTTTCAATGCTCTTTTTGTTTGGAATTGGTTTATATTTTGTTTTTCGTTTGTTTCAGGAAATTTACGATTTCTTTGAAAATATTTACATCTTTTGTCTCTAGTACTTCTTTCATGTTTCTAAATTTGCAGTCAAAGGAAAATTGCATTCTGCTCTGTCCGTATCGTACACAGTGCAGTATAATATGTTCAGCCGTTTCCGGGACGTCGCATATTTCACAGTTGGGATCGTCTTCGATTTTCATTTTATGTAGCCAGTACTTGCTGTAATCGTGACCAGCCATTATTCGGTTGAGTGTTCGTGTTTCGAAATTGTCGAGTTGTTTTTGGTGGTACCATGGTTTATTAGGAAACGATTGTTGTATAGCGTAGTATTTTTGGCCTTTTTCAAGAGCGTAATCTTTATACCATTTGTCCGTCTCTTCCTCTTTCAGGTTTTGGAAATAAAGGAAGGCATCCTTAAGTAGGACTTGATGATCTATCTCGTTGGAATGTTCCGTTCCTTTTTTCGCCAGGTAGTCAGCGATGTCATTTCCTTCCAGATCGATATGGCTAGGTATCCACTGTATAGTGATGTTGCGGGACAAACATGCTTGTAGTATTTCATCGATCATAGCGCTTCTCCATTCCTGGTACTGACTGTTTTCCAGTACCATGCACGATGATAGTGAGTCGGTGAGTATTACTACGTCGCGTAGATCAGTCTTCAAGATTTCCTTAGTAGCCATGCTGAGTGCTATGACTTCCGCAGTCATTATCGATGTTTCGTGTTTTAGCTTCCAAGTTAATCTTCTATTGCCTGGCTCCATATACACTCCAATTCCACAACGGCTGTTGTGTTTCGATGCGTCTGTGTACACTTTAGTTAGGTTTCTGTACTTTCCATTCAGGAGACACAGAACCATTTGCTTTAGAACCTTGGGGTTAACGTTCTCTTTTTTGAACTTTGTTCCAACACTCGAGTTGATATTAACCTTTGTGTCGGTTAGTTCCACGTAAACTATCGGACTAATGTTTTTAAACATTTGAACATGTTCTAGATATAGTCTTTCTGAATACGATAGCTTATCTCTGTCCAAGACGTCTACTCCGAGTTTACTCAGCTGTTCGTATACCGGTCCTTGATAGGCCAAGCATTTGGCGATCTCCTTCGCTGTTACAAATTTCGATCGAATTCCATATGGTTCCTGTGCTGCTATAGCCAACAGCGTATTCAGAGGTGTTGTCTTGCTGCAACCGGTTACCTTCCGCAGACAACCGTTGATTGCTACCTGGAGGGCTTGTTTGTTCGTTTTGCTGGCATTATTCATTATTGAGCACCCGTATTCAACGTAGTTCCTGATTAAAACGGTGAAGAGCATGTTCATAGTTTGGGGGTGTCCTCCGTGTCTCACACTCGATATTATTTTTAGCATTTTGAGGCGTTCATCTATTTTCTTTTTGACTGTCCTGGTTTGTTCACCAAAGCTGAGGAAGCGGTCAATTATCAGTCCAAGATATTTGTGGCTTTTAACAAGCTCTACCGTGATCCCATCAAGTTTCACATCAAACGTGTGGTTCCCTCCGTGGAACAGCACAACTTTCGTCTTAGCAGGGTTGATGTCTAGTTCTAATTGTTTCGTTCGTTCCTGGAACGTATCGAGTGCCTGTTGAGTCTTTCTTCTTACCTCTTCAACATTTTTTCCGGTTATTATAAGTGAGAAATCGTCGGCAAATTGTACCAAAGTTACCTCTCCATTGGTCAATTCATGCAATTCGCTTGTGTATATGTTGAAAAGTGTCGGTGACATGACGTCCCCTTGGGGGAGGCCGTTACTCACCATTCTTGATACTGTTTGGGTTCCAACTTGCATCGTCACTTTCCTGTTTTTCATGAATGAAACTACCCACGTAACAACTTCTCGGGGAAATCGAAGCTTATACATAATTGCTTCAAGGATATCGGCTTTAACTGAATTATAGGCGTTGCTTAAGTCGATGAACACAGTGGCTGTTATCAACCCTTCTCTCTTATTGTGCTTTATGGAGTCAACCACAAAATTTAGACAGGTTGATGTGGACATATTCTTGCGAAATCCAAAGGAAAATTCTGGGAGATTTCTAGTTTTGTACAAGTGTGATTGTATTTTATCTAATACCGCAGTATTTGTTACTTTCGTAATGGTGGGAATCAATGAAATCGGTCGCTTACCTTCAACTGTGGACTGATCCTTTCCTTGTTTAGGAATAGCTACGACTCTTATCTCTTTGAGCGTATATGTCAATGCACCGGCAATGAACATATCATTGATCTGTCTGATTATCATGCTCGTCACATCTGGCTTAAGGATTTTAAGCATGCCATACGTGATTTTGTCATTCGACGGGGCTGATTTATCGTTTTTCCGCGAAAGTATTCTATCCCATTTTTCTCTATCCATGAGGTTGTACTGGCATAATGGTCCGTATGACAAAGGCGCATCAATATCTACATCCGTTTTTCCGAAATGAATATCGAAAAACTTTTCTGCTAGTTGACTGTCCTCCTGTACAGGGTTGTTGACTTTACGGTTGACTCTCTTTCCGGTAATTCTTCCTATTTTGTCCCAGATTACGACAGAGCTGGTCTGCGGGTCGATAGTCGATGCCAGCTCTTCGATCTGTTTTCGTATTCCCTCTTTTTTCCTTCGTAGGAAAATCGCTTTGGTTCGCCTCACCATGATTGCATTTTCTATAGTGCTGTCTGTGTTGAATTTCCTGATGGCTTCCATTTTATTCTTCCAGGCTTCTTCTACCGTGTCGCTCCACCATACTTTCGGTGTATGTTTACTTTTTTTCCTATTTTTTTGGTAGCTCAGTTGTATCCTCTCCTGCAATTCATCGATGCTTCTGACTTCTTCACAACCGAACTTTTCTATTTCCT
Source organism: Aedes aegypti (assembly GCF_002204515.2). Taxonomy (NCBI): domain Eukaryota; kingdom Metazoa; phylum Arthropoda; class Insecta; order Diptera; family Culicidae; genus Aedes; species Aedes aegypti. Next base: position 47,382,694 of record NC_035107.1, read on the forward strand.
CCTTAATTTTTTTGTGGTTGACGAAGTACCTCGTGTACTCGACTTTCTCCTTTCCAGATATTTCAATCAGTTGATGTTCGCTGCCTCCAATCGTTTCTGGTTTCACCTTCCATTCGAGTTCTCCAAACATTGTCGTTGAGCAGCAGGATATATCGATAGCAGTAGACCTCCTACCTAGTTCCAAAGGAATAAACGTTTTTTCTCCAGTATTCAGTAGAACCAGATTGGATCCGTTGATTATGTCCATCAGCAATGTTCCCTTTGGATCACATTTCTCATCGCCCCATGCAAAATGGTGGCAATTTACATCTCCTCCAAAAATTACTTTGGGGTACCTGTTCAACTGCATCACAATTGCATGTAACTCTGCTTCGAACTGGTTAGTTGTGATAGACGGAGCCACGTAGATTCCGGCTACAACTGTGTTCGTCCGCAATATTTTGACTGCTGCTACCTGGATGAGATCCGCTTGACTTCTGATCTGGATTTGTTGGAAATTCAAATGATTTCGTATGTAGATACCTATACCTCCATATCCGTCCACACGGCTATTTAGGACTTTATGGTATCCGCTTAAGTTGTACGCTCTGGATGATTCTTCCTCAATTTTTGACCACGTTTCCGACAAAATTGCTACATCATAATTATCCCGACTTAGTAATCTAGAGATTTCTTCTTTATTTTTCCTGAAACTTTGTACATTTGACTGCAAAATTTTCATATTTGTTTACATTGATAAGTTTAATGTTTTCTTTATTTATCTAGTTTTGATTTCTATTTAATTCCAAACTATTAGCATTGATCCTACCTTTATTTATCATGTTCGAGACGAACATCGAGAAGTCTTCATTTTCTATTTCTGGAGCTCCAGTCGTCGCCGGGGTACTATTACTCGACGAGGGGGTGGGCTGAATGTTGATTCCTTCTTGGGCTTTCGCTTGTGCTTGACGTAATTGTGTTTTCCATTTCTCTGCTTCCGTTGTTTTGTATTTATTGAACAGTGCAACTCCGTTATGCTGGCCATCTCGTGATATCTTCGCTTTTTTCTCGTTGTATACAGTCACCTGTTCTCCAATATTTCTTGAGCATGGGCTGATTCCTTCTCGTTTTCGTCGTTGCACATTGTTTCGTGGTCTGAACAGCTGTGATGTAACACCGGCAAAGGATTCTGCTGGCGTCGGTTCCTGAACACTCTCTACTAAGGCTTCATAGTAGTTCTGCGTATGAATCGGGAATTGTTCGACTGCTTCAACCGCTGTCAAGCTGGTGCGAGCCAAAATGGCTTGAATGTTATTTTGACGGGCTCGTTCTGGACACGCTTGATCTGATGTTCTGTGATCCTTTCTGCAGTGTAGACATCGCTGTGGTTTTTGGCAGTTTTGGTACTCTTCGTCGTTTTCGTGCATCCTGGAGCATTGTTGACATCTGCGCGTTCCCTTGCAATTTTCTTGCTTGTGATTGTAGCGTAGGCACTTCAAACATAGAACCGCTTTCTTGAAGAAAGCCCTCACTCTGAGAGAGCAGTGGAAGATTTTGATGGTTTCCGGTAATTTCGCCGCTCTGAAGGTGATACTCATCCTTTGCGTAGGTTCTTTTTGATTGTTAACGAAACGGTTCATTCTGTATACCTGCATGATCGGGTATTCGCAGATTATGTCTTCCATGACCTCTTCCTCGGTTATGTCCAAAGGGACTCCTGCAATCACCCCGGTAACCGAAATCAGGTGACGTGGGATGTAAGCACGATAATTCTTCGCTTTCATGTCTTCATCACTGGTAAGGCGGTTTGCCAACTGGTAGTTGTTAAGGTACACCATTACCTTGTTGCGACCAATATTTTTCATATCCAAGATATGAGCCTTGTAGATAATCATCTTACGCAGAACATTTGCTAGCGTGAGCTTGTTGATTCTGAGGGTTCCATTTTGGGTATCGATGAGTTCAACCATCACTCGATATGGGCCTTGATCCGTTCGCTCGTACTGGTAGTTAATTTTCGGTTTCGGTGTGTTTAGAGTTGTGTCCATGTTGAGGTTATGTTGTGCTCGATGTGTGCCCCCTTCGGGAGGCCCATTACTGTTTGCGAAAGCCATTCTTCTCTTATTCTTCTTCTCTCTTAGATGTCGCCATTTTCTTTTTTTCTTTATGTAACCTCACTAGCACAATGGCGTCCCTTTCGCCTTTTCGGCTCGATCAAAATATGCTTTTTTCACTACTTTATTTAGTTTTTTTTCTCTCGCACTTATTCACTTAACTTCAAAAAATGTTATTCTCTTCAAATTTCAAGTTGTGATAGCTTTTCCGGAACTTTATTTGGAAAAAACGCTCGAAAATTTGCCTTCGCTTGGAAACACACGCGCGCGTATCCGACGCTTGAACTGGAATGCCATCCCACATCCAGAGTAGCCTATAGTACATTGTTGTTGTTATGATGATGCATCAAAGCCAAACCTCGAATTTTCAATAGTTCTCGAAGACTTATTTAAACAGACTCAAGTCAGAAAAGTCAACAAACTTACTTTATCAATCCTACGTGTTTCGCAGACGAAATTCTACATGCTTCGCTCTAAACCAACTCAATTTTTCACTTCTAGAACGTTTGATTTCCGAATTTACAAAACGACGAAAGTAAGATTCTCCACTTTTGCAACCTAACCGCTACTTTCGCCGCTCCGTTGTATGGGAGACAAAGTGACTTAACCAAGATTCAAAACAAAACACTACTTGAGTCGATTTTACACTGGTACAAAAACGTCGTAAGTAACTGATTGAAACGGCTTATCATTTTGTCATGCAATTTTTGTGGGAAATGATAGGAACTACCTTGAGTTTTAACGCGAGCTGATTGCATGCAAAACTTAAGCGATGTACACGGTAAAAAAATGTTAAAAAGGAGATTCATTTTAAAACAGTTTTAGAAGAAAGGTTGTGATTCTTCTTAATTAATTTTCTCAAAACCGTATGAAAGTTACTTACGTCGATTTGAAAAAGTAATCTAGAGTTTGTGCTCTTTAGGCTGTGAACCGTTTCACCAATTCGTTTAACTATTAGTTAAAATTTGACAGTTCGATAGTTATTTTCCCCTCAAATGGTTAAATTGAACTTCGCGGTCGACCCATTTGAGCTTTGACAGTCGAGTAGTTATTTCAGAACAAAGTTGACAGGTGGCTAGTTATTCGCAAATTCACGGGAGCAGAAAATAACTTCCGAGCTGTCAAGTTTAACCATGCTCCAGAGCAGGGTTATTTCTAATCGGAGGGGAAATAACTATCGAGCTGTCAAATTTTAACTAAAAGTTAAACGAATCGGTGAAACGGTTCACAGCCTTAAAATTCGAAGTTCCGCTTCGATGCATGTTCACCTTAACCTTATTTCATCGGTCAGAGTGCCTCCTGCCATGGGGCTCTGCACTGTTTTGATTTTGTATGGGATTTTGACGTTTACTGGCCTTGTTGTTTACTATTTTTATGGAAGAGTGAAAGAGACGGCATGATTTTTGTGCAGAGCCCCATACGTACACACTCAATCTGTTCGGTAAAAATAACTGGGTTTTGGAACTACCGAAAAAGTCAGTAAACTAAAAATAAATGTCAGAAATCGAAAAACAGAGATTTTTTACTTAAATTTTGCAGAGAGCTTTCTTTTTATACCATATATCGATAAAAAATAAAACATGGTGAAATTTGCTTTTCAATTACGCGTGGCGACAGTTTTCATTTTACTGACTTTTTCGGTAGTTCCAAAACCCAGTAAAATTTTACCGACCCCAGTAATTTAATCTAAGTGTGTAGTAGACATCTTAATTCGACTTGGTCTATGGCAGCCCTTCATCAGTTATGAATTTTACGAAGAATCTGCAGATCGTCCTCCACTTGGAGTATACCCCATTAGGCATAAGTATGTTTGGCTTAATGCGCGTTAGGCATAATGGACGTTTGGCATAAAATGACTTGCGTGTGAGCCATATTTGTTTCTAGAGATGTTTATTTTGGTAAGTATATGACATTTTTTGTTATATTTCTCTTACATAATTGAGTTAATACTAAAGAAGAGAAATCCTCCATATAAGAATTAGTCCATATAATTATTATTAATAATGCAATGATTAACTTGAAGACAACAATCTAGAGTCACATCAAAAATTCGTGTTATGATAGGTGGCATTATCTTCAACAATAATATTCTGGTAGTGACAGTATCAACGAGGTCAAGGTGTCCCAAAACATCAAGATCGAACAAGAGAGCGGACAAATGAAACAGCAAGAGTACCGCTCTGCTGGAACTGCCGCAAGAACGGAACTTCTGGAGAGAGTGCAGGAAGGCTAAGACAACCTTCTGCTACGTTTGTGGGCCACATGTGAAAATCATCCGAAACGTGATTCAGCCCGTGGGGTGGCGGGTTTACAAAATTTGGGAAACTGAATGCGGAGTGCGTAGTTGGGGACCTTAGCATTACTGGGGAAACCTCTGTTCCCATCCAATTGAAACTGTATATTGATGCCCTTCTTGAAATGAAAATCCAAACTCATCAATGTCCTCAGGTGAAAGTGGCCATATTTGGAGTAGAAATTGATGCCCTACTCGATTCGGGGGCCGGTATCAGCGTTGCCAATTCCAGTGATCTAATTGATCGTCATGGGCTAAAATTGTTACCGTCGCCAATCAAAATGTGCACGGCAGATAAGACGCAATATTCTTGCAGTGGTTATGTGAACGTTCCCATTCAATTCAGAGTTGTGACCAGAGTGGTCGCTCTTGTAATGGTGCCGGAGATTTCCAGGGAGCTTATACTAGGAATCAATTTTTGGAGGGCGTACAACATTAAACCAATGATCCAGAATGGTACGAATTTCGAAGAAGTAGCTCTCATTCAACCAACGCCGATGAATTCCGAGCGAGTGGAATCTCTACATTTCTTTATTCACCCAATAGAAAATCTACCAAATCTCGAGAAAACGGACCCCGATGACTCTTTAGACATTCCAGGTTTGGACTTGCCGGAGCCATCTCGAGCTACACCAGAATCGATTGAGACTGAACGCAAGTTAGGGCCAGAAGTTTGAAGGCGATTGTAGAGGAAAGGCCGTCGGCGTGACCGAGATGGGAACCTAGGTTATCAAATTATTGTTCAAATATACGTCCTACAGAAAGTCCTTATGTTAATGGAAATGTTGTGTTAGTAGTGATTAAGAAAGCCCACGTTTCGTTGGTCCTGGTTACTTCCGTTGTCTGTTGAATAATCCGTCTCCTAAAACAGAATGGGCTTGAGTGGGTGAGATGTCTCTGTCAGTGATGATAAATAGCATTAGGTCGTGTTCTTGGAGTTGGGTTGTTCGGTGGAATCTTTTGGTTATGTTCGTGTAGCTTCATTTGTTGAAATAGGAGATTTCTTCGGGGCAAATTTGGGTAACGAGTCTGCTTACTTGTTCCCGTTTGGTTACAAATTGTGGATTTTTGTGTTTTTTATATTTATTTGTATGTTTTGGAACCTTCACGTTTCTCTTGTAAAAACAGAAGAAGATACCACAGAAGCGTTAGGGTTTGTGCCGCTGTAAATGTCTTCGTCCGCTACACGCAAACAAATTTTGTTGTATAATCTACCGAATCCATGGTAGAATTAAGAACTGTACCAACGATTTTCAACCGACTACAAAAATCTGTTAAGTTTACGATAATCTGGTGAAAATCACTGAGCAGTGCAGTAAATTTGACTATGTCCATAGTAGCATGCACTACAAAGCATTGTATTTCAATCCGTAACACCCACCGTACAACACAGTGTGGTCGAAAGTATGATGCTAAACTTCTCAAATCAAGAATGTTTCTAGTCAAAAATACTACAACTCTGGTTAAATCAACAGAAGAAATTTTTTTGTGTAGTGATGTTGACTATGTTTTGGTAGAGTTAACAGATTAATGTAGTCGGTTGAAAATCGTTGGTGCAGTTCTTAATTTTACCATGGATTCAGTAGTTTCTACAATAAAATTCATTTCAGTGTACCAACTATTATCATGGCGGAACGATGATACATATATTGCGCAGTTCCCACCTTATTGGACCCCGCACTTCAGAAGTGCGGGCAGGTTCATAAGTGCGGAAACGTCAAACCCTTTGTTTTCGCCGTTGGCGGGCAAGAAAAGGCAGTGAATCGGTTTCGCGCCAACGAAAATTGTTTACGTTTTATCAAAAGCATGTGCTCTCAGCAGGGTTGCTAGTTTGTTTGTTTCATTTGTTTCACGAAAACTTGCTTGTAAAACATTTGTAAAAGTATGTCAGCCATTTGAAATAGGCTTGTTCGATTATAATTAATTGTGACAATGATGCAGTCAAGTGCAAATCTGCATTTGGATAGAAAAACCAGTGTAATTTGTCGCGTAAATGTACATTTGAAGAACTTTCCATTTGCTTAGAAACATATTGGAACCACTGCTTGGTGACCTTCGAAGTGCGATACACAACTTTCCCAATAATCCATTTATCAAAGCAAAGCACAATACCTATGAAGCGAGATCAGCGAGTTGGCATGTAATCCGATAAAATATGATGGATGTGGGAAATCTTTAAAAGGACGGCCATTGTCCAATTTCGGCCTCTTTTTATATCAGGCGTCCGTGTGCTGTGGATAAGTGTTCAGTGCAGTGTAGTTAAAACGTGTACGACCCCCCCCCCCTTGGCCCTTAGCAGGAGCTAAGTGGATGCTTGGGTGATAATTAAGCTCAGGTAATAAAATATTCCTGCACTCTTCAAAGGAAATAGTTTGTAGCTTGTCTGTGCCCTTTAGGACCTCTTGTGTCTTTGTTTCGGACCTTGAATAGGTTCCGTCATCCAGAACACGGCTCGGCCTGAGAAACTATTAGTTTGATCATCAAACCTGTTCAACATACTTATCATACCTGAAATACACCAAACATTAGATAAGTATATAATTAATAAGCAAAGTAAAACTACTTATCATTTGATCGTTCTAGATCGAGATTCAATGTTATTCGCTCCCAAAACGACAATTCGTCCGGTGGGGTGTGCTGCTGTCGTCATGATGATGGTTGACTTGAGCAATGTCAAACTCATTCATGGTTTCAAAACATTCAGAACAAAATATTTATTTTCACCGCTTAAGTGAAATAATGTATGAAATTGAATGAAATTCAATGGTAGAGAATTCATTATTTTACCCAATGGTATTTTAAGAGGCAGCGGAGAATGTTTCGAAACGTGTTTTATTCAAGTGCAAAAATCGCTCAGGCGAAAGTTCCAATGAAACTAACCTCACATATTCTGGTTTTCCAACCTCACACTAGTGCTCCTACCAGCCGGATATAATTTTTTATAAAAGTAGTGGAATAATATAAAAAACAAACGAATGTGGAACATATAGCACGGATATTTCTACCTTTTCCACATAACCGTTTGACTGTTGACTGTCTTTTATCAAGAAATTAAAACATTTTCCCCCACAGAGGCATGTTTTTTTTCTATCTTTATTAACGAGATTTTTAGCCCTGGGCAAGTTCATCTCGGGACCAACGGCTTTACTTCCCTTCCGAAGGAAGTCGTCACTATTTAACTTTTATGTCATTAGTGACTATCTAGGGGATGGGATTCGATTCCAGGTCCTCGCCGTGAGAGGTTTGTGTTCTAACCACTACACCAGGTCCGTCTCCGACACAGAGGCATGTGATGAATGCGTAAATAATCAAATCTCTCATCCAATGACAAGTTGCGCTACCAATGTATAGATGGCTAACAGATGTTGCGTTTCGCGATTGGAGGCCTATTGTTTACCTTTTATAGCTTTCATTCTTGACAGTTCCAGAAGATTCTGCAGTATACTAAGCCCTTTTCAAATGTTTGTCCAGTTTTTGTACAGTGGTCACACTATCATGGGGGACGAGGTTGGTGGTCTAATGGCTACCGCTTCTGCTTCATATGCAGAAGGTCATGGGTTCAATCCCTGGCCCGTCCCTTTCCTCGTACTTTGTACTTGTGTCTTACACTTGCTTCTATCTTCCACTCTCAATCTTTCATAGTCACATTCTACTCGTCCATAGCAAAAACGCTAGAACCAGAAACGGTCAAGAAACCGTTTCTCAACGCTTCACTCTATCTCATCATTATAGCATGCCTTTCCTTACGCTTGATACTTAGGCAGTCTGCTAACCAAAGAGCAAGCCTCTCTGCTATGCCTTTCCCCCAATCCATACACTCCCGCATGAATTGGCGTAGATGCAGTGGTATATACGGTCTACGTGGGAGCCAGTTCAATGCATCATCAATTCCTCACCCTTTCCCCTCATTGGTCTGCATTCTGACGTGGCAGGCGCCATTGTTGCCTAAAAATAGAAGATCACCAGCACTTATACACTGAGGGTGTCTGTTAGTCCCAAACAGTCATTCGGTTGGTTCCTTGTGTAAGTGCAGCTGATCTGGCAATACTGGAGTAGCAACCACAGGCGGCCGATCAAGCTCAAGCTCAAGTGGTCACACTATCATGGGTCACCCACTATTATGGGTCATTTTCATTTGAAATGCGTGTGGAACAGAGTGACTAATAATCGTGACAAGGTGACCCATAATAGTGTGGGCAGTGTATAACAGTTAGGCTACAATACGTTATTGTATACAACAATAGGCGACTAGGATATTACATGCAATAAGATAGGGAAGAGTGGATTATAAATAGGAGGCCAAAACCTGTTACATATCAGTCTGAAATAAACCGTGAGTTCGAACGTATCTTTCTTCGTATTAATTATTCCCTACCGGATCGTATCGGCGGGAACATGCGTAATTTCAAAGATTATTTTATATATATATATATATATATATATATATATATATGTAATATATATATATATATATATATATATATATATATTTGTCGGTAGCGATAGGGGTAGTACTGGCACTATTAATCTGCCCTAAGCTCCTTCCCAACATTTGCTTTTATAAGCCTCTATTGCGTTCATCACACAGACGTTCCTAAGCAATGTTGCTCAAATGGTCACTGTGTACCCTAGCAGCAATCAGCCCTTACCGTAGTTTTGCAGTCTAATACTTTAGACTACTATCAAACTATGATAAGGCCTGAAATGCTACTAGAGTGGTTAAAGAGACGAACGAAATTGTTTTATTAAAATGTCCTCATTTCCCATTTCATTTCATCACTCACTATCGTCACTTTTATTTTCGACACTATCACGTATTTCGCCGATTATCACTCATCAACTTTCGAAATACACTTCAGATATACTTTCCATAATATCACTTTTCACATCACACCATTTTCATATAAATTCATTGTTATTAGCATTTACCATTTGTTAGCATTACTAAGTAATTAAAAGATATTCAATTTAAATGTTTCATTATTTTTGTTGCTGTAGAGTCATTACTATTCAAATTACAATTTAGCACTATCAACAAAGTTACAGTAAAACAAAATCACTTCGAACCATTTTTCTGCACTCGCTGTCATTATTAACACTTTTATCATGCATGTTTGAAGAACTAGGCAATAATGTTTATATTCAGAGAAATGATTGCAAAATGTATTATGGCCTTTATTAAATTAGTTGAGTTCACATCATTATACATCATCATTATTATATTTCTAACAAAACTCAGAATCACTTCCAATTTCCTTTTTAAAATTTTCATCACCATAGATTTTATTATAAACACACCATTAGCACCAACACAATCACTAAATTTAATAACAACAAGTGTTACGCGCAGTTCCACCAAACACCCATTCTTATGTTGCATTATGAAACGATTGATCACATGTTAGCTTCGAAACTTAACAACCATTACTGATTAGTACAAAGGATGCTACAGTTCGTGGTAAACGAACTGAACCATCAACAACCAGCACTGGTTTATAAGTAACTAATAAGCCCTGGCGGTCCCTCCGTTCAGAGGACCTGATAATATGCCGAAACATATTAACAGATCCTCCGCCTGAATGCAGCCATTTCATGATAAATCATGAACCGTTAGAGGTGTGCCAAAGTATTGGGAAGGTGATATGTTTCACAGACGGGTATTATCATTGTGCACCTTCTACTTTGGCACCGTCAAACCCTGCACTCAAAAAAATCCATACGTCATTACTACGTGAAAAATCACGTAGATCCACAAAAATGAACTATTCTCTGACTTCACCTGACTAACGTAACAGTTACCGGTCCTCTGGTGATTTTCACTGCGATGAACCCATCGGTTCTACGTGGAATTTAAGTACATGATTAAGTTCATTCCGATCGTGTTCATTTTTTCCTCGATTCATTTTGTTTTGTGATGAATCGTAAAGATGGCGTCAGTTGAAAATCAACGTAAAGATTTGGGAGACTTGCCATCAATTTGATCAAATTCTAAGGTAACTTCTTTAACGTTGCAGTGAGACTTACATTGATCTGAATTCTACTTTTCGACAGATCATTGGGTCATTTTTCGGGCTGCATTATTTTTAGCAATGCAGATCACATTGGTACATAGTTCTGGAAGAGCTGGTGGCTATCCCGTTGGCGAAGTTCAATCGTGAGTAATCTATTTTTATTTGGTTATGCTTCTTATTATAACTCTACGATGTTCTCTTCCTGAAACAGGAAAGTAACCTGGAACTGTTTGAAGAATGATTCGAGGATAACGAGCCGAAAACCCACACCAAAACCAGGCAATCTAGTACAAGACAAACCTTAATATCAGATGTTTCGGCATTGCTACGCCCAATGTGTACAACTTGATATGTGCGAAAACGATGGTTCAATAAATGTTATGTTTTATTTCTAACAAGTGTTTTTAGTGAAAAATAGTTCGATTTAAGAATAACAATGCAAAGGAAGCCGAATAGCATATATACAAAAGTTTAGTCAAATTTACTGGAAACATACCGTAGGCTCCATGCTACTACTTAGTAAAATATACGAACAAATCACTTAGCTATTACGCGGTTCTCCGATAGAATGATACGCATTCATTAGTTCATTGGTTCATTCTTCGTCATCTATGATTCCCGTAAAAGCTACGTGAAAAGTGGGATGGAAAAAAACCACGTATGTTTTCACGTAACAATGACGTTTGGATTATTTTGAGTGTGTGATCGTGGCCAGGGATATTTTAAAATATAATTTGAATTTATGTTATTGATTGGTACCCTTTGTATTTCAAGCATATGCTAGAATAAGGGCGTAAGTCGCCTGATCGATTTATCTTCATATATCCTCTCTTCTGTGAGTAAAGGTGACATGATGCGGGTTCGTTGGAATTTTTTTACTTCAAACCGATTGGCAGTGATGCAATCTTGCGTCCTGAGGTGAAAAAATGCTGAGAAACTTGCATCTTGTCACCTTTATTTACAGAAGAGAGGATCGATGAAGAGAAATCGAACATGCGACTTACGCCCTAATTCTAGCATACGCTTGATTTGTCATTTTCGCGTCTTACGAGGATTTTCACAAAAAAAGAACTAAACATATTAACGCCATAAATTGTTTATTAGTACCCTACATTTAATCATCATCATCGTCATCATCTTCTTCTTCTTCACTGGACTGCATCAACCAATCCACCAGCTTGGCCAGGCTCTTCTTGACTGTCGCACCGTCTTCGTCGTCCAATTCGTTGTACCATTTCAGAATCACCTCTTCCGTGACGTAGTCTTTCTCGTACAGATAGTGCACCAGCTGAGCGATTTTACCTCCAATCAAATCCTCCTGCTCGCTCGTTTCCTCCAGCGCTTTCAAGCAGTCCATCATGGCATCGTGGCCACGAATGTAGTTCTTGAACACCGAACCGAAATAGGCCAGCAGTTGATTCATAGTTGCCACCACGTTCTTCGCCGCATTCTCTTGGAGTACTAGGAGCTGAAGAATGGCCTTCACTACGTAGAAATTGACCTCCGATAGGGACATGTTGTATGCGTATCGTGACGAGTTGATTTCCAGAATCAGATAGTCCGGATTGGACTTTTCCGAATAGCCACGCTTCAGCGATTCCAACACTTCCGTGAGGAAGATGTTTGCGTCTTCCTGCACCGGAGACATGGCACGGGATTCTCCCTCTTCGGAAGAACTGCTATAAACTGAGGGTGCTTGCTTGCGCTCCAATCGACAGAGTCGCATCGCATGATTGAACGTATTTTGGTCATCCTCGCCATCTGAATCCGGCATATCTTCGTTCTCATCGTTAGCATCCGGAACGGTGTAAGCGCGTTCTCCGAACTTCTTCGACCCTTCGGTCCACTCGTCTTCTGGATTGGAAGCTTGAAGAGTCACCTTGGAAAGCTTCGTTCCCTTCGCCAATTCAACCTCTTCTCCCAGCACACAACCATTATTAAGTTCGCTATTCGCTCCAACCCTAACCCGATCGCCCACAATACAGTGATCCAGCACGCATCCGTCTCCAATCTCAACTCCATCCATTAAGTAGCAGTTATTGATTCGGCAATCCTTACCAATCTTACATCCACCTCCCAAAACCGAATTCTCAACAACCGTATTCTCAGCGACTTCACTCCCCTTGCCAATGACCACATCTGCCTTCAGAACGCTTCCCCTTGCCAGCCTGATATTCCGATGTCGATAGATGTTGTTCCGACAGAACGAATACCGCAACACATTGCCACAAACGCCCATATCCGGTACCAGCGGATACACGTACCGATTAGTCACATCCTTGCTAACAATCTGATAGCTTTGCCAGTTGTTGACCTTCAAGCCATACTCCTCGCTGGGCAGCAGGCTCACGTAAATCGTGCTTGCCAGAATCTCCTCATTGATGAGTAGCCCCCTCACGAAGTCATCACGCGTCAGGAAATCGAAGTTATCGGAAAACAGCGGCAGTGCCGTATTGCTACACACGGCAATCTGCGGATCGACCAACCCATGCTGCAGCGTCACGTCCTTGTTCTGCGTCAAAATCTCCAACGGAATGACGAAATTGCGCTCCTTATGCAACGGCTTAAGCCTTTGATGGAACAGCAACCTCTTACTATTCTTATCCATCGCGATCATGACTTCGTTCCCGGTGCGTTGCTGCGGAACGCCTTCCTTGAAGACCACCGTCATGGCCGTTCCCTTGTCCGCCTTGGCCGTGCGCTTGTGCTCCTCCAGAATGGCCGCCAGGTTGGCATTGGTCACCGTGTCCACTCCCATCAGGAGGAAGTTGCCCCGCATCAGACCCTTGGCGTCCAGATCCCGCAGGGCATCGCCCATGCAGCGGCAGCCCTCGGAGCTGACGATCGTAACGGACATCCCGATGGACCAGCTGCATCCGGCCGATTGGCGTGCCTTGACGTGGGCCTTCACCTGGTCGACATGGTTGCTGCAGAAGAGTATGACCTCCTCGACGCCCGAGCGGTTCAGCGATTCCAGCGAGTAGTCCAACAGCGGCACGTTGACCAGCGGCAGGAGGGACTGAAACAGGAAAAGAAAGAGTATTAACTACCGAATAATGGGTTTCCTATATTAGCCAATGTAGGCATCCTGGAGTCTGGAGACACCTTATTAAAAAAACTCTAAAATAAAACACAGATGTTAATGGTTAAGGTACAACACTGAAGGAACTGTAGTTCAGAGAAATAAATGAGTAGTTACGAAACGGTACTTGATATGGTTAAGGGGACACGGGAGACCGTGTTATTTTCCCTATCTTTCGTCTCACTCTAACAATCATCATCAAAACTTTGTGGAAGCAAATCTCGAGTTTTAGTGAACCGATGAAGCTGAAAATGTATCGGGTTGTGCACTACATATATAGAATCATAGTGATACATTTTTCGCATCGATATATGGAGTGGTTCTTGAGATTTGCTTCTTGAAATGGATAGGGTGATTATGATGATGTCCCGTGCCGCCTTAAAGAACCAGAATTCCTAAATGCTTGAGTCTAAAAAAATAATTTCCTTAAAATCTATCCTGTTTTTACTAAGTGGAAATCTGTAAACAAACGCCTGAGAAGGTAAATCAGGGAGTGTGGGGATGCCGCACCAACGACGACCCTATTTGACGACCCGCTGAAACCAGCCCATGCACTGTGCATGAGCATTTTTTTTACAGGCATATTCAACGTCGCTAGCGAAGCTGAGCTTATCATCGATCATCAGTCCAATATGCCTAAGGGATCGCTTGGACGCCATGGTGCAATCACCTACCAAGATAAGCGCCCGTTGCTCGGACTTGCGGTTGTTGATCACCATCACCTCAGTCTTGTGATAGGTCAGTCCTAGTTTCCTAGATTTCATCCATTCCTTAACTATGGAGATAAAGTGCGCTGCTGTCAATTCGCCATAGACCACTAGGGTGATGTCGTCGGCGAAGCCAACAATCTCAACACCCGTCGGAAACGGCAGCTTCAGTACGTCATCGTACTGCATACGCATTCCATAACATCGGGTCCAGGATCGAAATTTGCGGTACTACCGCGGTATTTCGAACACTTTTTTGCCCCTTCGTTGTGTCATACAGCAGAATTCAATATCAAAATAGCTTTCTACAAGCTTATACAACTGCACTGGTAACTTTACTCTGTGAAGCTATCGCTTCCCAGATTGCGCTGTTAAACGCATTCTTCACATCTAGAGTGACAACCGCGCAGTAACGGACGCCGCTCCTTTGATGCTCAATTGCCACCTCAGCTGCCTGAACGACCGACTGGATAGCGTCCAGAGTAGATTTACCTTTCCTAAATCCAAACTGGTTGTTGGACAGGCCATCGCACCTTCTGTATACGGTACTAGCCTGTTAAGGATCAACATCTCCACCAACTTGCCCGCCGTATCTAGTAGACAGATAGGTATATACGCCGACGGGTCACCTGGTGGTTTCCCCGCCTTTGGTAGTATTTCTGTCGCTTCCATACATCCGGAAGGATTACTTGATCTATGCAGCGTTCTGAACATATCCGGATCCGCATTCACTGCTGCTTTTGAGGCAACGATCGGGTTCTAGTGCCTTATTTGACGCGAATGATTTCACGACTTCTGCCAGGTCTTCGTTGGTTACTCTCGCCATTTCTCCTTCATCTGCCGCATACGACGCTGGGGGCCATGGGCTTGTGGGATGAGGCGGGAAGAGTACATCGATTATCGATCGCAGCAACTCGTGCGATTTCTCTTGGGCAGGGTTGGTAATTATCGGTTTCGTCACTGACCGATGACGAAAAATTGAAAAAAAAAATTCAGTGCGTAAAAGATCGTCATTTTCTCTGTCTTCAATGACTGACAAGAAGACCACGACGAAACAAAGCCGCAAAAAGTCCACGAGTAATATTTTTCGTCACTCCTCCCGTCACCCCTCCGCACTGAACCAACATAAGCTTCTAATCGTCACCGAGCACACAATTGCAGACAAAGAGAATCTGAGCTACGAACTACTAGTCAACAAGGTGTCTTGTGTTAGCAATTGGGCAAGCACATTTCAAGCAGCTGTGTTAGCTTTGCCGGTAGGCGCGTGCTACTGATAATCTAAAGGTTTTTTGTTCAACTCCGGAAGCGCGCTATTTTTTTTTTGCTAATTCCTTTATGGTCGGCCTTTCATTTGGCACCGATTATTTGTCTGCCTTTCTATTCATGCTGAACATGTTCAACGAAAACACAGACAGAGAGAAACGGCAAAGATTTTTCGTCGCGACGAGGTGCTTGGTAGCTGGTAGTTGGGCGTCGTTCGTTGCGCTGAGCTGAGGTAGTGACGAAAACTTTTTATTTTTCATCACCGTCACTGATAGTCTGTCGAATCCGGCGACTAATAACAACCCTGCTCTTGGGGCGCTATGGCACCTTTGGTCTTAGCCATTACTATAGGCGTCACCCCATGGACTCGAACTGGCACTCTGGCATAAGCTATCTAAGCATGCACGTTTTCGACTCTCGATTTGATGCTGAAAAGGAATCACCGATTCCTTGCAGAAATTTTCTACGGCGACTCCCATTTGAACTGACACTTCTTTTCAACCGAAGGCAGATTGCTCGAAGATTTGCAATTGATTTGCACCACCAATACAAAGGCGGCCTGTTATCTCTAGGAGGGACTTTTCTCGGCATGGAAGTGTATCCTCCTTATCTCGATATCTCCATATCTCGATGTGTTTCTGTTGATTTTCCGTTCTCAATTTTCTCTCCGTATGTCGATATGACCAATATCGAAGGTTACTAGACCAAAGTTTTGGGATTCAAAACAAATTAGGAGCGCTAAATGACGTCTGTTTGTGTATTACTATCTTGGCAACGGAGTGTTTTTCAATCTAGTATTCATCAAAAATTTGTTCTTTGTCTCGATCTCTCCCTATCTCGATGGTCCCTTCGATATCGAGATGTGGAGAGGCGACTGTATAGCGAATCGATTGATGATCGCGATGAGTATAGGCCATTTTACGAAACGACAACACTGATGATATTGCTGTAACTTACACACGTTACGACACCGCCTTCTGTCAAAATTTCATTCATAAAATAAACGATCCAGCTTTTCAAAAACATCTTGTAAAATGGACTATAGGGTAGATAGGGGCAGTATGGTCCACCTAAGGATTCTGTATCATGGACCGTTCAAAAAATATCTGAATGCATAGTCACAGTAGTCTCCTCGTTACGGGATGTATGTTAAACAATATGAATGAAAAAAAAAAATGGTTAATGTTTGTTTATATGAAAGATTTGTGTATTTAAAAAAAAATCATTTTTGGCTGCAATCAGCAACCATACGAGGCATAACGGGCCACCATACGGGGCAGTATGGGCACTCTTTTAAAGTGGAAAACCAATTTAGGAAATGTTCTAAATTAATACTGCAATGTATTTTAGTTACTGAAAGATATATTTGATAACGAATTCATTTATTACACTTCAGAATATCATTGAAATAAACAAAAAGAACTTGGTTTTCTGAAACAGGACAACTAGTCACGACGGTGCTAGCTTTTTCGTTCAATCATTGCAAGAACACATGACATCTGTACAGTTGTGTACCCACGAATGGCAACGATGACATTGGTTCCACCCATCTCCGGCAGTAGATGCACTGAACTGATCGCCACAGTATGAGCACAAAGTGTCCTGCGGGAAATTCTCCTTAGCGCTCACTCGTTTTCTTTCCTTTTCGGCTTGCGTTTTGGAAATGCGTTTCATTTTTTTGAGGTTCTTGATGTCCTTGTTTGCTTGCAAAACTTTGAGGGCACTCCTGTGGGGACTTGAAGTAATGATGGATGATTTTTCCGATTTTCGAGTAGATGCAATCTTCCTGCGATTGGATTTTGGCAATGGTCTTACTGTAGCAGGTGAAATCTTGAAGCTGCTAGAGTGTGTCGATGGAGTTGGCACTACCGGTGGTGTCGGATGTGATGTGACCGTTCTGTCTAGCGATTCTAAAGACAGCGGTTGCAAATTTGATGACGGATAAGGTGTTTCGTGATCAGAATCAACCTCATTGGATACCTTCGTTAATGTTGATTCATTAGTGGGGATAAAAGCAAGTGGTTCCAACAAGTCGATGTCAAATCCCAAGAATGGACCCTCGTTTTCTGAATCCGGATAATTAGGGATGGTCGGTTGCACGACGGGTATGTCCGTTACTTCGGCAGGAGCGAAATCTGCATCGCTAAACACAAACCGATTGAAAAGGGCAATTCCGGTTTTACGAAATCCGTTTACTGCTACTGAAACAGATGCAGCACGAAGGTACGCTTTTCCCAACAGAGTGCTTATTTCATTGAGAGTTACAACCTCTCCTGGTTTATTCTTGAGCCAATCTACTATGGCCTGGGAGAAGTGAGTTTTGAATGGTCCCATGAAACTCACATCCAGTGGCTGCAACTTGTGGGAACAATGCGGTGGAAGGCTCAGTACAATGACGTGACATTCTCTTGCTCTGTCGACGAATTCCAGATTCCTTGTATCACTGGAGTGGCCATCAAGGATAAGCAGCACTGGATTCGTTTCTGTTGGGTGCACTTGTTGAATGAAATGCTCGAACCATCGGTTGAAATCCTTTGCTGTCATCCAACCGCTGGGATTACACGAAAACAATGTTCCGGGTGGAGCACCTTGCTTCAGCTGCTGGGTCATCCTAACTCTCGGGAAAATAATGAGTGGCGGTATGAAATGGCTTGTGGCTGACATGTACATGCATGCCGTACTAAGTACTCCACGTTCAGCCGAAGTGATGCAGCCCACCTGCTTTTTTCCACACTTCGCAAGAATCTTGGACTTCTTACTCTGAACCTGTTTGAGATAGTATTGAATTTAGTTAAATTACTCCTCTGGTAACACACATAAACCCTACCGGAAAAACCGATGTCTCGTCAACGTTATAAATCCTGTTTGACCGGATGTTTTTCGTTTGTACGATTTCGTCCAGCAGATCGTAAAATCTCCCAACAGCAACGCGATTAAACCCTTGAGCACGGGCAGCGGAGGTCGCTTCAGGTGTTCGAAGTGAAACTTGTGGGTGGCGCTTGCGAAAACCAGCCAACCAATCGATGCCAGCCATCTGCTTCTCTCTATTGAATCGGTGACGGATACCATTCTTTTCCGCCAGATCGAATGCCAGTTGGCGAATTTCTCGCACAGTAATTCCGTAGAATCTTTGCTCCATATCCAGAATGTAGTTCACAAGCTCATCTTCTTGCTGCACCGAAAAAACATTCGAAAAAGTTCCAAGGTGCTGAAGCTCCAACGGATTCTCGCGACGCAAATAACGTTTTAAAGTTTCGCGGGGGATACGATGTAGTAAGGAAGCGCGCCGCACAGACGTACCACTATTTACCGCTTCGATGGCTGCAGTCAAGCTGCTTTGTGGCCACTGTTTCCGGTTGGATTTACGTAAAAAATTACGCACCATGTTATTCGTGTGAGCGACCGGCAATGTTTACTTATATTTTGACAGCGACGATTGTAGGTTATGGTCAATGAAGATACATGCTCATATTGCCCCAGTCAGGTATGCCCATTCAACCCCTAAAAATCATTCTCGGTAAAAATGCTATTTTGTACGATTAAATCAAATAATTCGTATCACAATTATTCATGGCAACGTAGTATGATAGTTGTAGAAGCATTTGTAAAATCAACAGATCAATAAAATTCATTATAGGCTTTAAAAACCTTATTCAGAAAGTGCGAATCTAATAACATTTTGAGACTTTTGAAGCCATTTTGTTTTCATGAATATCTTAATAAAATCAATACATACTGGTACGATTTTTGTAGGGTTACAAATCGAACACATTTATGACAAGCCAGTGTAAAAATAAACTATATAGATCTAATAAAAGGCTCAAAATAATGGTGGCCCATTCTATTCCGTATGGTCATACTGCCCCCATCCCCCCTAACCGTCATCAACTCGCCAGTTCTTGGTACCTAAAAGGTTAGGACTACAAAACGTCACGTCGATGATCGATTCTGCACCATTTCGACGGAAGGTACTCACTGTACCCGCTTTTGCCAGCTCTACATTCAATTTGGCCAGGGATTCCAACAATAGTTGGCCTCTTTGGTTCAGTGTTGTTCAGACTCATTTCCCCGAAAATAACATTTTCCGAACTACGAAGCCACGAACTACTACAACCATGATCTATCCTCCTAAGATAGAAAAGCAGATGGTTAAGCTTGAGTACTGCACACAAAATCGATCAATTTTGATCCCAGAGAGCCACAATTCAAGTTTCGGTGAAATGAAATGAGTGAGTGAGTGAGTGCGAATCATTTCACTGAAACTTGAATTGCGGCCACCGAGATCAAAACTGTCGGATCCCATGTGCAACACTCAAGCCCAACCACCTCCCCCTCCATCTCAAGAATACAACGCACAGTTATAACAGTTTATGGCTTCACAATTCGAATTTCGGGGAAATGAGTCTGATCAACACTGCTTTGGTTGGTGCAGCGGCTACCCCACTCCATTGCCCATGCATTAAAGTTACCAACTGCCTACCTTGGGGGCGCGTACCGTAAGGACGCCATTCACCGCTCATGCTCCATTCACCGCTCATTGAATTATTTAAAAAAATCTGAACAAATTTTCGCAATAAAAGTCATCAAAATGTATTAGTATACCAGAATAGATTGTATCAGAATGAAATTCATTTCATTTAATTTCATATACTATTTAAAAAACATAATTTTAGGCTGTTTAAGGCGGTAAACATGAGTTGAACAATGATTTTACTATGGCAGATCGTAAAATGCTTCTTAGATGCCACGCTTTACTATGTTGTTGTACTATAGTACAAAGATAACAACCAGCTAATGAAAGTAAATTAATTCCAACTCGTTGTGTATATAGCGCCTCATACTTAGGATGAGCGGTGAATGGCACATGTATCATTGGCATACATGATATTCGGTACCATTATACGTTGTTCAGATTTCAACTTCTTTCCTACAAAAACAAATGTATCTTGCGTCTAGCGCAAAAAGTTGCAATAAATATCGAAAAACAGATTTTTGACAGAATTTGATGTGTTGAAAGGCTGTTAAATGAGCGGTGAATGGCGTCCTTACGGTACCAATTGCAATAGTAACAACGAAAAACTGTCATTTGAGATAGAGACTACTTCTTGGATTGGGTATCGTTATGTCGTCCCTAGCTAGCTGTTGAGACCAATCCGCCACCCAGTTCCCGTTGTTGGCTGGTTTGCGGTATGGGTTCGATAGTAACACCACGTCAGTCTTGATTTCCGAGACTGACTGCCAAAGGAGCTGCTGGGCTGCATCACAGTGGTTTAAATTTAACTGTGTTACTTCCGCTTTGGCCGCTTTAATACTCCGCTTGTGCCCGGACTTTGGGTCCGCCCGTTGAGTGTCCGTTGTCTGCTCTGTCGACACATATTATTAGGCACTGAGCGATTTGCTTGCAATCACTTGCTTATGGCCTTCGGTGCCGCATTTTCTGCACATCTTTCTTCTGTCGGGACCATTGCAATTCCACGGTTTATGACCCTTCCCGAAATACTTGAAGCAAACTTCAGGAGGCAGGAATCCTCTTGATAATTTCCACGAATTTTCTATTTTTAATAGGAGATGGAAGGCAATCCGGGATAGCACTTTGTCGGCACCGTCTGGGATAGTGATTGCACGATAGTTTCCACATTCCAGTCAATAGTAGGTATTTCACGAATTCCATAAACCAACATCTTCCGGAATATGATGCAATGACTGTCAACAAAATCCTGCCACCGGCGATAGAGATAGAAACTAGGATGCAAACTTACCAGCGGTTTCCGAGCGGTAAACGGGATGAAGCAATCGTTGAACCCGTCGCCAATCAGGATCGCCTGGACCGGTTCCTTTTCCTCCAGTCGATTCATTGCTTTGCAAGCCTTAAAATATCCGAACCACAGCGAAAAACTTCACGAAACAAACACTTTGCGACCCCGCACGTTGCCAACAAATCGAAAAGTTTACCAAGAGTGACTTTCGAAAATGTCCTATTATATTTAGTTGGTGGTGAATTTGACATTAAACTGAAATTGCTTACGATCTTTTTAGCAGAACTTAAATAATGAAAATGAAAAAGAAATAAATTTGAACTTGAACGAAGTGCAAGGTGAGCCACGTTAAATGTTATGCAGAAAGACATTAAAATCTTACATTAATATTACATTCGATACAAAACTATCATTGGATCTTTCCAAAATTTATTCCTAAATATTTTTTGTTTGTTGTTTACCGACGGCTGACCGACCGAGAGCTGATGCCAAAACGAACGCTTCGAATGCGTTTGCCTTGAAGGATGGAATCCGTTCACGGATTCCCTTGTTTACCGATGCAAGTCGCGTCTGTCAAAAGGGGAAAAATCCTCGCACTTTGTTTACGTACCTACGCGAAGAATCGCGGACAGAATTCAGAATTTCGCAGTCGCACGGTGAATAAATTACCAATCTCAAAATTCCTACGAAAAATGTGAAAACCAGCGCTCCCGCAATGTCACTCCCGCTCAAGTACGGTGCCATAAAGCAGGCACTAGTGCCGAAAAGTGATTTCAACCGTTACCTGGTGGCATTTGTTGGGGCTCTGGTCCTGCTGGCGCTTTTGTTTGGTGGCAGCTCGGTTTCGGAAGCGGATGGCGAGCGGCTCTCGTTGGATCTGGTAGACATCCCGCAGATTGTGCTCGACAAGGATGTGGAGTTGGCACGGGCTCGAAATAGGAACTGTTCCTACTGGGACTGCTTCAATGTGTATCGGTGCGGACAGAGAGGGCTGACGGGGGGCACCGAGGAACAGCAGGAACGGATCTCGATTTATGTTTACCCGCTGAAGGAGTACGTGGATGGGGACACGCGGAAGCAGGCGTTTCAACTGACGAAGGAGTTCTACACGATTTTGAAGACGATCGTGAACAGTCCGTATTATACGGCCAATCCGAACGAGGCCTGTCTCTTTGTTCCGACGTTGGACACGCTCAATCAGAATCGGATCGATGTGAATCTGGTGGGAAAGGCGCTGGCTTCGTTGCCCTAGTAAGTATGGGGTTTTCAGGGTGGCCACATATTTGGGAATTTCGTTTTCAATAGGGCAATTCTTCTGGTAGAAATCTCTCTTTTAGGTCTTTTTAAGGAGTCTTGATTTTTTTTTTTTAAATGCGAGTCTTTAAAAAGTCGATCTTCAACGAAAGGTCAAAATTTCCCTGCCTGAAATTAATCCTTGTCCTAGAAAACCCTTCAGATACTATTACGCATATTATTTACGTGTTCTTCAGGAATTTCTTCTCAGATTCCTAGATAATAAATTTCCGGAATCTAGTCATTTCTGAAAACCGCGCAGAAATTCTTCTGGTTCTACCACCAAGTTTCCAAGCAATTTTTCCAGAGGCGTTTGAAAGGATGCTTCCAGGAAAGATCTACAAGAATTCCATATATGTTCCTATTTTCAACACAGCTATCAGCCTTGTTGAAGGAATTTCGCTAGCTCTTGTGTTTAGCTTTCCCTCCGAATAATTTAATTGCTAACATTTGTTGCAGAGATTCCTCCCTAAACGCCAAATATATCTATTTTTCTGGTTTCTACTAAGCATTTTTCTAAAAATTCAACTAATGATGCATTCAATTTTTCAACAGATGCCTTCAAATATTTCTGGTTTTGAGGAATTACACCTGAATTTCCTCTAAAGAAATTTGTATGGAAACCGTTAATATATTTTCATTAATCAATTTTTTTTTCAAGGAATTGTTCCGAATATCGTCGTTTTTTTCTTGAGATATTGTCAAGATATTTCGTATTACTGCTGGTAATATTTCTGTGACTGGGTCATAAATTTTCCATGAATTCCACCAAGGGTTTAATCAGAAGTTCTCTCAGAGATATCTTTGAAAATAACTTTTAAAAACCATTTAGTATTTTCTACGGAAATTCTTCTTTGATTTTATTTAAACATAACTTGAAAGTATTCCTCCAGAGTTCAATCCAAATATTTCTACATAAATTTTTCCAAGAATGCTTCGAAAATATGTACATCCAGAGGTTTCGTAAGCAATTCCTTCATGAAATACTTCAAAAACGCTTTTAGGAACTCCTCCAAAGATTTTTCCTGATATGCTTACCAGAAATTTGTGGAATTCAATAAGCAATATACTGATGAGTTTTCGTCGAATTATGTAGACGATTTATTGGTGTTTTTAGAGGTATTTTCCTAGCTTAATGATGATAATTTTCAAAAAAGTTATAAAGAAATTTCGAAATTATTCCTGATGCATCTTTGGAAGAATTTCTGTTTGAATATTTAGAGGAAACCTGGACAAATCAATGCGATACCTTTCAGATGTAATTTCTGTAGAAAGCCAAATAACATAACTTGTGGTACTTGAGTTACATCACTAGCATTTGTAGAATATTCTTAAATTAAATTAATTATTCTTCCGAAGGAACCCTTGAAAATGCTCTATAAGAACATTTGTGGTATTTTTTGAAAAGTTTAGTTTCTTGAGGAATCCTCAATAAATCAAAGAAATTTATGTAAAACTCATCGAACATCTTCTTGGAAGCGCTTTCAAACGTATTCCTGAATATTTAAGTAAGTGTGTTGCGACCCCTCGGTCGGCGCGACTCATCTAGACTATTGTTCTTATGTTCTTAGTTATACCATGATCCTACGTACTGGCGTTTAACTGATAGGTAGAGAATAAGATTTGAAGCCGTCAAAATAGATGATTCGGCAAAAAGGCTGTCTATATATTGTTGTTCTCGATAATTACTACTAATTTTGAAGTATCTTACATTTAGTTTTTACATATATCTTATCACAAGGTAATTGAGTGAATCATAGTAAACCAAACAACTCAAATTAATTTCTAAATTTCCTTAAAGAATTGAATTGAACTTACTATATTAGTCGAACTAAAGGGTCGTATGAAACCACTATTTTTAGTAATCGTAAGTTTACCAACTAATTACACTATGAACCCAATCATTGAATGTTTAAACTTAGTAGGAGCTGAGCTAGGATTGAACTACGTGCTTGAAGTAATTTCGGGACTGAGAAAGGAGGAAAAAAGAACACGAAAGAACTAAACGTAAGAGGATTTGAGGCCAGAGTAAATTGGAAGTAATATATTTGTTCTTTCAGGATTTTTTTAATGTGCGAAATATACATTAAGAAATCGGAATCCCGTGGTCTCCTTTTCTTATCCCTAATCGTTGATTGGTAAATCAACAGTTTAAAAAATTCGTTTACCCGGTTCCAACTGGACAATGCTTGGACGAACACCGATTAAGACGAGAAGCAATTCCGCACCCCGAGATGGGCAGTCGACAGATGGGCCACGCAACGTCATCGGTGGTAATGATGGCAATCACCACTGCAAAGCTTGCGCCGACGAAGACAACACACGAATTGTCCAGTGCGATAGATGCGATGACTGGTATCATTTTGAGTGCGTCGAAGTAAGTCAAGGTGTCGCCTCTCGCGACTGGCAGTGCTCCAAGTGCCTGTCTGTCGCAAAGGGAGGTTTTTTTTTTTTTTTTTTTTACAAGGGGGTAATCTGCAAACAGATCCCCTGAGAAGATAACTCAGGGAATGCGGGGATGACGCACCAACGACGACCCGCTAAAACCAGCCTATGCACTGTGCATGAGCAATTCATTTAGAATTGCTCAAGTGGTGAACAGTGCATCGACATGACCCTTGGACTCAGACCCTCATCTCCCCGGAACCACCTTACGGTATTTCTTCGGGAAGGGTCCAGTGCATATAGCACAACACGTTTAGCAGAACTAGCCTAGGCAAACTGCTTCTCCTAGCCGACTTAAACAATGTTACAAGGGACCAGCCTCGGCAGGGCTAATCCTCTGCAGCCAACTCTTGGTCGGCGCGCCATAGACGCTGCAATTCTAACATAATGTGAGTGACAGCCGTAGTTACTGCATTCCAGCACTCGGCATCCGCACACATTCTCTCTATAATATTGTCGGGGGACGTGTCCCCTCCGCATGTAGTGAGCATGCGACCTCTCACAACAATGAAACGGGGGCAATCGAACACGACATGCTCCGCTGTTTCCTCTACACCAGCACAATTGGGGCACGCAGGAGATTCTGAGTGCCCGAACCTATGCAGGTACTGTCTATAGCAACCATGTCCTGACAAAAACTGCGTCAGGTGGAAGTTCACTTCCCCATGGCTTCTACCATACCAATCTGACACATTTGGTATTAGTCGATGGGTCCATCTACCCTTAGTGGAGTTATCCCATTCCTGCTGCCAGCTTCTGAGCGTTTCCTCTTTACACGTGTCGCGGACTCCTCTGGTACCCCTTTGGTTGAAGCATTGAACATCTTCCTTGATGATGAGCCCGATGGGCGTCATCCCGGCTATGATGCACACGGCCTCTTTAGATACCGTCCGGTATGCACTTGCTACTCTTAAGCACATTATCCTGTACGTGCTTTCCAACCGCTTTAGGTTTCTGTTCGTTCTAAGCGCTTTTGACCAGATTGGTCCTCCATACCTTAGTATGGATAGCGCCACGCTTGCCAGCAGCTTGCGTTTGCTGGCAATTACAGCAGAGCTGTTAGACATCATCCTCGAAAGCGCCGCTATAGCCGTAGATGCCCTTTTACAGGCATATTCAACGTGGCTAGCGAAGCTCAGCTTGTCATCGATCATTACCCCAAGATGCCTAAGGGATCGCTTGGACTCTATGGTGCAATCACCTACCGAGATAAGCGCCCGTTGCTCGGACTTGCGGTTGTTGACCACCACCACCTCAGTCTTGTGACGGGCCAGTCCTAGTTTCCTAGACTTCATCCATTCCTCAACCAGGGAAATAGAGTGCGCTGCTGTCAACTCTACTTCCTCCATCGATTCACCATAGACCACTAGGGTGATATCGTCGGCGAAGCCAACAATCTTAACACCCGTCGGAAGGGGCAGCCTCAGTACGTCATCGTACATCGCATTCCATAACAGCGGGCCCAGGATTGAACCTTGAGGTACTCCCGCGGTAATTCGAACGCTTTTCTGCCCCTCCTCTGTGTCATACAGTAGAATCCTACCATCAAAATAGCTTTCTAGAAGCTTACACAACTGCACCGGTACCTTGAGGCGGTGAAGCGCGTGTGCTATTGCTTCCCAGCTTGCGCTGTTGAACGCATTCTTCACATCCAGAGTGACAACCGCGCAGTAACGGATGCCGCTCCTTTTATGCTCGATTGCCACCTCAGCTGTTTGAACGACCGACTGGATGGCGTCCAGAGTAGATTTACCTTTTCTGAATCCAAACTGGTTGTTGGACAGGCCGTCCGCACTCTCCGTATACGGTACTAGTCTGTTGAGAATCAACCTCTCCAATAATTTGCCCGTCGTATCTAGTAGACAGATAGGTCTATACGCCGACGGGTCACCTGGTGGTTTCCCCGCCTTTGGTAGTAGCACCAATTTCTGTCGCTTCCATACATCCGGGAAGATTCCTTGATCAATGCAGCGTTGCATCGTGGTTCTGAACATGTCCGGATCCGTGTTCACTGCCGCTTTTAAGGCAACATTCGGGATACCATCGGGTCCCGGTGCCTTGTTTGACGCGAATGATTTCACGACTTCTGCCAGCTCTTCGTTCGTCACTCTCGCCACTTCTTCTCCTTCATCTGCCGCATACGGCGCTGGGGGCCATGGGCTTATGGGATGGTGCGGGAAGAGTACATCGATTATCGATCGCAGCAACTCGGGCGATTTCTCTTGGGGCGCTATGGCTCCTTTGGTCTTAGCCATTACCACTCTGTAGGCGTCACCCCATGGACTAGAATTGGCACTCTCGCATAGACTTTCAAAGCATGCCCGTTTTCGACTCTTGATTTCCTTTTTGAGAGCCAACTTTGCCTCTCTGAATGCTGCACCGCGTTCCTCTCTTTGTGCTTCTGTGCGTGCGCGTTGCATTCTTCGTCTAGCCCGAAGGCAGATTGCTCGAAGATTTGCAATTGATTCGCACCACCAATACACTGGCGGCCTGTTCTCTCTAGGAGGGGCTTTTCTCGGCATGGAAGCATCACACGCTCGTGATATCATAGCAACTAGCTCTTCACCGTTTAGGTCCAGAGTGTTTCGTTCGCGCCTCAGGGCTTCAGTGAATACTTCGCCGTCGAAGCGCGCTGTTTTCCATCCTCGGGCTTGGGTCGAGTTACATCGCGCTGCCTTCTGCCCGCCTGGTATTATACTATAGCGAATCGATTGATGATCGCTATGAGTATAACCGTCATCAACGCGCCAGTTCATGGTACCTAAAAGGTTAGGACTACAAAACGTCACGTCGATGATCGATTCTGCACCATTTCTGCGGAAGGTACTCACTGTACCCACATTTGCCAGCTCTACATTTAATGCGGCCAGGGATTCCAACAATAGCTGGCCTCTTTGATTGGTGCAGCGGCTACCCCACTCCACTGCCCATGCATTAAAGTCGCCAGCTATCACTACTGGCTGCCGATTAGCTAGTTCGGCCATCATCCTATCAACCATGTGGGAAAATTCCTCAATCGACCACCTTGGGGGCGCGTAACAACTGCAATAGAACACGCCGTTGATTTTTGCTATCGCAAAACCGTCATTTGAGCTAGAGACTACTTCTTGGATTGGGTATCGTCCTGTCGTCCCTATAGCTGCTAGCTGTTGAGACCTATCCGCCACCCAGTTCCCGTTGTTGGCTGGTATGCGGTATGGGTCCGATAATAACACCACGTCAGTCTTGGTTTCCGAGACTGACTGCCAAAGCAGCTGCTGGGCTGCATCACAGTGGTTTAAATTTAACTGTGTTACTTCCGTTTTGGCTGCTTTGATACTCCGCTTGTGCCCGGACATTTGGGTCCGCCCGTTAAGTGTCCGTTGTCTGCTCTGTCGACACATATTAGGCACTTAGCGATTTGCTTACAATCGCTTGCCCTATGGCCTTCAGCGCCGCATTTTCTGCACATCTTACTTCTGTCGGGACCATTGCAATTCCACGACTTATGGCCCTTCCCGAAACACTTGAAGCAAACTTCAGGAGGCTGTTGTATGCTCAGCCGGCAAACCGACCAGCCTACCTTGAGTATGCCCAAGTTCTTCGCTTTGTTGGCCTCTGCGACCGGCAGCCTGATCGCCGCCACCTGGGTGCCCTGTGGGCCCTTTCTAAGGTGGATGGCCTTACTGGCTACGTCGATGTCACACTGCTCTTTGAGAGCAGCCGAGACCTCCGCTGCATCGGTGACCTCATCCAGATTTTTACACTGGAGAGTCGCTTCAGCAGTAAGGGATCTTACATCAACCTCGTCACCAAGTACTTCTTGTGCCAGTTGCTTATAGACTGCACCCTTTTCCTTGGCGTCCTTCTTTAAGACTAGGATCATTTCACCAATCCTAGTTCGCCTTATGCTTCGCACGTCTGCGCCCAATGGCGATAGCTTCTCTGTGCTTCGCATCGCCTTCAGAACCTCGGCGTATTTTGCTTCCTCCGTTTTGATAACGAGGGCTTCGCCTAAGTTCCTACGTTTCGCTGTTTTCGGTTTAGCGCTCTCCTTGGGCTCCGTTTTCGGTTTCCTCTGTTTTTTCTTATTTCCAACTCGTATCCACGGGTTGCTGTTGCCTTGCGCCCGTGGTTCCTGTGGATGCACTGCCTGGTTCCGGTTAACCCGTGGCTCCTTTTTCTTGGCTTTCTTGGCCTTAGGATTGGTGTTGGCCTCTCCTTTGTTGCCATGTCCTCTTGATCGCGGGGCTTGGCTCGTGCCAACTTTTCCGCTTTGGAGGACGGCCGCGTAGGTCACTTTTCCCTTAGCAACCATACGTCTTTTTGCCACGTATTCATCCCCGGAAGCTTCCCTCTTCCGCATCGCGTATCGAATAATATCATCAGATATATTCGCGTTGCCTGTGAAGGAAAACACTTCGGTCTGACACGACCTAGTGTCTTTTTGGCCTTCTACCTTGCCCAGTTGTTCCTTGGCTTTCTCGTAGTCCTGCTTTGCAGCTAGGACTGATTGTCGCAATTTCAGTAGACTTGTTTTCAAGTCTTTGCTGATATTTGTTTTGCTTTTAACATATTCGATGATGACATCAAGTTGCTCAGCAGCTACCTGCATTTTAGGGAGGTACTCCCTATTGCGATCCATGGCCTCGATTAGTCCCGGGCCATCGGTCACCACACATGTTGCACTGGAGCGGCCAGTGCCTGCCGTCGTCACAGTATCTAGGCTTTTGCCCACACTGTTTTCAATAAAGTTGGTCGCCTCCTTCCTTGGCGGGAACCTTAGCCGGTTACTGATAGGTCCAGAAGCCTCTCCTTCACATTCCGCTAGTTGTTTGTTTTGGTTGATCATCTCTTATGGGTCCCCCTAAGAGCCGCTATCCATCTCCGCTGGAATAGTCGCCTTTATAATCCCATGGTTATCTATGCAAGCAGGGAGGCCATGCTAGGGTTGACATAGTCCTTTATGGGGTACTATGTTCAGAGCCGGATCGCCGCAGGTCAGGTAATGGCATCTGAGCCTACTCCCGCCCAGTTGGAACAACCAGGCGACGGATTTGGAACGTACTCTAAGGCCTGCCACGGTTTTACGGGACGGGGGCAGCCTGCGCCATTAACCCACTCGCCGTTTCGGGCCAGTGTCACCCGACCCTACTAAGGGAGTAGAATGTCGCCGCTGTCAGCCTCAAAGCATATTATCCAGTACATATACCGTTACTTGTCCTTTGTCGTGCGCTGCCAGTATACATAATTGGGGCCGTACTGGCGTTGGTCCCAATGTGCTCGAAGCACTCC
The DNA here is from genome assembly GCF_002204515.2 of Aedes aegypti. Classification (NCBI taxonomy): domain Eukaryota; kingdom Metazoa; phylum Arthropoda; class Insecta; order Diptera; family Culicidae; genus Aedes; species Aedes aegypti. The sequence goes on from NC_035107.1 coordinate 47,412,911, forward strand.
TACTCGTAATTCCATGCCTTGTCCGTTTGTATCGCGACCAGTATGCCATAATCAGGATCTCACTGGTATCAATCCTGATGTGCCGGTTGGCACTCCTGTTAGTTTGGGCTAGGGTACTTTAAGCGGCACCGGTCGCTGTGACAGAGTTGCATTCGGATTTGTGTGGTTTTTATGAAGGTTCATCAGAGCCCACTGCGAACTTCACCACATCCTGGGCAACTCTCCAACTCGCAGAGGTCCTGGGGGGGGGTCCGTTAAGCCCCTGGACTGTCGTCCCTGCTGCCCCAACAAAAAAAAAAAACGCATAATGCGAAGCCATAAGGGTGAAAAATTTAAACTAATTTACAACATCCTTATAATCCCACCCTTATTTAGCCTCAGGTTTGAGACTGAAGAAGGGAAGCCGATTGTCTCGGAGAAACACAAGGTCACCTGCACCATTGCTCCGAGTAGCGCAGGAAGGGCACAATACTGTAGAGGGCGCCCTGATTCTCCACAGGCTCCGTTTGCGGTTAGGTTTTTTTTTTTTTTTTTTATTTTTTTTTTTTTTTTTAGACCCCCCTAACCATTCATTCTTAGGCACGGTAAGCTTAAAGCGGCATGAATTAGGGGTCACCTGTGAGATGGACTTATACCACCGGAACAGGCAGTCCGTAGTGTTAATTCTTAGCCAATTGAAACAACCGCTACCGACACTACACGGCTATCTAGGCTGTTCGGGAAAAGGAAGTTAACATTGATGATTAACTCCTGACGTGCCCAAACAGCCACAAAGGGAGGTAGAAAGAAGGCTTCTACAAAGGAACCATCTTCCGATCCAGCCGTGAGTACGTCAGTTCAAACAAACCCATCAATAAGAGTAACATCAGTACCGCTAAACGTCGTTCCCCAAATCCCGACAACTCTACTCGTCTTGCCCAGCGTTACAACAAGTGGTGACGTCAACGAGTCGATGGTATCACACGTTCCCTCTATTATGATGTTTCCGCATATGTCTACCCACTCTTCACATCCATCAAACACTCATGTTACCGTCAGTATGTGTACCGCGTCAATGCTGATACCGCCGAGCATATTCACACTCGCTGGCATTTCGGTACCACCACATTCGCTCCATACGTTCACGTCATCGAATCCATTAAGACAAACTTCGAACGAGCCGCTGAAGTCAACGTCTAACGCACCTCGAAACAACGCGAAGCAGATTTTCGGGGAGATATCAAGTCAGCACTCAGAATCTTCGAAGAGATCAACCAAGCAGAAACAACTTGAGTTAGAGTTGAAAATGCTGGACGAAGAAAGAAAATTGCAAGAAGAGGAGAATTTGAGAAAGCGCGAATATCTTCAAAAGCGGTACGCCATTCTTCTGGAGATTGCCAGTGAATCATCATCGTTCGCTGAAGTTGAAGACGAGAGAGTTGTTGATCGTATAGATGAATGGATCAACAATGGTATGAATGTTGGACGCGCATCAGTGAATCAGGAGCCACCGCCACTAGAAATACAAGGTATAAACGTGGCAATGCAGCCGCCTTCCAACAATGTGCATCCGAGCTATATCCAGCCCATTTCAACCGGGACGTTTACTGGTCAGCATAAGAATGTTCCTCTGCGGCAACCCAGGATGTTGCCAACATCTACGATGGAACGATATTTTCAAATCCCAAGTAATCCACCGGCAGAACCCTTCCACCGGCCTCATGTCACCATGCTAATATAGATCGCCCGAACATACGTCATCAGCCAAGCCAACAACCGAGAAATGCAAGTTCACTCAACCTAGGCCGTTCTTCACTGAGGCATAACATGTATGAAGATGATGAGGGAAACAATCTAACTCGAAGTCAGGTGGTCGCTCGACAAGCCGTGTCCCGTGAATTGCTGACATTCAGTGGGATTCCTGAGAAATGGCCACTGTTTTTCTCATCGTTCACGACTACTACTAACATGTGTGGGTATACTGCAGAAGAAAATCTCGTGCGGTTGCAGAAATGTCTCACCGGGAAAGCTTTCGAGTCCGTTAAGTGCATGCTAATGCATCCGATGAATGTCACCCAAATAATCTCGACTTTGAAAATGCGCTTTGGAAATCCAGAGGTCATTGTACATAATTTGATGGCCAAAATCAGCTCAACACCGGCCAAATCTGATAAACTTGATACGATAATTGAATTTGCTCTTGCCGTCTAAAGTTTATGTGCGACAATCGAGGCGTGCCAGCTGAATGAATACTCTTATAACGTTGCGCTTCTCCGAGAACTTGTTGGTAAGTTACCAGCGTCCATCAAGTTAGATTGGGCTAGGTATCGACGAAACTTTTCATCCGTGAATCTCTCCATCTTCTCCAGCTGGCTATACGAGCTTGCAGAAGATATCTGCCCGCTGGCAAGCCTTCCTAATGATGCTAAAGCTCAGCGGCTAACAAAAAACCATCCAGCTTTTTTGAATGCTCATTCCGACGACATTGACATTGCGCCAAAAAAAATTTCATCGAATTAGAGACGACTGCGCCCAACAAACTTCAATGATGATAACTCATCAAGGCAAAGGATTTGCAATGGAGGATATCAAATACCTGGTCGAAGAATTGAATAAGCGAGAAGAGATATGGCGAAAAATGCAACTGGAAAAAGAAAGGCGCATGAAGGAAGATTTCGAGCGCAAAATAGCTATAATTGAGGAGCATTATACTGCAGCCGCAGAGAAAATTGAACTAGAATTCGAAGCAAGAAAGGAAACAGTACGAAGATTCTACAGTGGGAGAAATAGACACGATGAATCGGCAACGGCGCTCAATTCGTGTAACCATAAAACCCAGATACAGTTCGTCTGCACTTCTGCTCAAAATCCGACTACCGAAGATTCTCTGCAGTTCGTAGTAGCTTTGAAAGCCAAACCATTTCCCGGATTTCTAGATGTCTCCGATAATAATAAACATGCTAACAAACCAGAGGTAAACCCAGGAAAAAATGATTCGATTGACGTTAGTCCACCGAATGAAACAGACACCAAAATTAACCATCATGAAGATGGCAGCAGCGTACTTTCGCGCGCACGAATGATGCAAAATACTGCTGTGGTAAGATCAACTGTGGTAATGTTTACTCACGGTGATGAGAAAGGATCGAACAGAACTGATCTTCTCCCTTCTCATGCACCGTGTAATCAAAACAGAACGAATACAAAACAAGAGAATGTCGTCAATATGTACCAGTGCTACGTTAGACATAATGTTGCTGTGGAATTCGGAAGTAGTGATGAGGTGGCTGATCCACGACAAATCGACAAATCTGAATGGGTTAAGTGGCAGTGGCCACGGAATGAAAATGTTTATCATCGATCCAGGTGGGTCTTCTAAAAAGAAAACGTCGGTTCTTGCGGGCGCAGATGGAAGGAAGACAAGTTTTGAGAAGATTTGATTCAGTTGATCACCTGTTTCACGGGGGGGGAGAATGTTGCGACTGTTCAAAGAGTGTTTCAGTGAAACTGGTGACACTGTAGTCTGAAAGTTATATACTTCGTGAATAGTGTATAGTAATCAGTCGGTTGGGTGGTACGTGTCTCTAGAAGTGTCGATTTAGGAACTATCATGTAAGCTAATAATCAATGTATTGGAGTATTTGAAATAAGTATAAATAAATATTTACAGCATTGAAGCTGATGTAAAGTAAATGCTGCTTTCAATATGTGTTCATCGAACTAGAGACGACTGCGCCCAACACTGTTGGGGGGCCGTTACCTCTGGTTTGAATGAAAAACCTCTCGACAGCAGTGTTTAGTGTACACAGCTTACAAAAATAAAATTAAAAAAAAAAAAAAAAACCCTGTATGATTTGTGGTTTCTTCAATCATCGGATTCGCAACTGTGAGGCGTTCAAAAATTTCAGCTTGGCGAAACGATGGGAGGCTGTTCGAAAATGGAAATTGTGCTACCAATGTTTGAATGAACACGGAAATAGTCTCTGCAAACTGAATATAAAATGCAACGTTGGTCAGTGTACTAAAAGTCACAATCCCCTGCTGCACTTCCAGAACATCAATACTACGAAAAGTATAGAGCCCGAGATATATTCGAAACAATCGGTGCTTTTCAGGGTGATTCCGGTTACTCTTTATAACGGTGAAAATACTGTTGAAACGTTAGCGTTCTTGGATGAAGGATCATCATATACGCTCATACAAGAAGATTTGGCAAGCGCATTAGCAGTCAAAGGTGAAGCGCAACCGTTACGAGTAAAATGGACATCAGGTGTTTTTCGAGAGGAAAACAATTCACGGATAGTGAATCTAGAGATTTCTGCTAAAAGATCAACACGTCGATATAGTATCACAAGCGCACGTACTGTGGAAAGTCTAAAGTTACCTCAGCAGCAGGTAGTTATATCAAACGTGATTGAAAAGTATGCACACTTGCGTGGATTACCTCCGATGGACATTCTGCAAGAGGTTCCCAAAATTTTGATAGGTTTGCAAGATATTCATTTATGTGCTCCTATCGAATCCAGATTCGGTGGAACGAACGAACCTATCGCCGTCAGATCAAAACTTGGCTGGACGATCTACGGTCCAATTAGCATGAGTCACGTGGAAACAAGGATCATTGGATTCCATAACTGTGAGTCATTCGACAATGAAAAAGGTTGTGCTCTAGAAATAGGTCGAAGTGACATCAATAAAGTTGGAATGACAACATCTAAGACACCACAGTCAGCGGTAGGGACTAAAGAGTGTGAAGCATCGCGGATTTGTAACTACTTGAAGAGTGAAAAGAAGAAGAAGAAAGACAAACTTAGTATTGATTCTGCGAGAAACATTGAACCGTTGAAGATGGTACCGTCTAACATTGTAAGCTCAATAGGTTTCCCTCTGAATAGAATTAGCAGTAAATCGTAGAAAATCTCTGATAATCCCTCAAGAAAAGCTTCACAAACAATACAAAGAACCTCTTTGGACTGTGGAACGTTCAGTGGTGCTAGAAGTACTAGTAGTAAATCTGGTTTATGGTAGATTTTCACCAGAATCACGTCGGGGGGTATGTACGCACCACCCTAAGCGAGTATATATGCAGTGGTAGCCCAAATGGTAACAAGCTACCAGTCACAATGAACGTTGTCAGGAAAAGTGGAATGAAGGAATGTATGAATGTAAACAAACGTAAAAAAGAATAATGTATAGTAGATATTTCGGGATTTGATACGATTAAAGTGTAGATAGTTTTAAGGGATAATTAAAAAGTGCCAGAATATTGAATTTATGTAAGTAGAATTAACTAAATATCAAAGGAATTGTATGAAGAAGATATTTTCTAGATCGAAGCGAGAATTCAACAAGGGCTCCTACAGCAACAAAGCAACTTGAACTGAATCGAGAAACTATATAATGTAAGTGCCATTGAAATATCCTTAAATTTAAGTATAATAATTAAATATATTTAGTTTCAAGCTGTCGAACAATTTAAACGCTGCTGTGAAAATTTTAGTTTCGAACTGTGGTCCGAACACCATCCATCCGTGCCTTTCCAGTCTAAACCAACAGACGCAATGTGTGTTGTGTGCAAAAGCAATTGCCCAAGCGTTGACAAGTGCCAGCGGTTCGACGAACTTGGTTATAATGCAAAATGGGCTGTTGTCAAGGAGTTTGGATTGTGTCGCAAATGCCTAAAACATCATAAGGGTATATGTAAATCGCAGAAAGCATGTGGTAAGAATGGGTGTGAATATAAACACCACCATCTCCTACACAATAGTCAACGAAACGCAACAGCTCCTGTAAAGCCTGAGGTTAAATCAGAAGCAACCGGTGAGAGTCGTGAATTGGTAGCCCCAAAAACATCCGAGAGCAAATGTATTATTCATCATCAGTTCACCAACAAGACCTTATTCCGGGTTATCCCTGTGGTTCTGTATGGACCCAAGAAAGCTATAAGAACGTTTGCTTTTCTGGATGATGGGTCTTCCTATACCTTGATGGATGCGGCTCTTGCTGTGAAGTTGGAGATTCAAGGACAACGTGAACCTCTTTGTCTCAAATGGACAGGAAACATGGGTCGTTTGGAAAACGAGTCAATAAAATTGAATGTTCAAATTTCGGGAAGTGGAACAAATCAAAGAAAGTACTGTCTGCAAGGAGTCCATACGGTTTCTGCTTTAGATCTCTTTCATCAATCCCTAGACGCACAGGAACTAGCGAACCAGTACGAGCATCTACGAGGAATTCCAGTTGAATCTTATCAGAATGCGCAGCCACGTTTACTGATAGGAGTTAAAAACGCGAATCTCAGCTATCCTTTGAAGGGGCGTGAAGGGAAGCAGAATGAACCCATAGCCACAAAAACTCGCCTAGGATGGGTTTTGCATGGAGGCTCTGACGAGGATGATCTACTGTTAGCATATCACGGCGTGCAAGCCTGTTCTTGCATCGAGCATCAAGACGACTTGTTGGAACAGGCACTAAGAGACTATCTCTCATTAGAAGGACTCGTTGTTACGAAACCTGATAAACCACTTTTATCTTGCGAAGATCAAAGAGCACTAGAGATTTTGAACAAGGTAGTCAAAACTGACAGTGGACATTATGAAACTCGGTTGCTCTGGAAATATGACCAATTCCGTCTACCAAACAGTAAACCTGTTGCCTTGCATCGATATCATTGCTTGGAATCTAGAATGAGAAGAGATCCAAATCTGGCGTTGGCTCTTCGAGAGAAAATCGAAGATTATAAAGAAAAGGGCTATATACGAAAACTCTCGGAATCGGAACTGCAGGAGAAGATGCAACGCTTCTGGTACGTCCCTATTTTTCCTGTATTCAACGCAAACAAGCCAGGAAAATTGCGTATTGTCTGGGATTGCGCTGCAAAGACCGGAAATGTATCTTTAAATTCGATGCTGATCAAGGGCCCCGATCAATTAGTTCCTCTCAATAATGTCCTGTACAGATTTCGCGAGTATAAAATTGGAATCAGCGGTGACATAAGAGAAATGTTTCTCCAAGTAAAAATCGCAAAGGAAGATCAAAACTGTCAACTATTTCTGTGGAAGGATACTCCCGACGATGAAGCACCAAGTACCTTCTTATCGCAGGTAAGGGGTCATGCACAAATTACGTCACGCTCCAAGGGGGGGGGAGGGGGTCAAGCCAAGCGTGACAAGCCTTACAAAATTTTCGAAGGACTCATACAAAAAACGTGACAAAGGGTGGGGGGGAGGTGGTAAAAAAAGTCGAAATTTAGCGTGACATAATTTGTGTACCATCCCTAATGACGTTTGGCGCATGTTGTTCCCCGAGCAGTGCTCAGTTTATTAAAAACTTGAACGCGGGGAAATTTGTGGAACAATTTCCGAGAGCAGTCGAAGCCATCACAAAACAGCACTACGTGGACGATATGTTGGCCAGCGTAGAAAGCGAAGAGGAAGCCATCCGGTTAGCAGAAGACGTCCGAACAATACACGCTAATGCTGGCTTTGAAATTCGAAATTGGATTTCAAATTCATCCACCGTTCTCCAAGCTTTACACCAGGGAAAAACGGAACACAAAAGCCTACACGTTGGGTCGGATTCCTCCACTGCGGAAAAGGTTCTGGGCATGTGGTGGTGTACGGACACAGACTGTTTCACCTACAAACTCTCGCCGAAACATGACTCTGAGCTTTTGAACGGCGAGCGAAAGCCCACCAAAAGGGAGGTATTGAGAACACTTATGTCCATTTTCGATCCATTGGGTTTACTATCCAATGTACTCGTCCACCTCAAAATACTTTTTCAAGAAATTTGGCGATCCGCTATAAATTGGGATGATGAAATACCAGATAATCTCGATGAGAAATGGGAGCAATGGCTACGCATTATCCCTCATTTACAAAACATTAGCATTCCTCGCTGCTACCGTACCTTAACGACCTTTGGAGCAGATACGAATGTTCAGCTACATACATTTGTAGATGCTAGTTAGATGGGCTACGCGGCGGTAGTATACTTACGGTTTCAACAAGGTAACTCGGTAGAATGCGCCATTGGCGGAGCTAAGTCTCGAGTAGCGCCTTTGAAATTCGTCTCTATTCCACGTCTTGAGCTACAAAGTGCTGTTTTTGGCAGCAGACTTGCCAACACAATAACTGAGGCACTGTCCTTTAGTATAATAGTATAAATGAACGAGTGTTTTGGACGATGCACGGGACGTTTTATGTTGGCTACGCTCCGATCACCGTCAGTATACGCAGTTCGTGGGTTGGCGAGTTGGCGAAAAACTAGAAACAACTGACATTGCTAACTGGAGATGGATTGAAACAAAAGACAATGTTGCTGATGAAGCAACGAAATTGAGACGTCCGCTTGATTTGAGCCGGGTTCAGGGGTCCGGAGTTCTTGTGACAATCAAAGAAAGTATGGCCATGTAAACCTTTCAGCATCAACTCAACAAAGGAAGAACTTCGTGCAAATCTTCTGTATCGTGAGGCGGTCTCAAAACCGCTGTTCAAGGCGTAGAATTTTTCGGACTGGAATCGTTTGTTGCGCACGGCCGCCACAGTGATCAGGTTCATCATGAATATCCGACCAAAATCAGCGTCCAACGAGCGCAATACAGGACCATTTTCCAAGGATGAGGTGGTATATGCTGCAAGTCTTCTATATCGGCAGGCTCAAGGTGCATCATTCGCTGAAGAAATTAGTCTTTTGACCAACTCCGATGCCAGTAGGACCATACCTAAATCAAGTTCGATTTTCACCTTAAACCCGTTCCTGGACGAACTGCAAGTTTTGCGAATGCATGGACGTATAAGTGCCTGTGAATATGCTAGCACCGATGCGATGAATCCCATAATACTTCCCAAAGATCATTACACATCTAAGCTTGTCGTACAGAATTACTATAAGCGATACTATCATCGCAATCATGAGACGGTTTTAAACGAACTACGTCAAGTGTTCAGGATTCCGCAACTACGAAGATTGTTCAGGAAAGTTAAATTTGAATGCCAAACTTGTAAAAACCAGCGGGCAGTTCCCAAACCTCCTCCGATGGCAGATCTTCCAAGAGCAAGTTTAGCCGCCTATACTAAACCTTTTTCGTATATCGGAGTTGATTATTTTGGACCTATGATTGTCACAGTGGGAAGACGAAGCGAGAAACGTTGGGGAGTCCTAATAACGTGCCTGATAATCAGAGCGGTGCATTTAGAAGTTGCCCATTCTTTAAGTGCGGATTCTTGCATTATGGCATTGCGGGCATTCATGGCAAGACGAGGAGTTCCCCTTCAAATATACAGCGATCGGGGAAATAATTTTATTGCGGCTAGCAAGGAACTGAACGAGGCATTGAAGGACATGGACCAACAGAAAATCATTCAGGAAATTACTAGCCAACATACTCAATGGACATTTCTTCCTTTATCCAGACGGTTAAGGTCAACTTGCAAGCGATGCTGCCAACACCCAACTGACGAAGTTCTCCGCAATACCCTGGCTGAAATTGAGAACCTCATCAACTCGCGTCCGTTGACGCACGTCCCAGTGGATGATCCTGACGCACCTGTACTAACACCAAATCATTTCATTTTGGGTTCATCTAGTGGACTTAAACCCGCTACTCGTTTGGATGATAGAGCATTGGTTCTGCGACGGTCATGGCGCGAGTCGCAAAGAGAAGCGGACTTATTTTGGCAACGTTGGCTTCGTGATTATCTGCCGGACTTGACTAAACGTACTAAGTGGTACACTCAGGTCAAACCGATAGAAGTCAATGACATCGTGGTTATAGTTGACCCAGACCTTCCCAGAAATTGTTGGCCCAAGGGTAGGGTCATTTCAGTCAACTAAGCAAAAGACGGACATGTGCGATCTGTTGCTGTTCAAACTCTGACTGGAATTTATGAGCGACCTACCACGAAAATCGCCGTTCTAGATGTTCGTCGCGAAGAAGCGGTAACCCAGGATCCTGGCGTACCGGGGGGCGGTAGTGTTGCGACCCCTCGGTCGGCGCGACTCATCTAGACTATTGTTCTTATGTTCTTAGCTATACCATGATCCTACGTACTGGCGTTTAACTGATAGGTAGAGAATAAGATTTGAAGCCGTCAAAAAAGATGATTCGGCAAAAAGGCTGTCTATATATTGTTGTTCTCGATAATTACTACTAATTTTGAAGTATCTTACATTTAGTTTTTACATATATCTTATCACAAGGTAATTGAGTGAATCATAGTAAACCAAACAACTCAAATTAATTTCTAAATTTCCTTAAAGAATTGAATTGAACTTACTATATTAGTCGAACTAAAGGGTTTGGTTCAGAAAGGGGTATAGGCGCGTTCTGCCAACTCGGTCGAGGCAGATTTCTTGTGTGAACAAGTAACAACATGGACGTTCTAAAGTGCCAGAATGAAGTGTTGTGCTTGTGGGGAGCACTTGAAGATGGGATGGAAGGTCATTACTTCGCGTTCGTGCTTTACTCCTGCTTATCTTAAAAGTTCTATACAATAACCGACCCTAAGTTTAACTATCGAAATTAACAGTTGCAAATACAATAATCGTTCTGAGCTCACTAACATGTCGTCGCGTTAATTTTATCATAATGATCTTTTATCTACATCCGTCGAACCATTCTGAATGGCCGTTGTGAGAATATCACCAAGAACTTCTCACATGCATTAAAGCTGAATTGTCCTACATTGAAACATTGAGGTTGACGCTCTTTTGGATTCATTTTTTGTTGTTCGTCCTCAGTGTTGTTGAGATGTCCTGAATGCCGCACATGGTGTACAGTGTGATATTGCCATGAAGTTTCTCGTAAGCTGCATGGGGATTGTTATCATGGGAATCCAAAGAGCGAATTTTCTATGATTTCATTGTAGGCCAATACAGCAATAAAGCATGTAACAATCACTAACATTTCTTCTCTCTTTATCCTTGTTTTCATATCTAACCCGCCATTACAACGAGGAAAAATCCATTGGAGAGGAAAGACATGGCAGCGTATTGGCCGAGAAAAGTTAAGTATCATGTTTTTGTAAATATTCTTATTACTGATTGCAAGGTGAATCAGATTAACTAAATTTTTAATTAATAACAAACTTGTTCCACAGAGCTATTTACAAAAAACCACCCAAAATCCCTCCTTTCCCATATCCTTAGGCAAAACACTTCACTACCGCTATATGTATGACTGATTCATGTTCTTTTGGCCTTGCATCATTCATACGTGTATTGGAAGTCAAGAGTAGAAGCAAAACTTAAAGAACCTTCTGGTCAAAGATGTTGCGTTGCCTACTTCCTAAACTCCAAAACCCCCCGGTGTATTATGGACGGTGTGAGTTTTCAAACTTATGCTGGAGACTTGGCCCCTGACCCCCTTGTACATCAATAAAATAAAATAAAAACTAAAGGGTCGTATGAAATCACTATTTTTAGTAATCGTACGTTTACCAACTAATTACACTATGAACCCCATCATTGAATGTTTAAACTTAGTAGGAGCTGAGCTAGGATTGAACTACGTGCTTGAAGTAATTTCGGGACTAAGAAAGGAGGAAAAAAGAACACGAAAGAACTAAACGTAAGTGGATTTGAGGCCAGAGAAAATTGGAAGTAATATATTTGTTCTTTCAGGATTTTTTTAATGTGCGAAATATACATTAGGAAATCGGAATCCCGTGGTCTCCTTTTCTTATCCCTAATCGTTGATTGGTAAATCAACAAAGTGTAGGGATGCATTTTATAAAGGATTTCCCTTAAAATTGTAAACAAAAATCTTAAAAAAAAACAGAAAGAATTCCTTCTTTTAAACTTTTTAACAAGTTCTTTACTAGACGACTTGAATGAAACAATCCCTTGGGGTTTCGAGACATTTATGGCGTGATGCCAAAGATGCTACATTCCCAAAAATACCTTTGAAAAATACTGACCTCAAATTGGTATTCCGAGGAACGTTTACTGGAAATAAACCCTGAAGTGATTGTTGAAGAAATTCCTTGAAGAATCGAAATAAAAACATCTACATCTTTCCCATGTTGCATTCCTGGGGAATATGTGAAGTTAACTTTTATCAAAACCCTCGAAGCATCTTCTCGTGATGGGCGCCTCACTCACGAAACTTTCAAATGAGTCGATTTCCAAGAATGAGTGAACGAATCACGGTTCTTTTCAAAAGAGTTACGACTCACCAACACCGAAATGTCCCACCTCCTATAAAAAAAACCTTAGAGCTTTTACAGTATTTTCTACTTATGTCTTTTTTGAAGGAGTCTCTAAAGTTCTTCTAATTTCTATGTCTTAAACTCAATCCAATGTTTAACTGGACTTATGAGAATTGGTCCTAAATGATGAAATGCTGAGCTGTAGAAAGTTTGCAAACGTAAATGCTGTAACCACTTCGTTTGTGGTATAATTCGTATGAAGCGTTTTATGAAATGCCGGAAGAACGAAGATGTCATGCGAAAAAAGCGGGCATTTCGTAACTATTTCTTTGTGCCCATCCTGCATTGTGTACAATATCAACAAGTAGTTTAATTTGACTCAATATCCATTTCAGCTGGGAGAATGGCGAGAACCACATTTTGTTCAACTTCATAGCCGGATCAGCGCCAGACTTCAACACGGTTCTGGACGTGAACACCGATCGGGCCATGATCCTCGGGTCAGGATTCGACAGCTGGACGTTCCGACCGGGATTCGATCTCCCCATGCCAATGTTCAGCTCAATTCTAGAACACCACCAGTTGAATTCTATGAATCTGGATCGAAAGTTCTTGCTGATATCGTCGCAGCTGAACATTTTCCAACGACAGTATCGAATCATGCAGGAGTTGACTTACGACTTTCCGAACGACATCCTGTTGTTGCAACGCTGTCCAACAACGACCGTCAAAGCGGAGGAAAGTTTCGACGCTTCACGGCCTATCGAGACGGCCAGCAGTCCTGAAGAACTGATCAAATCGATCAAGGATATTCGTTGTAATTTCCCGCAGGGCAACGAATACGAATATCCTGGCGTGTTGGAGAACGGTCAGTTCTGCTTGATTGCTAGAGGAGTCCGACTTTCGCAACCAACGCTAATGGACGCATTAGCAGCCGGGTGCATTCCTGTGATCATGTCAGACAACCTAATTCTTCCGTTCAGCGACATTCTCGACTGGGACCTAATCTCCATACGAATCTACGAGAACAATCTCCACTCGGTGATCACCACCCTCAAAGCAGTATCCAAAGAACGCATCCAAGAACTCCGAGCCCAAGGAGCTTACGTCTACGATCGCTACTTTTCCAGCCTCGAAAAGATCATCCTGACAACCCTTGATCAACTAAACGATCGTATCTTCCCGCATCTCAGCAAGACCTACATGCACTGGAACGTTCCAAAAACCCAACATTCCACACAGAATCCCCTATTCCTCCCACTTATCGCTCCAAAATCCCAAGGCTTCACAGCCGTGATCCTCACCTACGATCGCATCGAGAGCCTTTTCATCCTGATCCAGAAGCTCGCCACAGTTCCATCCCTTCAGAAAATTCTAGTCATCTGGAACAACCAGAAAAAGTCCCCGCCCCATCCATCGCTCTTTCCCAAAATCGGCAAACCGCTCAAAGTGATCCAAACCACGGCCAACAAGCTCTCCAATCGGTTCTACCCGTACGAAGAGATCGAAACCGAAGCCATCCTCACGATCGACGACGACATCGTGATGCTGACCGCGGACGAGCTGGACTTTGGCTACGAGGTGTGGCGCGAATTCCCCGATCGGATCGTCGGTTTCCCATCGCGGACGCACGTCTGGGACAACGCGACCAACCGGTGGCGCTATGAGTCCGAGTGGACCAACCAGATCTCGATGGTCCTGACGGGGGCCGCCTTCCATCACAAGTACTGGAGCTACATGTACACCAACGCCATGCCCGGCAACATCAAGGACTGGGTCGACGAGCACATGAACTGCGAGGACATTGCCATGAACTTCCTGGTGGCGAACATCACCAACAAACCGCCGATCAAGGTGGCCCCGCGGAAGAAGTTCAAGTGCCCCGAGTGCACCAACAACGAGATGCTGTCGGCGGACCTGAACCACATGATGGAGCGATCGGCTTGCATCAACCGGTTTGCGGAGATCTACGGGACGATGCCACTAAAGACGGTGGAGTTCCGGGCCGATCCGGTACTATTTAAGGATAACTTCCCGGAGAAGTTGAAGCGGTTCAACGACATCGGTAGCCTGTGAGGAGCAGGCGACTCGAGGTGCAATTTTGAATAGGGGAATCGTGTTTAAGGCATTTACTTAGTGTAAGCTTTGTGGTGCGTGCAGTTAGTGTTGCAGAGCGTTATGCTGCCATAGTAGTTCTCATATCAACGTTAGTCGATTAGTTTTAAAAAATAATTAGATGTATCACAGAAGCGTGGGCTATTCTCTAATCCGAACGTTGCCCTGATCAGTGCGCATCGTACCTTCGTGCTGTGCGTACACGAATTCTCTCTGC